>NC_056733.1:1064896968-1065196968 GCF_019279795.1 Protopterus annectens
CTTCAAAACTAATTTAGCCCTGCAGTCCCTCAGGGATCACGGGTTAAAACCTGTGCAAACACTGCAATCTACAGAAAGGTGGGACACACCCAGACAGACAACACACAGAGTGTTGCCGTCAGCGGGCAACAACTTGTGGCCACACTCTGTGCATTTCCTGAAAACTTGTTTAGGCTGATCAGCCATAACAGTCTAAACTACCTACTAAACTACACACTTGAGGAAGGGGAGGAATCACTGACTAACTTTTTTTTTTTTTCTTTAAACTCTAAGTACTTACTATACCTGGAGCTCAGAGATCACAATGCTGAACACAAATGTGGCAAACGAGATCTGAGGGAAGAAAGGTGGTAGTGGTGTATTATGGGTAGGGGAGGAGCTTGCAGCTCAGAGCAGATGCTCGTGAACTTGCTGGCCAGATCCATATCCTACAAGTTGAAGACCAAATGAAGTCAACTACTTCAGATCGAACTATTTAACTAATTGACTGACTACATACTTGCATGCTCACACTCTGGTTGCTCACTCAAAATGGCACTCTTACTTGCATGTGCTCTGTATTTATATGCATGTGCTCACTCACTGGAAAGCTTTTTAAAGGAACAGAGGATATAAAGTGTACACACCCCTGTTAAAATGTCAGGTTTTTGTGATATAAAAAAATGAGACCACAATAAATCATTTCAAAACGTTTCCCACCTTTAATGTGACCTATAACCTGTACAATTCATTTGAAAAATAAACAAATCTGTTAGGGTAAAAAATATAAAAAATAAAAGACGTACAATAAGCTGGTTGCATAAGTGTGCACAACCTTAAACTAATACTTTGTTGAAGCATCTTTTGATTTAATTACAGCATTCAGTCTTCTTGAGTACACACACACATCAAAGAGACTCTCATTAACCCCAAATAAAGTTCAGTTGTCCTAGTAGGATTTTCCTGACATTTACTCAGTTACCTGCTACAGCAAAAGCCATGGTTCGGAGAGTGCTTACAAAGCATCAAAGGGATCTCATTGCTGAACGGCATCAGTCAGGAAAAGGGTACAAAAAATTTTCACAGCATTGGATATACCACGGAACACAGAGAAGACAGTCATCAAAAAGTGGAGAAAATATGGGACAACAGTGACGTTGCAAAGAACTGGACGTCCTTCCAAAATTGATGAAAAGATAAGATGGAAATTGGTCAGAGAGGCTGCCAAGAGACCTACAACAACACTGAAGGAGCTGCAGGAATTTATGACAAGTACTAGTTGTGTACTACATGTGACAACAATCTCCCGTATTCTCCTCATGTGTGGACTATGGGGTAGGGTTGCAAGATGGAAGCCTTTTCTTACACAGAAAAACATCCAGGCCCGGCTAAAATTTGCAAAACAGTACATCAAGTCTCCCAAAAGCATGTGGGAAAATGTGTTATGGTTTGATGACACCAGGGTTGAACTTTCTGGCCACAATTCCAAAAGTTAAGTTTGTCGCAAAAACAACTCTTCGCAACACCAAAAGAACATCATCCCCATGGTGAAGCAAGGTGGTGGCAGTATCATGCTTTGGGGTGCTTTTCTTCAGCTAGAACTGGGGCTTTAGTCAAGGTGGAAAGAATTATGAACAGTTCCAATTACCAGTCACTTCTGGCCCAAAACCTCCAGGCATCTGCTAGAAAGCTGAAGATGAGGAATGCCACTTTTCAACACGACAATGACCCCAAGCATACATCCAAAGCAAGAAAAGAATGGCTTCACCAAAAGAAAATTAAAGTTTTGGAATGGCCCAGCCAGAGCCCAGACCTAAATCAAACAGAAATTTGTGAGGTGACCAGAAGAGGGCTGTGCACAAGAGATGCCCTCACAATCTGACAGATTTGGAGTGCTTTTGCAAGGAAGAGTGGACAAATATTGCCAAGTCAAGATGTGCCATGCTGATTGAGTCCTACCCAAGAAGACTGAATGCTGTAATTAAATCAAAAGGTGCTTCAACAAAGTATTAGTTTAAGGTTGTGTACACTTATGCAACCAACTTATTGTATTTTTTTTCCCCTAACAGATTTGTTTTTCAATTGAATTGTACAGGTTATAGGTCACATTAAAGGTGGGAAAAGTTTTGAAATGCTTTATTGTGGTCTCATTTTTTTATATTAGAAAAAGTACGGTTGTGTACACTTACCATAAATGTAGATGTTCGAGTCTATTCACTGTTGCAGTCATTACATTTGGGTAATCTGCTAGCAGGTTGCCCTCAGTCGGCCTGAATAGCAAAGTCTTGGGTCCTGCATCGGTTGCTGTCTCCTCTTCCATGACGTCAGGTCGTCAGGGGTAGAAAACATGCAACTGATGCCATTTTATTCAGTTTTTCTTGCCCCAGATGTCAGGTGCCCCTCAAATGGGGAGCAAAATATATACACGCACACACACACACACACATATATATATATATATATATATATATATATATATATATATTTACAGCAAAATATATATAAATGCACTTTTAGCAACATAAACTTTACCTTCATCTAAAATCAAATACATCACAAAAGCTTTAGAATATAGTGAAGGAAAGAGAAGTTATAGGAAAAGGGGGATGGCGGGAGTGTAACCCGGACTGCGATAGTGAATACACTCGAACATCTACATTTATGGTAAGTGTACACAACTGTACTATGTTCTTCGTGTTTCACTGTTGCAGTCATTACATTTGGGTAGAATCCCAAAGCTATGGATGGGAGGATGGAACTAGATAGCATTAGGAGCGGCTATGAGGCCCTATGGAACTACAGTGGTAAAGCCTGCCCTGGATTTAGAGAAGAGAGGCAAATGATAATGCTTTGTGAAGGTATGAACAGAGCTCCAAGTAGCAGCTTCTAGAATGTCTTTGGTTGGAACTCCTCTGAGAAAGGCTGCTGAGGTCGAGGCAGCCCTGGTGGAATGTGACCCGATTCCCTTGAGCACAGGTTTAGCATGATGCAAGTAGCAGAAATTAATGCAGTGGCTTATCCACTTAGAAATAGTCTGCTTTGATATAGCCTTCCCCTCTAAACCCGAAGCAAATGCCACCAGTAGTTGCTCAGACTTTCTTAGAGATTTGGTCCTGTTTAAGTAGAATCTTAGTTGTCTGTATACGTCCAATGAATGCAGAATCTGCTCCCCCTTGTTCTGCGGATTTGGGTAAAATGTTGGCAGGTGAATAATTTGGTTAAGAACCACACTGGATACCACCTTAGGCATAAAGGAAGGATTGGTCCTGAGGGACACCCTGTCCGGGTAAAATGTAATAAAAGGCTCCACCACCATGAGGGCCTGTAGTTCTGAAACCCTTCTTGCTGAAGTGATTGCCAAAAGGAAAGCTGTTTTCCAAGATAAAAACTTTATATCTGCAGTAGCTGCTGGTTCAAAAGGAGGCAGGGTGAGTTTTTCCAGCACAAAATTGAGGTCCCATGCAGGAGTTGGTGATCTTCTGGGAAGCCTTAAATTTTTGGCCCCTCTAAGATACTGTTTTAGCAAAGGATGAGAAAAGATGGGAGGCTCTGTGTTGTAATGAGCCAAGATGGCAGAAACATGGATTTTTATTGAAGAAAAAGATAGTCCCTTGTCAAGCATCTCGGTCAAGTATTGTAAAATCTGAGGGATATTTGGTTTTGCTGTGCCCGTTCCATGTGCTTGGTTTCAAACACAGAATCTCTTCCATTTATCAGCATAAGATTTTCTAGCACTAGGCCTTCTAGCTTCCAAAATGACATCCATCACAGATTTACTGAGAGGTGTTGTTTGACTAATTACATGATCAGCCATGCTGCAAGGTTCAGAGTTTGGAGCTGAGTGTGCAGAATTTGATTGTTCTGCTGAGACAGTAGATGAGGTATTTGAGGCAAGTACCAAGGAGGGAGTAGAGACATATTCCTTAAAATTGGGTACCAGTGCTGGTGAGGCCAGTCCGGAGCAATTAGGATCATTTTTGTTTTTTCCTGTCTGACCTTTAGTAAGACCTTGGAGAGAAGAGGCAGAGGAGGAAAGGCTTAAACTGATAGGGTTTTCCAGCTGAAGGACAGGGCATCCACTTTCTATGCTTGTCTGTGATAAGTCCTTGTGCAGAATTTGTCCAGTTGATAATTTTGGGAGAAGGCAAATAGATCTATGTCTGGGCTCCCCCATTTTTGTGTTACTATGCTGAAGATTTGTGGATCCAGTTTCCACTCATGCGGGTCCATAAGGTTTCTACTTAGGTCATCTGCCAGAGTATTTTGTTTTCCTGACAGGAATTGAGCTTGAAGATGTACTTGGTAAGTCAAGGCTGTGTTCCACAATGCCATAGCTAGTCTGCAAAGTGGATAGGAATGTGTACCCCCCTGCTTGTTTATGTACCACATAACCGTGGCGCTGTCCGTCTTTATCAGTAGTTGTCCTGGATGAAGTAAGTCCTTAAAGGCTGTCAGGGCATTCTGAACAGCTAGCATCTCTTTCTGGTTGATATGCAGATGCATTTGTTTTGGGCTCCATATGCCCTGAATGCATCTCCCCGCCAGGTGGCCCCCCCATGCATAGTCTGATGCGTCTGTAGTTAGGGTTTGGGTGGCAGGGGGTACAGTGAATGACAGTCCTTTGTTTTGGTGACATGTCTCTGCCCACCAAAGAAACTCCTGTTGTAGGTAGGGAATGAGAGGGATCATTGATTCCAGACTGTGACAAAGTTGACTCCATAAGGTTTTTAGGTACCATTAAAGTTTCCTCATATGTAGTCTTGCATATGGAATTAGTAGAATGCAGGATGCCATGAACCCCAAAGCCTGCAGAATTTGTCTTGCAGACAACTGGGTTTTTGTTGTCATCTGTTTGAAGTATATAGTCAGTTGCCTTTGTTTGTCTGCCGTAAGGTAAGCCATCTGGGCAGTTGTATTCAAGCTTGCACCCAGGAATGTAATTTTTTGAGAGGGTACCAGTTGTGATTTCTTTTTGTTTATTGTGTACCATAGGCATGTTAGAAGCCTTTTTACAAATGCCAGATGCTGAAGAAGAATGTCTTTGTTCTCTGCTTGAATGAGACAGTCGTCCAGATAAGGATAAATTTGTATGCTTCTTTGTCTGCAAAATGCAATTACTGGTGCCAGGCACTATGTAAAGACCCTGGGCGCAGTAGACAAGCCAAAGGGCAGTGCAGAGAATTAGAAGTTATGTACCTACCATAACGTTCCATGTTAGTTGTCTTCTCTCGCCTTCTTTCTTGCTGGATGGGTTCGGAGCCGATCCTCGGCTCCGACTCGGCACTTGCTTTAGCTTGAGAACTCCTTTTACCAGCTCGAGGCAACCCTATATCCCATGATGCAAGGCGGAACTACCTCAGATCTCGTTTGGTAGCTAACCTACCCTGCTAAGGACTAACCTAACATATTTAGGAAACCCAAGTTCATAATAAAGAGTCCTCTAAAGAAGGCTCAGGAGGAAACAACCTGATAGGAACTCTTCAAGATCTGTCCAGGCCAGGGGGAAGGAGGGAGGGACGCAAGAAAGAAGGCGAGAAGACAACTAACATGGAACGTTATGGTAGGTACATAACTTCTAAATGTTAAGTTGTCAATCTCGCCTTCATTCTTGCTGGATGGGACCGTCCCTAGCACCTGTATCCCGGGTGGCTCAATGGAACAGACTCTTGAGAACTGTGGAACCAAAACTGGCCCTGTCTCTGGAGGCCAAGTCTAATTTGTAATGAGAGACAAAGGTATGAGGAGTGGCCCAAGTAGCTGCTGCACAAATGGTATCAATAGGTAGTCTATCCTGAAAAGCTGCAGAAGTGGATAGACTCCTGGTTGAGTGTGCTTTCGGTTTAGAAGATAGTTGCTTGCCTCTGAGAGAGTACACATAGGAAATGGTGGAAGACAACCATCTGGATAAGGTCACTTTAGACACTGGGAGACCTATCCTGTTTTCTGCATAGGAGACAAATAATTGGTCCGATTTCCTGAATTGTTTCGTTCTATGCAAATAGTACCTGAGCTGACGATGGACATCCAAAAAATGAAGCTTTTGTTCAGCTCTGTCAGAATAGTTTGGGAAAAAGACTGGTAGATCTATGGATTGATTAATATTGGTTTGAGACACAACTTTGGGGAGAAAGGACGGGTTCGTTCTTAAGGATACCCTGTCCTTATGAAAAACCAAGTAAGGGGAACGGATGCAGAGAGCTTGAATCTCGGAAACCCTTCTTGCTGAAGTGACAGCCAGAAAAAATATAGTTTTCCAGGTCAATAATTTCAAAGAACATGAACCAGATGGTTCGAAGGGAGTTAACATCAAGGATGCCAACATTAAATTTAGATCCCATTGCGGAGGAGGATGCTTTATCGGCTTTAGGAGAAAAACTCCTCTCAGAAAGGCCTTGCATAATCTATGAGACATAATGTTATTATCATGCAAGCCAACATGATACTTGGAAATAGCAGCCAGTTGAACTTTAACTGTAGATGAAGAAGATCCTGACTGAAAAACCTCAGCCAGGAAATCTAAAACAGAATGCACAGGAGCAGTAAAGGGATCAATATTCCTGAATTTGCCCAAATAGAAAAAGCATCGCCACTTGCTAGCATAAACAGTTCTGGTGGACGACTTTAAAGAAGACACTAAGATGTCTCTGACTGAATCAGAGATCATCGGAAGCCTGGCTAGGGAAGGAAGTGGAGCAACCAAGCAGTGAGGTTGAGAGAATGAATGGCCCGGTGCTGTTGACCTGACTGGTGGATCAAGAGATCCGGAACTGGGTCCAGATGCCAGGGCTGCACCAGGAGGTGACGATGCAGAGACGGAAACCAAATTTGTCGAGGCCAGTAAGGGCAATGAGAATCAACTTGGCCCTCAAAACGGTGGCTTTCTGAATGACTTGTGGAATCAAGGGAAAGGGAGGAAAAGCGTACAGAAGTCCCCAGGGCCAATCCTGGGTTAGAGAGTCTCTCAGGGGTTGGCCTGGTAGGGGAAAGAGGGTGAAAAAATCGGGGCACTTGTTGTTTTGGGGTGTAGCAAAAAGATCGCAACAAGGTGTGCCCCACTTCAGAAAAATCTGATCCACTACAGATTGAGAGACCACTCGTGAGGCATGAGAATGGATCTGCTCAGCCTGTCCGCCAAGAGGTTGGACCTGCCGGGATGTGCGTTGCTATCAGAAACCGATGAGAGGAGATTGCCCATTGCCAAAGTCTGAGAGCTTCGACACAACGGATAGGACCTGGTCCCGCCCTGCTTGTTGATGTACCAGACCACGGACATGTTGTCCGTTTGTACTGCAATAGTCCCCGTGGGAAGAAAGTTGTTGAGGGCTTGCAACGTTAAAAGCACCGCTCTCATCTCCAGGACATTTATGTGCAGATGGTATTCTATGGGTTGCCACTTCCGTGGACCATCCTGCCCTGATAATGCCCCCCCCACCCGATCAGAGAGGCATCCGTAGTAACTGTGGCAACTGGAGGAGGGGGAACAAAGGGTCGGCCCTGATGAAGAAGAGGGGAAGATATCCACCAGTTCAGATGAGTTCTGCACGATTGTGTGACTAAGATTTCGTGCCTCATCGGAAGACTGTGGAATGACCACTGAGTGAATAACATCCACTGCAGAAGACGCATGTGGAAGCGAGCCAGTGGTAGAAGAACAATGGCCGCAGCCATAAGACCTAGAACCTTTAGTATCAATCTGGCTTTGACCTTGCTGCTCTGCAATAGAATCCGAACGAATTTTTGGATGTCCAGAATTCTTTGATCTGTTAGTCTGGCTAACATTTTGACGGTGTTTAATTCTGCCTATAAAGGTGATAGATTGGCAAGGCCGCAGAGAAGATTTTTCGAAATTCACTGAAATTCCCAAACTCCTGCAAAGCTGCAGAGTGTAGTCTCTGGTCTGAAGAAGCTGACACCTGGTGGTGGCGGAGAGGAGCCAGTCGTCTAAATAAGGAAACACCTGGAATCCTTGACGTCTCAGATGAGCTGTGAACACTGCCATGCATTTGGTAAACACTCTGGGGGCTGAAGTGAGGCCAAAGGGCAGGGCTCTGAATTGGTAATGACTGGTCCCTAGCCGAAAGTGGAGAAACCTTCTGGAGCGCCTGTGAATCTTTATGTGATAGTACGCGTCCTGAAGGTCTATAGAGCACATCCAGTTGTCCTTGCCCAGAAAGGGCAGAATGGACTGAAGCGTGACCATCCGGAATCTTGCCTTCTTGACAAATCTATTTAGACTGCTCAGGTCTAATATTGGTCTCCAATCTCCCGTCCTTTTGGGGACCAGAAAGAATCTCGAGTAGACGCCGGATCCTACTTGGTCTGCCGGAACAGTCTGGACAGCTCTTTTTCCTAGGAGCTTTGAAACCTCCTGTTCTGCCAAATCCCTTTGACCGGGTGAGATGTCTGGAAGGGATTGTTGAGGTACGGGATACCTTTCGGAGGGGATTTTGTAACCCTCGGATATGATCGACTGTACCCACATATCTTGTGAAAGGGAATGCCAGGCTACTGGGTACAGCGAAATCCTTCCCCCGACTGCCTCCAAGGGTGGACAGTCGGGCAACACCTCAGGGGTGCTGAAAGGGCTTCTCAGGAAGAGACTCCCTGTTGCCCTGGTTCTGAGGACCTCCCCTGCCTCTAGGGCGGCGTCTATTATTGTTACTCCCTCTGCCTCTGGGGTAAACTGACCACGTGTGTCCGGTGTAGCTCCTTGGGCTTTGGAACCACATCTTCCCTCCCTTCTGACCCTTGGGATATGGTCTAGAAGGGGTGGAAAAATGGACTCCAACGGCAGAAAGAGTTTTACCGTCCTGCTCACACCTGGTCAAGGTATCCTTCACCTGAGGTCCGAACAAAGCCGAACCATCAAAGGGGGTATTGGTGAAGGGCGCCTTAAAGGGGTCCGCAAAATTACAAAGCCGCATCCAGGCTTGACGTCTAAGAGCCACTCCTGTGCCTGCGGCCCTGCTCGCTCCATCGGCCGCATAGGATATGAGCCACATGGAGGAGTTGGATAAGGAATTCAGGATTGCTAGCTGTGAGGCAATCTTTTCTTGAGCCCCAGCAGCAGAAGGATCCTGGACCACTTCACCTAGTTCCTTGAGAATATCTCTTTGAAGCCTGGTGAAGTGACAAAGGTAGTTCAGCGAGCGATAGCAAAGGTCGCTGAAGAAAACATCCGCTTTCCATACCTGTCCATGGTCCTAGAATCCTTGTTAGGAGGATGGACAGGTACTGAAGGATCCAAGTTCCTTCTTAGTGGCGGCCGCCACCACCATAGCATCCACAAACGCCCTTGGAAAGAAACTGTTTGTCCATAGGGGCTGTAATAAACTTGGATGGCCTCCTGGGGACAGGTTCCACAGAATCTGGAGCTGCCACGCCTTCGAGCCACTACCTGCATAAGTGGGTCGAAGGCGGAGACACCCAGGAGGTGGAGGGTCGGGATCCAAAGCCTCCAGGTATACCGACTCATCCTCGGAGGGATCAATGGATGGCCAATTCCCCTCTGTTTGAGGAGCTCAAGGATGTCTGAAAAGGAGACATCCTCAGAGGGGATCGGGGAACCCTCCGACTCATCTAAGTCGGTATCAGGTGTAGTAGACTCAGGGAGTCTGTGTGTTTCCTCTTACGTCCTCTTCCGAGGGGTTCACCTACAGGATCAGGAGAAACTTGGAAGAGGAGGAAATTCCCAATGGGGAAACCTGGGGCGATGGATCCCTGGGCCTGAGAGCAAGAGGCTGGCAAGAGGTGTCTACAGGCACGAAGAGGGAGGAGCTAAAGGGATGGACCGTTGACCTGGCTCAGGAGCCAGGACACTCCTCATCACCTCAAAGGCTCCCTCCCGGGAGACCGGAATATCCCGTTCGAGGAAACAGGAATTCCGGCTCCACTGAGAGGGAAGGCTCGAGGCGATGTCGGTGCCGAGCTTACCAAAGCGAAGCCCGAGAGGGAGGCGGGTCGGACAAGGGTCCGATGCCACTAGCCCCTCGGAGCCGACCAGGAAACTCGGCGACGGATCCCTCCAAGGAAGGTCTCATGGAAGAGATCGGAGCCGAAGGCAGCGGAGCCGAAGAGGGATGTATCGGCTCCGGCGCCAAACAGTCGCTGTCCCGAAGCTCCGGCTCCGAACTCTGGTGGGGAGTCGGAGGAGGAAGTTCAAGGGGTAAAGCAATAGCCGAAGTCTGCTGAGATGGGCTATGGAGCATTTGGGCCAGTGCCTGCGACTTTAACAGCCTGCTTACCACCCTCTCTAAGTCGTGGTCAGACAGCCTGGAAGATCTCGAAGATCGGCTCCGATGACTCCGCTCCGACAAAAGAGGAGACCCCGGAGCCGAGTGGATACTCTCCAACGAAGGGGACCGAGATCTCTTCGACGAAGTCATCGGAGCCGAAGTCCCCTGAATTCCAGATGGAGCCGAAGGTTTCTCGGCTCCGATACTGGATAAGGTGTCGGCTCCAGCCGGAGCCGACAAGGCAACAGTAGATTGGGTGTCGGAACCGATCGGTGCCGAGCCCACTACTTTAGAAGCAGAAAGATCGGCTCCAGCCGGAGCCGGAGCCACTGGAGGAGGCTTAGATACTGTAGCCTGAACCTTCGGAGGCTTAGAAGGTTTACTGGACCCTGTTTTAGAGGGAGAACCTTCTGGCTTAAGCAAGCCACGGAGGATCAATTTATTCCTCCTTTCCTGCAGGACTCTCTGGCTAAAAGAGTGACACAAAGCACAGGAGTCCTGCAGGTGCAAAGGCCCCAGGCAGTAAACACAAGAAGTGTGACCGTCTGTCAGAGACAATTTCTGACAGCACGAGTCACACTTCTTGAAGCCTGAGACCTTGCCTTCCTTAGACATAGTCCTAGAGGAAGAAAGTCACACACACCCCAACAATCACACAATTAATCCCCAAACACACAGACACACAGGTAGGGATTAAGCAAGGGGGTCTAGGCCTAACTGAAAACTCTTTTAGAATTATAAAAGAATTTAAAAGTTTTTAACTATAAGGGAAATAGGGTGGGCTGTAGAAACACTACACACTATAAAAAGGGGAATAAGGGAGAAATAAATCCCTGACTAAGCTTTCTGAAAATATCAACTTACCTCAGCTGGCAAAAAGGAGACCTCTTTCGCTAAGCGGCAAACGAGATCTGAGGTAGTTCCGCCTTGCATCATGGGATATAGGGTTGCCTCGAGCTGGTAAAAGGAGTTCTCAAGCTAAAGCAAGTGCCGAGTCGGAGCCGAGGATCGGCTCCGAACCCATCCAGCAAGAATGAAGGCGAGATTGACAACTTAACATTTGGTAATGCATAAAACCTGTCTTGAAGCGGAGATATCTTCTGTGCGATTCCCTTACTGGGATATGCAGGCATGCCTCTTTTAAGTCTAGAGTCACTAACCAAGCGTTCCTGCCCAGCATAGGCAGTAGCTATTGTAAAGTCAGCATTTTGAATTTTGGAATGTCCAGGAATGTGTTCAAAATCGATAAGTCCAGTATTGGACGCCAGGCATTGTCTTTTCTGGGTACCAGGAACAGTCTTGAATAAAAACCTTGTCCTTTTTCCTGTTCTGGTACTGGTTGAATAGCCCCCATATCCATGAGGGACGTAACTTGTTTCTGAGCCTCTGCCCATTGATTTTGTGGCAGATCTGGCCAACCGTTTGGAATTCGCAAAGTATGGAAATGAAATCTGTACCTCTGGGATACTATGTTTAATACCCACTTGTCCTGAGTAATTAACTGCCAATTTTGAGCATGAAGTGCTAATTTTCCCCCCAAGGGGGCTGCCAAAAGATAAGTGCTTGGTGACGATAGAGGGAAGTCATTGAGACTGCTTACTGTAGGGTTGTGCTTTGTTTCCTCCAGATTTGGAGGTGGAGGCATTCCATTGCTTGGACCTGTAAGAACCCTGTGATTGGTATCTATAGCCTTTTGAGTGCCTGAATTTGCCTTGAGAGGCTCTGTTGGACACAGGAAAGTACCAGTTTTTAGTAGGCCAGTGCCTACTCTATCTGGGTGGCTGCACTTGTAAGACATCTTTTACAGTTTGCATAGATTTAGCTTTGTCTTCCATTTTCTTTAAAACCTCTTCTGTCTTATTACCAGAGTATCATGCTGTAAAGGGGCATACAACAATTTAGCCTTAACAAGATCAGGCAGATTTTGCTCCTTGAGCCAGGCATGCCATCTTATCACAGATCCAGTAACTGTGGCCCTGCAAGAGGCCTTCAAAGAATCAAAACCACATTGCAAAGTATGTTCTCCAACCTGTTCTGCTGCATGCAAATTTTCCTGTAATTCTTTATTTTCCACACAATCAGAAATCATCATCATTTTCTGATTCAATAAGCCCATAACATGCTGTTGATATTTAAGCATATGAAACTGGCAGTTTAAGGCCCTAATTGCCAAGGTTGCAGACATATAAACCTTCTTTCCCCATCTATGCAGCGCCCAGGAGTCTCTATCAGAGGGGGTAGGGTTTTTGGCTGTAGAGGCCTTTACACCTTTGGGACCCTGTGAGATAGTTTCAGGGTCAGCAGGATTTTTGAATAGAAATTTGTGGGAGTCAGGAACCCTGTAATATCTGTCTGGCTTACTAGGAGCCGGAGGAAGGGAATCAGGAGCCATGCTTGATTCCGAAAACACATCATCAACAATGTCCAATACAGGAGGTATAGCCAAAGGCCTATGTTGAGGAAGAAGAAGGAAATCCCTAAGCCTCTTTTTAGATTCAGAGAAATCCTGACTCTCCCAATGAAAATGTTCCCTTAAAGTATGCAAGGTTTCTCCAAAATAATAATCCTCAGCAGGAGATGCAGATGGGATGGATTCTTCTGCATCTGAATCCTCATAGGGTGGTATAGAAAATTCCTGATCAGAAGAGGAATCAGAAGAAATAGAAACCTGATCTGAAGATTCATAATCAGTGTCTTGCCTAGGCCTCTTAGCAAGGGGGAGGGGGGTTGGGAACCCCTGATCAAAGTAATTAAGTCCTCAGCCATTTTGATCATCTGTTTTTTAGGCATAGGGGCCTGAGCACGTGGCTCATGCATCAGTTTTTTAGACTTAGAAGATGTTTTTGATCTTGTTTTTGAGGCTGGCGTCGGTTTTATATAAAAATGTTGAGGCCTGAAAGCACCCTCAGAAGCCCGTGCCTGCTCAGCGGCTCCGGACCCATCCAAGGGAGAGACATCCGTGGGTTCAATACTCTGAGAACCTCGCGGCATACCAGACTCCGCATGGGTCTCGGTAGAGGCCTGCGACTCAAAAGTAGTTGGTATCAGGGGTTGCGAAAGCGCCTCACTGAGTATTGGCGTACCGGCGACTGGCTTAGGAGAAGCTTCTTCATCGGTTTTGGACCTCGACGGTCTGTCTCTGTCTTTTTCTTTGCGTTTTTTGTGAACTCCTGTAGTCGGATTGCTAACAGACGACATTTCAGGGTAATTAAATCTGGATCCAAAATATTTTGAAGCAGGATTTGGCCAAGGAACTCTCCAAATCTGTCTTGGAGTCCATGTCTATGGAAGACTACAAGAGGTCCTCTTCACAGGGCCACTCTTATTATCCATTTCCAATATATTCAGGGACATCAAGGCAAAGGTTGCTGAAGCAAATATGTGCTTTCTAAGCCTGTCCAATGCCCTGTCCTCTCTATTAGGGAGATGGACTGAGGAGGTCTGTTCTGCTAGCCCGTTGTTAGTGACTGCCACCACAACCATAGCATCAAAAGGGACTCCTTTGCTACAATGATGTCTATCCTTCAGCGGTGACAAAATTTTATCTCGGCGTCAGGGAACTGGTTCAACAGAATCTGGTTCCTTCCATGCTCGGCAAGAGATTAAAATCAATAAGCTCATCTGCCAGGAGAGTCAACCAAGATGTAAATGAGCTGAACCCAAAAGCTTCCAGAAAAACTGACTCCTCTAGAGAGGCAGTGTCTGAAGATCATCCACCTTTTTGTTTAAGAATTTCCAGGATGTCTCTGAATGAGACGTTATTCAACAGAGATCTGGGGGATTCTTCCCCTTCATTGGAGTCAGTATCTTTGGTAAGATATTTCATTGGGGAATTTATGTGTTTCCTTTTGCATGTTCTCTTTCAGGGAACCTCTTCAGTGGGATGGTCTGGAGAGGTATGTGAAGAGAGAGGAAGTTCCTTGATGGGGACTGTCTGGATTCTAGATGGTATCAGCTGTCCCTGTGCAGTACGCCTGACAAGATCAGAGCTCGGACTCAAAGGGGGAAGGGATGTATGATCCCAGGATGAAAGAGTAATCGAATCTCTCAATCAAGAGAAAGCTCTCTCCACCACCTCGAAGGCAGACAGAACGGGAGAAGTTTTAACTGGCCGCACTGGAGCTAAAACCCTTGAAGCTATCGAGCTCTGACCTTACCTGGATCCATGCCTTAAGGAAGGGGTCGGACCCGAACTGTCCAACACAGAAGCTCTGAGGTGCAAGGACGGATCCAATAACATCAGAGTGGAACCCAACCCCCCCCCATCAAACCAGCGATGACGACTGAGCTCCAAGATTTGTCCTGATCCAAAGGAATCGGAGCAGAACTAGTCAGGGAAGCCATCGGAGTCGAAGACTTAGCCATCTTCATATCTGATACTGACACTCTCGGGGCTCTCGGATCTAAGGGCTTTGAAATTATGGGATAGATAGGAGAAGGATATATCACTACATGAGAAGTGGGTGGGAGGCTTGCAGATTCGATGGGAGACAGAGCCAGAATAACCCCCATTTGAATCTGAGCTCTGGAGAATTTCCCTCATTATTCTATCCACACCAACTTATGACAGACTTCCAGAGGATCTAATGGAAGAGGTGGTTGATTGGGGCCTAGACTCTCTCTCCTCAGAATCCCTTGGGGAAAAGGAGAATGCATCTGAGGAGAAACTGATTCAATGGTGAATCCGGGTGAGTGGGTTTGAGGAGACTTAGATGGAATAACAATCAGATCCGAGGGCATGGGATTAAAGTGTTTTTTTCCTTAGGATCTTTTGAGAGGGCTCGGACAAAGACAGAGCCAATGTAGTAGACGTCAGAGAATGGGTGGGGGATCTTTTGCAAGATTCCTTTGACTGTGAAGAAAATTTCACAGATTTACTGGGAGTTGGACACTGAAGAAGAAGAGGAAGAGGGCCACAGCATACCCTTAACTGGTGACTTATTAAATCTGTCACTAAGTGCTCTCAAATTAAATGCAGCACATTTCGAAGTATGATGCTCCAAGGCAGTAGAAGCATTCTCTGTGGACATTAGAATTGGGAATCTTATGCTCATAGGAACTGCACTTTTTAAACCCTGCTGTTTTATTATGCCATACTGAGAACAGGCCTTTAAGTGTGTCTGTGGGGGGGGAGGGGGGGGACAGAACAAAAGGTAAAGGAAGAAAAAAAAAAATATATATATATATATATATATATATCCACACACGGATTCACTTTATAACCTCGAAATGCTGAAATATCGAATTTCAGTATCTCAAGACTATAAAATCGAATCCACAAAACACCGACAAACAAAAAAACGCGAAACCACATAACCGAAAACACCGCACACACTACACTAAACATACAACACAACACCCACATCACAACATAAACAAAAAAAACAACACACATACACAACTCACACACACCCCTCCTATTTATATATACTAACTCTGAGATCACACAAACACAACACAAAAGCTCACTCACACACGCACATTCTCCAATCCCTCACACACACTCTTAACTCCCACTCAAAACCCTTACAAAACACTCACTTACCTGACATAACACCTACATCCAAACACGGCACTGCGCACCAACAAAACACAAACCCGGACATTACGTAGCGCAACTTCATAACCGCGAATTCGACATATTTTCAAGATATGTCAAATTTGCGATTATGAATGTTCGCTATTTGTAACATTCGACTTTATAGCTTCGAGATACTGAAATTCGACATTTCAGTATTTCGATGTTATAAAGTGAACCCCCACACACATAGATATAGATAGATAGTAGACTTCAACAATGGTAGAAAGAATACCCTCTAAAGGGTAGAAAGGTTAAAGAGAAGAAGACCGGTACCAGCTATATTACGTTAGAAAGTACTAAATAGTACAAAAAGTTATAAAGTGAGTAATCAGGAGAAAAACCGTGCTTATATAAGAAATAAGACACTGAGGAAGTAAATGGAGTATAAAAGATAAAAGACAGGTAATTACTCACAAAAAAACTGCAAAAACTAGCCAAAGTAGCTCTCAGAGAGGGATCCACATCTGTGCAAGATGCTGGCAAATGAGATCTGAGGTATTGTTAGCTGACTGGGGAATTATGAGTAGAGGCAGGAGCTCCAGAGTTGGAGCCAAATGTTTAGTGTATGCAGCAGAGTCAGATCCGAGGTCAGATCTGATACCCACACATTGAGGAACAAATGAAAAGGACAATATGAGATACAAGGGATAATTAGGGATCTGGTAGACAGTAATCTGGGAACATTTGTAGACAGTAATCTGGCGTTTGACCAACAAGTGGCCAAGATATTAAGAAAATCATTCTATATCACCCAACTCATAAGCAAGGGTATGGCATCCAGGTCCAAGGAAGTTATAGTATCACTCAACTCAGCCTTTATCAGACCCACCATGAGTACAATGTACCTAACCAGGCACTTACAACAGATGGAACACCCTCAAAGGTTCCTCACCAAGGGACTCCAGGTCTATAAATACTATGTCCTACACAGAGCACCTTAAGGTCCTAGTCCTGCACACAGTTCATAGGTTCATAGGTTCATAGATTAGTACTAGGCTAAGTGCCCTGCCCAAGCCAGCCAGGTAAGCCCCCAATTATCCCTTGTGAGACTCAAACCCTGCACCTCATGTTTGTAAGGCAAACACCTTAACCATGATGCCACCCTCCCAACCTACAAGTTACTGAGAGTCGATTTATGCCTATCATATAAGGCATCCTCAGATTCAGATCTGATGGATCTCTTGCACATCTGCAAGACAAACAACACCAGAAACACTAGATCCAAGGACCTGAACTCTGCCTGTGGTGTAAACAGAACATGCTGAAGCTAGAGCCACATGTTTCTCAAAGGATCCCTGCAGTATGGAATAAGCTCCCAATCTACACGAAGCAGAGTTTATCCCTGACCCTATTCAAAAGAAACACTGAACATTGGATGGAAAATCACAAATTCAACCCCCCACCCTCTCTTGCCTCCATGCCTCTGATGGACAGAGGGTCGACAGTAAGTAAATTAATACCCAACTAACATACCCCCACATAAAGCTTAGCTATCATTTTACTAACATACCCCACCATATAAAAGTCCAAGGAACACAACTGGGTTGGGTTGTACGGCTAGACTTGTAAAGACCCTGGTGATCATTAGCCTAGTACAAACTCATGAAAAGTTTAGCAAAAATAGCAGATACCAAATATTAGTCACCAACTGATTAAGTTTTTGCACTTAATTGTCCTTAGCACATCTGTAACAAAACTGTGCGATGTAACCAGTTGACTAGATCATGATGGCTGTACAACATTCATAAACAGGCAAGTGCAAACCTCAGGGATGCTATGTCCTAGCTCTGTAATAGCAGGAGTAGTGATTCTGACTAGAACTTACCCGGGATATCATAACATCTACTGTATATGACAGTGATCGGTGGCTGGCAGACAGCTTTATTTAAAGCTCATTCAAATAGTAAATAATTATAAAAGATATGAGTGCTTACGCTTTTTCAAAGGCCTGCTTCTCCCTTTCAAGCTGTCTTGTTAAAATTTCAACTTCTCCAAGGGCAGACTGAAGTTTCTCTGACTCCCTAGCCAGTATGGCTTTTGTTTTAGCATGTTCTAGCTTTTCATCCTAGAAAAAAAGTTATTTTAACATTTTGACTCATGGCAGAATTATTGGACATGTCGAACAAGGAGCATGGTTCTATCTAGGATGTATATTGAATAATATATGAAAAGATCGTGGTTCCTGGAATGATACATGCACTCCAAGATGATAAGCACTGCACATCAATCCCAAGAACAAAGCTCTGACACAGGTACTAGTGCAAAAGACAAGTTACATTAGCTACAATATGTTTCCCATTGGGAAGCTTTTCCATGTCACAACAGCACTACAGATAAAGAAATGAATTACCAACAACTACAGAAATATTCTAAGACTTTGTGTTAGGGTTTCAATGCATATACAAATGCTTCAAGTAAAGGCTTGCAAGAAAGCAAATCACTTAACCAAATAGTACTCCAGGGTCGCCACTGAATGGGGAAGCATGTGCCAAGTAGGATTACCCTTTAATAAATGTATAAAATAATAAGCAATTTTGAAAAAAAAAAACTTTAAAAGCTATTACATTTTAATGTTTCTAATCCAAAAGAATGTAAAATTCAGATAGAATACAATATCATTATAACATTTTCTTAAAGGGTTTACATGAGTACTTTTATTTATGCTACAATAACTCCATAAAACACAGACTATTAAGCAAAAACAGACATTGCTGAAGAATTTTCATATCATATGTCCTTTCTTCACTGTTGTATTTTACCTTTCCGTAAGCTAGGCATGTTTTTAAGAAATAACTTACTTGTGAAACAAGGCAGCAATAAGCTGTGTGGTAATGATGACTAACAGTAAAGCTGCTCTAAACAGCTACTGGTGCATGCCCGTAGAAGAACAGACTGGACACAGTCAGTAGTAAACACTGAAGGCTATACATTTCTTTTGTACATAGTGCTGCTTTCCAGTTATTGTATACATAATAACTTGGGTGATGTGCATTATACAAATGCAAAGTGCAAGATATCACATGGATAGCACAGTGGTTAACACTACTGCCTAACTACAGTTTGTTTCCCAGTTATAATGCCTTTTATATGGAGCCTACACGGCCCGTCTCTGTCCACATGGGTTTTCACCATCCGATTTCCCAATAACCTGTATGAATGTTTTTGTGTGAATGTATGTATGTGTGTGAAAATTTCTGTCACACAATGGCTGACATCCTGTCCAGGATTAGTTCTTTTCTTTATACTCTCTGAGCACCATGATAGACTTTGACTTTGACTCCACTGTAACCCTAAACAGAATAATGTACGCACTGGAAATATAATCAGTAAATTAATATATTATACCTACTACCCTGAGGAGAAACAAAAAATAAACCATACTGAGGACATAAACATCATGCACCTCTACAAAAAAAAATTATTTTGCATGTGAATATGTCTTTAATGGAAGCAAATATACAAATAACATGTACACATATATATCTACAGTTTGTTTACCACCAAGCAGTAGATGCAGCTGTTACCCAGTCTTGAGACATGAAGACGGCAGCTAGTGTAAGCACGAAGAGGACACACCAAATACAGTTTTCCAATAACAGCCAGTTACATGCTAATCTGTCAACAAATCAATGAAATTCAGTCTTGGTGTGTCATAGGTTCATAGGTTCATACTAGGCTATCTGCCCTAGGGCATTTATAAGCCTAGCCAGAATGTTTTTGGCTTTCGCCACCCATTTTAAATTTATTTTGCTATGCCCTTTTTCGAGGTTAGTATACTGCGCCTCTGTCTAACAGTGACACGGAAGTGATACCCGGGGTAATCCTACGATCTCCCATCCACTCATCAAGATTCCTCTTGAAGAGAGTCAATGAGGGACTCTGCCTAACCTGGACTGGTATTATATTCCAGAGTGAAGGGAGCCTCTGGGTTATGAATCTGTCCCTCCAGCATGTCCTATTTATTTCAGTGCTGAGGTTCAAGTCTCTCGAGCGTAGCTCGATGGGATTTGGATTTTCTGAGGTGCAGCATGTCCATTAATTCTGGGTTGGACATGGCTTTATACGTCATGCACAGATCACCTCTGAACAGGCGGTATGCCACTGAGTAGAGCTGGAGTTTCTTTAACCGGGCAGCATATGGCATCTGTTTGAGCCCTTTGATCCTCTTGGTGAGGTACTTTTGGGGTCTTTCCAGTTGCTGCAGGTGTCTGGTAAGGTACATCCCAAAAGGGGCATTGTACTCAATTATGGGCCTGATGAGGGATGAGTAAAGAGGCACGATGACCTCCCCTGATCTAGATGTGAATCCCTTCATGATTAGGTGGGCTATATAAAATGTTTTTCTAACCACTTTGGCCACGTGGTTGTCAAATGTGAGATTGCTATCAACTTGGGTCCCCAGGTCCCTAATTACTTCTTCTGTACTTAATGGATTACCACTTATGTGGTAATTTGTGGGCACTTTGTTTTTTCCAAACAAACAACAGACTAAGTACAGAAATGGACACACACTGCTAGGAAGCTAGACAGGAGGCAAACTTTGACTGCCTAATGACAAAACATGATCTACAATGTTGGCCGAGGGCCAAGTAGTACAATGAGTTTAGTAGTGCAAAATATAAAAATAAAAATTCAGACATAAAAACTGCTTTACTGTTCAATTTTTTATCCCAGATACTCATTGTAAGAAAAATTGAGCCCTCCATGTCAGCCAAGTGAATTCCTGCTGAACCATAACCGTTATCACTGCAATTCTCCCTAATCAGTGACCCCCATTCCAGCTTTCATTCAAAAGATAACTTTCCTCTAAGGCCATCCCTAAATGGTGAGGAGCAGCAAAAAGGGCACCTGGAATAACTTTGATGGACAGAAGTATCAACTAAGAACTGAAAAGCACATTGTAGTGAAGAGAAGAATCTAGATAATTTTTGATTTAAGCAGATTCCAAAGGCAGAAAAGTTAAGAACTCACTGTTATGGGTTCATCCTAGAGGACATCTCTGTTAAAGGATCCAAAGAGTCAAACTTGATCAAGTCACAAGCATCAGCATCTGGCAAAAGATTTCCAGCAGTCACACATAACACTGTTAGCCCTGACATCACCAAGAAAATATGTGCTGATTATTCCCAACCTTTGAACTGCCTTTACTCCATTGCTTGCCAAGACTTCATCCTGTAGCAACTGTGGAATATGGGATGTATTTACTGTGCTCACATCATTCCATCACACCAAAATGGCAGAATGGAGGAAGAAAGATATGTGAGGAAAATAAAAAGTCATGTACTCACCATAACGTTCCATCTGTGTTGTCCATTTTCATTCTTCCCCAACTGTTGGGTTCGGATCTGACTTTGCCGCTTCTTCCACATCGCAGAATTTTGAACTCTCAAGCTCCTCCCTTTACCAATAATGTCCCGACAACCTAACATATCTCAGATCTTGTTTGCTGTCGATAAGACTAACAGACCAGTGAGAAATAATGAATGGAAGTTGGAACTCAAACTAAGAACATAGGTTCCTGCAAAACTCTCTAGCAGTAGAAAAAAAAGGGGGTAAGTAGGTGGGAAGTTGAGGAAGAATGAAAATGGACAATACAAGATGAACCGTTATGGTGAGTGCATAACATTTTAATCTGATGTGGTCCAACTCCATTCATTCCTCAACTGTTGGGGCACAGTCCCAAGCTACCTAAATCCCAGGAGGACTCTGTATAAAGAAATTGTGGAGTACTGCGGAGTCAAAGGCTGCTCTTTCCCAAGAGACCAGATCCAGTTTGTAATGAGCAGTACATTTTGAGGATTAGCCCAAGTTGACAGAGACCTGGTGGAGTGGTCTCTGGGTGGTTTGGCAAAGGTAAGCCCACTTTTTGATAAACAAAGGTAATACAATTAGTTAAACATTTGGCCTAAAAGTAATTTTAGATACTGATTTGTCCAGTTTTGAATCAGAAAAGGAAACAAACAACTGTTGGGAGTTTCTTAGAGCTTTAGTTCTGTGAAGAACAAACCATACATGTCTGTGTACATCTAAAAAAAATGCAAAAAATACTTGCCTTTATTCGAAACATTTTGAAAGAACACTAGAAGATTAATGACCTGATTAATATTGGATTCAGAAACCATTTTAGGTAAAAAGGAAGGATTAGTCCACAGAGGAACCCTATCCTTATGAAAAAATAAATAAGGGGGTTTAGAGGGCAGTGCTTGAAGTTCTAACATTCTTCTGGCAGATGTAATAGCAACTAAAAAGTTTTCCACATCAAAAATTTTAGATCAGATTTTGCCAAAGGTTAAAAGGGAGGTTGAATCAAGGCCTGAAGTATGATGTTCAAATCCCAAGGAGGGGTAGGATCCTTTAAAGGAGGTCTAAGTAAAAATGTTCCCCTTACGAAGGAAATTATTGATTGAAGAGAAGGGAACTTTGGTGGCAGATTTTTTGAATGCTTCAGCCCCCAGGACTCAATAAAATTATATCAATACAGTGTTTACTTAGGAGGAAAGCATATAAAAGGTGATCATGTTTGTAATTTTTATTATTTATTTTGTACTTATTATGCATTTTCATGTATTTTATGTATGTCATTATATTACTGTAATTTTAAGAGTCATTTATTAGCCTATGAGTTAAAATGAACTTGGGTTGAATAAAATTTGTATCTGCGATTTTAGACAACTATTGGTTTAAGATTTCGGAGCCATTTTTGCAGTGGAGTTGTCATGTGATTTAGAAACTTATTTAAGAGCAAACTTTACACTTGGCAAGTTTTATCTGAAGAAGTCTGCATGCTTTTAGGCAAAAGCGCTTGTTTGTTTTATATTTTGACTATTAAAGTTGGGTTTATATCTTTATTGAACTTCGAGTGTTCTCTGGCAGAGTTTTCAGCATTGTGTATTAGTTTGGTTTGTTTGTTGCTCAGTATGTCTCCTTAGAAAGGCTTTACAAAGCTTAGAAAAAGCTAAAGTAGAATTATTTACTCCCAGATGAAAACTGGAAACGGCTCCAAATTGTACTCTGATAGATGAGGAACTATACTGTTGCAAAAAAAGTCAAGACCATTTGAAATTGGTGCTGAAAAGGGGTCTACATTTTTGCTTAGGGCCCAAATAACAAATCTTTTCCATTTACTCTTATAAAGCTTTCTGCTGAAAATGAGCTATGTAATGTTTGACTGAAAATTCATTGTCATCATTATCATCAGCTCCCTTTTTCCCATTTTCTACATGGTTGCAGCAGTGCAGCAAAGCCACTTGGCTTGGGCTCCACAGTCTACTACTTAGGAGGGGGACAGGCTAGAAATGGTGTGGGAATTGTGGCGAGAGAGAGGCCTTCAGAAGGCAGTGAGCGATATCATCAGAATTAGTGACAGACTCATGGTAATCAGATTGCAGTGTAATGATATGGTAGTATTCATAATCTCAGCCTATGCCCCACAGCAGGGTTGTAATACTGAGGAAAAGTGTATATTCAGACAACCATTGCAGGACCTACTAGATAAAGCAGGACAACATGAATTGGGGGTTGATAATGGGTGACTTGAATGCAAATATCGGGACAGACAGAACAGGATATAAGGACTGCCTGGGCCCACATGGATGGGGCAACAGGAATAAAGAAGGAGAGGCCATTCTAGATTTCTGTCTAGCAAATGGTTTGATAGTAGTGAATGAGAAGTTATGTACCTACCATAACGTTCCATGTTAGTTGTCTTCTTCTCGCCTTCTTTCTTGCTGAATGGGTTTGGAGCCGATCCTCGGCTCC
The DNA here is from genome assembly GCF_019279795.1 of Protopterus annectens. NCBI lineage: Eukaryota > Metazoa > Chordata > Ceratodontiformes > Protopteridae > Protopterus > Protopterus annectens. Next base: position 1,064,920,522 of record NC_056733.1, read on the forward strand.
AACTCGGCCTATACTAAAGTTTGAGAGCTAATTTTACCGGCTCGAGGCAACCCTATATCCCATGAAGCTGGGCGCTAACTACCCAGATCTCGTTTGGTAGCTGAGAACATAGCAATTTTAGCCTCCCAACCCAAGGGAGAGAAGGAAAGGGGGAAAAACTCCCATGTGCCACTACCTGAAGGCATAGTTACCCAAAGATAACCAGTTTAGGCTTCAAATTATGAAGGGTGAAGACCCTGATAAAAAAGGGGAGTCCTTTCGGTCTATCCAAGCTAGGGGGATGGTGGATGGGACGCAAGAAAGAAGGCGAGAAGAAGACAACTAACATGGAACGTTATGGTAGGTACATAACTTCTCAATGTTAAGTTGTCAATCTCGCCTTCATTCTTGCTGGATGGTGGCTCATTGGAACAGGCTCTTGAGAACAGTAGAACCAAAATTTGCCCTGTTTCTGGAGGCCATGTCTAATTTGTAGTGTGTAATAAAGGTATGAGGAGAGGCCCATGTGGCTGCTGAACAAATAGTATCCATTGGCAATCTAGCTTGAAAGGCTATTGATGTAGCTAAAAGCTCTGGTTGAATGGGCTCTTGGCTTAGAAGGTAATTCTTTACCTCTGAGTTGATAGATATAGGTAATCACAGAGGACAGCCATCTAGACAAGGTTACTTACCTTACTAAAGGCCCATTTTACCTTCCGCATAGGACAGAAAAAGCTGTTCAGATTTCCTAGTTTGTTTGGTTCTGTCCAGATAATAATGGAGCTGGTGATGAACGTCCAGATAATGCAGTTTTTGCTCGGCCCTGCTAGAATAATCAGGAAAGAAAATTAGAAGTTATGTACCTACCATAACGTTCCATGTTAGTTGTCTTCTCTCGCCTTCTTTCTTGCTGGATGGGTTGAGAACTCCTTTTACCAGCTCGAGGCAACCCTATATCCCATGATGCAAGGCGGAACTACCTCAGATCTCGTTTGGCAGCTAACTGACCCTGCTAAAGACTATCCTAACATAATTAGGAACCATGGTTCCTAAAAGAAGTCCTCATAACAATGCTCCAGAGGAAGCAATCTAATAGGAACTCTCAAGATCTGTCCAGGCCAGGGGAAGGAGGGAAGAAAGAAGAGAAGACAACTAACATGGAGCGTTATGGTAGGTACATAACTTCTAAATGTTAAGTTGTCAATCTCTGGATGGGACCGTCCCTAGCACCTGTATCCCGGGTGGCTCAATGAAACAGACTCTTGAGAACTGTGGAACCAAAACTGGCCCTATCTCTGGAGGCCAAATCCAACTTGTAATGAGACACAAAGGTATGAGGCGTGGCCCAAGTAGCTGCTGCACAAATAGTGTCAATGGGAAGTATATCCTGAAAGGCTACAGAAGTGGATAGACTCCTGGTCGAATGTGCTTTTGGCTTAGAAGATAGTTGTTTGCCCCTTAGAGAGTACACATAGGAAATGGTGGAAGTCAACCATCTAGATAAGGTCACTTTAGAAACTGGAAGACCTAACCTGTTTTCTGCATAGGAGACAAACAATTGGTCTGATTTTCTAATTTGTTTAGTCCTATGCAAGTAGTACCTGAGCTGACGATGAACATCCAAATAATGGAGCTTCTGTTCAGCTCTGTCAGAATAGTTAGGAAAGAAAACTGGTAGATCAATAGATTGGTTAATATTGGTTTGAGATACAACCTTGGGAAGAAAGGAAGGGTTAGTTCTGAGAAACCCTATCCTTATGAAAAACCAGATAAGGTGAGCGAATACAGAGGGCCTGAATCTCAGAAACTCTTCTTGCAGAAGTAACAGCCAGTAAAATATAGTTTTCCACGTCAATAACTTTAAAGAACACGTAGCAGACGGTTCGAAAGGAGGTAGAATTAGGGATGCCAACATTAAGTTTAGATCCCATTACGGAGGAGGATGTTTCACAGGCGGTTTTAGGAGAAAAACTCCTCTTAAAAAGGCTTTGCATAACCTATGAGACATGATGTTATTGTCATGCAAGCCAACATGATACTTGGAAATAGCAGCCAGTTGTACTTTGACTGTAGATGACGAAGATCCCGAATGAAAAACCTCCGCCAGGAAATCCAAAACAGAATGTACAGGAGCGTAAAAGGATCAATATTTCTGGCGTTTGCCCAAATCGGCGTCGCCACTTGCTAGCATAAACAGTTCTAGTGGCGACTTTAAAGAAGACACTAAAATGTCTCTGACTGAGTCAGAAATCATTGGTAGCCTGGCTAGGAAGGAAGTGGAGCAACCAAGCAGTGAGGTTGAGAGAATGAATGGCCCGGTGCTGCTGACACGACTGGTGGATCAAAAGATCCGGAACTGGGTCCAGATGCCAGGGCTGCACCAGAAGATGATGATGTAGAAAACCAAATTTGTCGAGGCCAATATGGAGCAATGAGGATCAATTTGGCTCTCAAAGCGGCTTTCTGAATGACTTGTGGAATTAATGGAAAGGAGGAAAAGCATAAAGAAGTCCCGAGGCCAATCCTGGGTTAGAGAGTCTCTCAAGGGTTGGCCTGGAAGAGGAAATAGTGTGAAGTAATCTGGGCACTTGCTGTTTTGAGGGTAAAGATCGCAACAAGGGTGCCCCACTTCAGAAAAATCTGATCCACTACAGATTGATTGAGAGACCACTCGTGAGGCATCAGAATAGATCTGCTTAGCCTGTCCGCCAATAGGCTGGACCTGCCGGGGATGTGCGTTGCTATCAGAAACCGCTGAGAAGAGATCGCCCATTGCCAAAGTCTGAGAGCTTCTCGACATAAGGGATAGGACCTGGTTCCGCCCTGTTTGTTGATGTACCAGACCACGGACATGTTGTCCGTCTGTACTGCAATAGTCCCTGTGGGAAGAAAGTCGTCGAGGGCTTGCAGCGTTAAAAGCACTGCTCTCATCTCCAGGACATTTATGTGCAGGTGGTATTCTATGGGTTGCCACGTCCGTGGACCATCCTGCCCTGATAATGCCCCCACCCGATCAGAGAGGCATCCGTGGTGACTGTGGCAACTGGAGGAGGGGAACAAAGGGTCGGCCCTGATGAAGAAGAGGGAAGATATCCACCATCGTAGATGAGCCCTGCGACTGTGTTACCAAGATTTCATGCCTCATGGGCAGATCGTGCGACCACTGCGTGAATAACATCCACTGCAGGAGAGCCAGTGGAAGAAGAACAATGGCCGCAGCCATTAGGCCTAGAACTTTCAAGACAAACCTGGCTTTGATCTTGTTGCTTTGTAACAGAAGCTGAACAAATTTCTGGATGTCCAGAATCCTTTGATCTGTTAGCCTGGCTAACATTTTGACGATTTAACTCTGCCTATAAAGGTGATAGATTGGCAAGGCAGCAGAGAGGATTTTTCAAATTTACGAAATTCCTAGACTCTTGCAAAGCTGTAGGGTGTAGTCTCTGGACCGAAGAAGCTGATGCTTGGAGGTGGCGGAGAGGAGCCAGTCGTCCAAATAAGGAAACACCTGGAATCCTCAACGTCTCAGATGAGCTGTGACCACTGCCATGCATTTGGTGAACACTCTGGGGGCTGAAGTGAGGCCAAAGGGCAGTGCTCTGAATTGGTAATGACTGGCTCCCAGCCGCGGAGAAACCTTCTGGAGCGTCTGTGAATCTTTATGTGATAGATCTTGAAGGTCTATAGAGCACATCCAGTTGTCCTTGCCCAGAAAGGGCAGAATGGATTGCAGCGTGACCATCCGGAATCTTGCCTTTTTGACAGACTTGTTTAGTCTGCTTAGGTCTAGTATTGGTCTCCAATCTCCCGTCCTTTTGGGGACCAAAAAGAATCTTGAGTAGAAGCGGATCCTACTTGGTCTGCCGGCACTGTTTGGATGGCTCTTTTCCAGGAGTTTTGAAACTTCCTGTCTTGCCAAATCCCTTTGACCGGGTGAGATGTCTGCAAGGGATTGTAGAGGTGAAACCTTTCAAGGGATTTTGTAACCCTCGGATATGATCAACTGTACCCACTTCTCTTGTGATAGGGATTGCCAGGCTACTGGGTACAGCAAATTCTTCCCCGACTGCCTCCAAGGGTGGACAGTCGGACAACACCTCAGGGATGCTGAAAGGGCTTCTCAGGAAGAGACTCCCTGTTGCCCTGGTTCTGAGGACCCCCTGCCTCTAGGGCGTCTATTATTGTTACCCCTCTGCCTCTGGGGTAAACTGACCACGTGTGTCGGTGTAGCTCCTTGGGCTTTACGGAACCACATCTTCCCTTCTGACCCTTGGGATATGGTCTAGAAGGAGTGGAAAACTGGACTCCAACGGCAGAAAGAGTTTTACCATCCTGCTCACATCTGGTCAAAGTATCCTTCACCTGAGGTCCGAACAAGGCCGAACCGTCAAAGGGTGTTGGTGAAGGGGGTCCAAATTACACAGCCGCATCCAGGCTTGGCGTCTAACAGCAACACCTGTGCCTCCATCGGCCGCATAAGATATGAGCCGCATGGAGGAGTTAGATATGGAATTCAGGATAGCAAGCTGTGAGGCAATCTTTTCCTGAGCCCCAGCAGCAGAAGGATCCTGGACTACTTCTCCCAGTTCCTTGAGAATATCTCGTTGAAGCCTGGTGAAGTGACAAAGGTAATTCAGCGAGCATAGCAAAGGTCGCTGAAGAAAACATCCGCTTTCCATACCTGTCCATGGTCCTAGAATCCTTATTAGGAGGATGGACAGGTACTGAAGGATCCGCCAGTTCCTTCTTAGTGGCCGCTACCACCATAGCATCCACAGAGACACCTTTGGACAGGAACTGTTTATCCGAAGGGGCCGTGATGAACTTGGATGGTCTCCTGGGGAAAGGTTCCACAGAATCTGGAGCCACGCCTTCCGAGCCACTACCTGCATGAGTGGGTCGAAGGCGGAGACACCCAGGAGGTGGAGGGTCGGGATCCAAAGCCTCCAGGTATACCGACTCATCCTCGGAGGGGTCAATGGAGGCCAATTCCCCTCTGTTTGAGGAGCTCAAGGATGTCTGAAAATGAGACATCCTCAGAGGGGACCGTGGGGAACCCTCCGACTCATCTAAGTCGGTATCAGATGTAGTAGACTCAGGGAGTCTGTGTGTTTCCTCTTACGTCCTCTTCCGAGGGGTTCCCCTGCAGGGTCAGGAGAAACCTCGGAAGAGGAGGAAATTCCCAGTGGGGAAACCTGGGGCGATGGATCCCTGGGCCTGAGAGCAAGAGGCTGGCAAGAGGCATCTGCAGGCACTGATGAGGGAGGAGCTAGAGGATAGACCGTTGACCAGGCTCAGAGGCCAGGACACTCCTCATCACCTCAAAGGCTCCCTCCCGGGAGACCTGAACACACCCGCTCGAAGAAACAGGAATGGTCGGCTCCAAGGAGAGAGAAGGCTCGAGGCCGATGTCGGCACCGAGCTTACCAAAGCGAAGCCCGACAGGAGGGCGGGGGGGACAAGGGTCCGATGCCACTAGCCCCTCGGGCCGACAGTGGAAACCCGCGACCGGATCCCTCCAAGGAAGGTCTCAAGGAGGAGATCGAGCCGAAGGCAGCCGAAGGATGTATCGGCTCCGGCATCGAAACAGTCGCTGTCCCAAGAAGCTCCGGTTCGAACTCTGGTGTGGAGTCGGAGGAGGAATCTCAAGAATCGGGCTATAGCCGAAGTCTGTTGAGACAGGCTATGGAGCATTTGGGCCAGTGCCTGAGACTTCAACAGCCTGCTTACCACCCTCTCCAAATCGTGGTCAGACAGCCTGGAAGATCTCGAAGATCGGCTCCGATGGCTCCGCTCCGACAAAAGAGGAGACCCGGGCCGAGTGAATACTTAGTATCGAAGGGGACCGGGATCTCTTACGGGAAGCCATCGGAGCCGAAGTCCCTTGAACCCCAGATGGAGCCGAGGATATCTCGGCTCCGATGCTGGATAAAGTGTCGGCTCCAGCCGGAGCCGACAAGGCCACAGTAGTCAGGGTATCGGAGCCGAACCCACTACTCTAACAGAAGAAGTATCGACTCCAGCCGAGCCACCGGAGGAGGCTTGGACACTGTAGCCTGAACCTTCGGTGGCTTAAGAGGTTTTCCTGCCCCTGGCTTAGGAGGAGAACCTTCAGGTTTAAGTAAACCTCGGAGGATTAATTTGTTCCTCCTTTCCTGCAGGACTCTCTGGCTAAAAGCATGACACAATGCACAGGAGTCCTGCAGGTGCAAACCAGGCAATACACACAAGAAGTGTGACCGTCTGTCAGGGACATTTTCTGACAGCACTGGTCACACTTCTTGAGACCTTGCCTTCTCTAGACATCCTAAAAGGATAGACACAAACAGTCCCCACAAACACACAACTTAATCCCTACACAGACACACAGGAAGGGAATAACTTGGGGAACTAGGCCTGACTAAAACTTTAAACTGAAAACTATTATAAAAGTTTAAAAGGAAGGGAATAGGGTGGGCTGTAACTAAGTACAGGCTAATCTAACACTAAAGGGAAAAAATAAACCCCTAACTGAACTTTTTCTTCTTTAACAAGAAAAAACTTACCTCAGCTGGCAAAGGAGACCTCTTTCGCTAAGCGGCAAATGAGATCTGAGGTAGTTCCGCCTTGCATCATGGGATATAGGGTTGCCTCGAGCTGGTAAAAGGAGTTCTTGAGCTAAAGCAAGTGCCGAGTCGGAGCCGAGGATCGGCTCCGAACCCATCCAGCAAGAATGAAGGCGAGATTGACAACTTAACATCTGGAAGATCGATAGATTGATTTAAATTTGCCTGAGAAGCCACCTTGGGCAAAAAGGATGGGTTAGTTCTGAGAGAAACCCTGTCTTTGTGGAAAACTAGATAAGGAGGACGAATGCAAAGGGCATGGAGTTCTAATATTCTCCTAGCAGAAGTTATGGCAACTAGGAAGAAAGTTTTCCAAGAGAGCAACTTTAAAGAACAGGAAGCTGCAGGTTCAAAGGGAGGAAGAATCAAGGATGTTAAAATCAAATTTAAATCCCACTGTGGTGGGGGGTCTTTGATTGGGGGTTTGAGTAAAAAGATACCCTTAAGGAAGGCTTTACAAAGCTTGTGGGACATGATGCTGGAATCCAATAGGCCTATGTGAAAATTTGAAATGGCCGCTAACTGAACCTTTACAGTAGAGGATGAAGAGCCTGAATGAAAAATTTCCGCTAGGAAATCTAGGACTGACTGCATAGGAGCAGTGAAGGGATCTATATTCCTAGCCCTTGCCCAGAAGGAAAAACGCTTCCATTTACTAGCATAAATCCTTCTGGTAGAGGACTTAAGGGAAGCTACAATAATATCATGGACAGAATTGGAAATCAGGGGAAGCCTGGCTAAGGATGGAAGTGGAGCAACCAAGCTGTGAGGTTGAGAGATTGGAGGGATTGGTGCAGCCGCCCTGACTGGTGGGCCAAAAGAACTGGCACTGGGTCCAGATGCCAAGGCTGTTGCAAAAGGTAACGATGCAGGAACGGGAACCATATCTGTCGAGGCCAATAAGGGGCAATGAGGATCATCCTGGCTCTCAAGGCGGTAGCTTTCTGAATCAACTGAGTGATTAATGGAAAAGGGGGAAAAGCGTATAGAAGTCCCCGAGGCCAATCGTGGACTAGAGCATCTCTGGGGGAATGGCCTTGAAGGGGAAAGAGGGTGAAGAAGTCGAGGCACTTGCTATTTTGAGGTGCTGCAAAAAGATCGCAGTAAGGAGGACCCCACTTCTGAAAAATCTCCTCCGTTACTGATTGCTTGAGAGACCACTCGTGTGGCATGAGAATAGCTCTGCTCAACCTGTCCGCTATGATGTTGGACTTCCCGGGGATATGCATTGCTATCAGAAACCACTGAGAAGAGATCACCCATTGCCAAAGTCTGAGTGCCTTTCGACACAGGGGATAGGACTTGGTTCCGCCCTGCTTGTTGATATACCACACTACAGACATATTGTCCATCTGAATTGCAATAGTCCCTAAAGGAAGAGAGTCTTGGAGGGCCTGGAACGCCAAAAGCACTGCTCTCATCTCCAGGACATTTATGTGCAGGTGGCATTCGAAAGGTTACCATGTGCCCTGGACTGTCCTGCCCTGAAAATGCCCCCCCCCGATCAGGGAGGCATCCGTTGTGACAGTGGCGACCGGAGAGGAAGGAACGAATGGTCTGCCCTGAAGGATTTGAGGGGAGACCATCCACCAAGACAGATGTTTCTTGCAAGATAGTGTTATTATGATTTTGTGTGTCAAGGGAAGCTGTTGGAAGGACCACTGGGAGAAGAGCATCCACTGAAGGAGCCGCATGTGAAAACGAGCAAGGGGAAGTAGCGTGATGGCTGCCGCCATGAGACCTAACACTTTTAGGACAAACCTGGCCTGGATTCTTTTGCTCTGAAGTAGGATATGAACATAAATTCGAATATCTAAAACTCTTTGCTCGGTTAATTTTGCTGAGAGCTGTATGGTGTCCAAGGTGGCGCCTATGAAGGTAGTAGACTGACAAGGCGACAAGGCAGACTTTTCGAAATTTATGGAAATACCTAGCCCTTTGCAAGTTTGAATGGTGTAATCTCTGGCAAGAAAAAGCTGATGCCTGGTGGTGGCAGTAAGGAACCAGTCGTCTAAATACGGAAACACCTGGAATCCTTGATGTCTCAGATGAGCCGTGACCACTGCCATGCATTTGGTGAACACTCGAGGGGCTGTAGTGAGACCAAAGGGCAGGGCCCTGAACTGGTAGTGACTGGCCCCCAGCCGGAAGCAGAGAAACCTCCTGGAGCGCCTATGCATCTTGATGTGATAGTATGCATCCTGAAGGTCCACTGAGCACATCCAATTGTCCTGACCCAGAAAGGGTAGAATGGACTGTAGAGTGACCATCCGGAACTTCGTTCTTTTTACAGACTTGTTTAGTCTGCTGAGATCCAATATTGGCCTCCAGTCCCCTGTCTTTTTTGGTACCAAAAAGAACTTGGAGTAGATTCCGGATCCTAGTTGGTCTGCTGGGACTGGCTGGATGGCTCTTTTTGTTAGCAGTTTTGAAATTTCTAGTACTGCTTGTTCCCTTAGACTGGGTGGAATGTCTGGGAGGGGCCCTTTTGGCCGAGTTGGGGTGTGGATAAAGGGAATTTTGTAACCCTTGGATATAATCGCCTGTACCCATTTGTCTTGTGTGAGAGAAAGCCAGGCTTCTGGGAAAAGTGATAACCTTCCCCCGACTGCCTCCGAAGGTGGACAGTCGGGCAGCTCCTCAGGGATGCTGGAAGGTTTTATCAGAGAGAGACTCTCTGTTACCCTGATTCTGCAGACCTCCTCTGCCTCTAGGGCGGCGTCTGTTGTTGTCCCCCCCCGCCTCTCAGGGGAAACTGACCTCTTGCGTCAGGTGCGACTCCCTGAGATTTGCGGAAACACATTTTTCCACCCTTTTGACCCTTAGGATAGGGTCTGGATGGGGTTGAAAAACGGACTCCTACAGCAGAAAGAGTCTTGCCATCTTGTTCGCATCTGGTCAAAGTATCCTTCACTTGAGGTCCAAACAACGCCGAACCATCAAAGGGGGAGTTAGTGAAGGACACCTTGAAGGGGTCTGCAAAGTTGCAAAGCCACATCCAGGCATGACGCCTTAAGGCCACTCCTGTGCCTGCGGCTCTACTCGCTCCATTGGCTGCATAGGAGATAAGCTGCATGGAGGAGTTGACAATGGAATTTAGGGTTCCTAGCTGGGAGTTGATTTTGCCCTGAGACCCCGCAGCTGTTGGATCCTGTAGGTTATCACCCATTTCTTTGAGAATGTCTCTTTGAAGGCGGGTGAAATGGCACAAGTAATTCAGCGACCGGATGGCGAAGGTCGCTGAAGAGAACATCCGCTTGCCGTACCTATCCATAGTCCTAGATTCCTTATTAGGAGGATGGATAGGCACTGAAGGATCGGCCAGTTCCTTCTTAGTGGCTGCAGCCACCACCATGGCATCAACTGGGACACCCTTAGTTAAGAATTGTTTATCTGACGGTGCTGTGATAAATTTCGAGAGCCTCCGTTGGGTGGGTTCCGTCGTATCAGGGGCCGTCCAAGCCTTCCGCGCCACCACTTCCATGAGGGGGTCAAAAGGCGGAGACACCCAGGAGGTGGAAGGGTGAGAACCAAACGTCTCCAGGTAAACCGACTCGTCCTCGGAAGGATTGAGGGTAGACCAGTTCCCCCTCTGCTTAAGGATTTCAAGGATGTCAGAAAAGGAGACATCCTCAGAGGGGGGCCGAGGGGACCCTTCCGACTCATCCAAGTCGGTATCAGATGTGATGGACTCAGGGGAGTCCACATGCTTCCTCTTACATGTCCTCATCCGAAGGGGTTCACCTGACAGATCAGGGGAAGCCTCGGAAGAGGAGGATATTCCCAATGGGGAAACCTGAGGCGTTGGGGCTCTACAGTCGGGAATGAGAGAGTGGGTAGAGACCGCAGCAGGCACTACAGTGTTAGGAGCTTATGGAGCTGACCGTGGGGCAGGCACTGGGGCCAGAACGCTCCTCATGACCTCGAAGGCTCCCCTATCAGGCAGGACAGAGGGCTCCTGTTCCGAAGAAATAGGAACCCCAGCTGGCACCGAGAGGGACGGCTCCGAAGCTGATGTCGGGGCCGAACTCACCAGCACCGAAGCTCCAAGAGGGAGAACGGGGTCGGACAAGGGTCCGACGCCACTTGCCCCCTCGGAGCCAACGAGGGAGTCCAAGCGCCCGGATCCCTCCATGGATTGGACCATGGAAGAGATCAGAGCAGACGACGGAGCCGAAGGGGGAAGTATCAGCTCCGATGTCATGACGGTCACGGCTCCGAGGAGCTCCGGCTCCGAACTTAGGGGCAGAGTCGGAGGAGGAATCGAAGATGGTATGGGTAAAGCCACTGTCTGTTGAGACGGGCTGTGAAGCATTTGGGCCAGTGTCTGAGACTTTAGGAGTCTGCTAACCACCCTCTCAAGGTCATGGTCAGAAAGCCTGGAAGACCGAGAGGAATGGCTCCGATGGCTCTGCTCCGAGAGCAAAGGCGATCTCGGAGCCAAGTGAATGGACTCCAGGGACGGAGACCTAGATCTTTTGCAGGTGGAAGAAGGCACCGAGACTAGTGGTGCCGATGGAGCCAAAGACACGTTGGCTCCGACCGGAGCCGACTTAGGAGACAGAGTCTTTGAGGCATCGGCTCCGGCCGGAGCCGATGCAGAAGACTGCGACATAGCCGTATCGGCTCCAGCCGGAGCCGATCGTGACGCAGTAGGTGAGCAACCAGCCGAAGGCTTGGAGCATGGAGCCGACGGTTTGAATGGCTTTGAAGGTTTACCTGGCAAGGACTTAGCCGAGGAACCTTCGGGCTTTAATAAGCCCCTCAAAATTAACTTATTCCTGCGCTCCTGCAGGACTCTTGGACTGAACGCATGACAAACAGAACAAGAGTCCTGCAGGTGCAGGGGTCCCAGGCAATAAACGCAAGAAGTGTGACCATCGGTCAGCGACATTTTCTGACAGCACGAGTCACACTTCTTGAAGCCTGAGACTTTAATGTCTTTAGACATTAAGGCTGTTAAAGAAGAAAAAAAAACCTTCCTTAGAAGCTAAAACACACACACACACACACACACACACACACACACACACACACAAGTAAAAATAAAGGTTAATAAACCACTCACAACTAACTGTCCCAAAACAAGGGAACGGGAAAAAAACGGAAGGGCCTAAGGCCTAACCTTAACAGGGGAGGGATATAACTTTGGGATTTAGGGATTAACCAAAAATGGGACCCAACGGGGTAGGTATAAGTACTAGACTATATGATTATAAAATAAAAGGGGAAAAAATCCTAAGAAAAGGGAAGAAAAATTTTAATTTTTCACTGACCTGTGGAGCCGGTAAAAAAAGCACCTCGCTAGCGGCAAACGAGATCTGGGTAGTTAGCGCCTAGCATCATGGGATATAGGGTTGCCTCGAGCCGGTAAAATTAGCTCTCGAGCTTTAGTATAGGCCGAGTCGGAGCCGATGATCGGCTCCGAACCCATCCAGCAAGAATGAAGGCGAGATTGATAACTTAACATCACATGATTCAGAAAGAGAAACAGTTACAAGACCACATACAAGTGTGGCCAACATGCAGCTCAGGTAGACTTCCTCATAGTAAAGAAAAGGCACTGAGGAAGAATCAATAATTGCAAAATCATCCCCAGTGAAACAGTCAGCCCACAGCATAAACTACTGGTTGCCACAATCAGCTGCAAGCAGTAGTCAGAGTAGGCTCTAAGGTCAACAGAGACTAGGCTGAAGACCTGGAAGTGGACTGTAGAAAAAATACAGCAATTCAAGGAATTACTCTGGAGTCTAGCATCCCAAGAAGAGTAGGAGGAAATGGGTGGAATTGAAGAAGAATGGCAGTGCCTCAAAACAGCATGTGTAAAAACTACAGAACAGTTATGTGGCCAAGTAAGGTATGGAAATAAGGTACATAAGGAAAGCTGGTGGTGGAATTCAGAAGTCCAGGATCTCATCAAAAGAAAGAAGGAGTGCAGGAAAAAGTGGGATATAGAAAAGACTGACCAGGCTAGGAAAGAATGCTGGTTGGGTAACAAAGAATCTAAGAAAGGAGTTGCAATAAAAAAGAATAGGACATCAGAGGCACTCTACCAACTTCTGGAAAGTGACTTATTAGGTGGCACAAAGAAACTATATCAGGTTGCAAGGAAAAGACAGAAAGATGAAGAAGATAGTCGTACACCCTTCATAAGGGATGCCAGCAACAACCTGCTCACCAGTCCCACAAGACATCAATGGTAGACAGAAAGAGTATTCCAGAAGCTTCTGAATGAAGAAAACCCCACAGAAACTGTACTGCCCCAGAAACAGACTACAACGAGAGAAGAAGAGGAGCCTACCCTAGAAGAAATCAGAATAACACTAAGGAAAATGAAGTCAGGGAAAACAGCAGGTTCAGATGAGGTCACAGCAGATATGATACAGATACTGGGTGACATAGGGGAGAAATGGCCATGTGCAGAGATCCTAGATGACTGGAGAATAAGCATACTCATAAAGGTGTACAAGAACAAAAATGTCATCCACAACTATGGGCAGAACAAAGGAATTAAACTCCTATCACATTGCATGAAAGTTCTAGAGAGGGTGATTGATAAATGGATACGCAGAGTAGTAGAATGTAAGATGGGAGATGAGCAGTCTGGATTTTGATCAGGATGCAGCACAAGTGACCCGATGTTTGTAGTGAGACAGATAGTTGAAAAGAAGCTAGAGATGAAGAAAGAGTCCAACTGGGCATTCCTAGACTTGGGGAAAGCATATGACAAGGTCCCAAGAAAGCTGATCTGGGCAGTACTGCAGTGATTTGAAGTTTCAGAAACATTGGCAGAATTAGTGCAGGCCATGTACAAGGACCCAATGACTCAAGTATGAACAGTTTTTGGCCTCACAGAGGGGTTCCCAGTGGGAGTGGGTGCACACCAGGGTTCAGCTCTGAGTCCACTGCTGTTCATATTGGTGATGGACTACATTAGCAACCAGGTTGGAGGGGACAAATCAACAAAGTTGCTGTTTGCAACAAAATTATTGGGTATATTATAAGTCATGTATAATGTTTGCAACTGGGAGTGTGCCAGTATGGTTTGTGATGTAAACTTCTTGTAACTAGGATTGTGCTGGTGTGGTTCATTTTCATTTATATAAATGTATGATTGCTTATGTTGTAAGTGATGGTTTAATAAAGATGTTTCTTGTTTTAAAAAAAGGGGCAGGAAAGTACAGTTTTGTACCTACCATAAATGTAGATGTCCGATAGGTATGCATCTGCAGTCCTAACATATGGGTTGTCCTGCCTCAGGCAGCCCTTCGGTCGGCCGGATTCCAAAGTCTGGGTCTGGCCTCGGCTGATGTCGCACTTCACCCGACATCATAGCTGCTGTTTGTTGGGTATAAAGGCATCAGCCAACGCCATTTTCCTCAGTGTTTCTTGCCCCAGATGCCAGGTGCCCTCAAGGAAGGCTAAATTTGGATAAATGCAAATAATTCCAAACAGTAGAGAGCAAACAATATATACATATATACAAACAAATACACCATAATAGATTCCCCCAGCTAGCTAAAAGAGGGGTAAATACCCTAGGAATACCACAGAGGGGAAGGAGGGTGGGTAATCCTGACTGCAGATGCATACCTATCAGACATCTACATTTATGGTAGGTACAAAACTGTACTATGTCCTTCAAGGATGCATCTGCAGTCCTAACATATGGGTAGAATACCATAGCCAAACTGGGGGAGGAGGCACTAAGATAAAGATGGTGTAGTTAAGATCCCTTGCAAAACAGCAGTTGCAAAACCTGCTCGGGATCAAGAGTATAAGGGTAGATTATAATGCTTGGCAAATGTATGCACGGAGCTCCAAGTAGCAGCTTCTAAAATGTCTTTGGTAGCCACTCCTCGTAGGAAAGCTGTAGTGGTGGCTGTAGCTCTTGTGGAATGAGGTCTGATATTATCAGGAGTTGTCTTTCCATGAAAAGAATAGCAAAATCGAATGCAATTTCCTATCCATTTTGAGATTGTCTGTTTTGAAATTGCTTTTCCTTGCATTCCTGTTGCATATGCTACCAGAAGCTGGTCAGTTTTTCTGCTGGTCTTAGTTCTGTCCAGATAGTAGCGTAATTGTCTGTGTACATCCAAAGTATGTAGCAGTCTTTCCCCCCTGTTCTATGGGTTGGGGAAGAATGTAGGTAAATGAATCGCTTGGTTCATTGATACTCTGGAGACCACTTTTGGCATAAAGGTAGGGTTAGTTCTCAGAGAGACTCTGTCCTGATGGAAGATAAGGAAGGGTTGTACTGCCATTAATGCCTGTAACTCAGATACCCTTCTTGCTGAAGTAATTGCTAGCAGGAAAGCAGTTTTCCAAGATAAGAACTGTAATTCTGCTGTTGCTGCTGGTTCAAAAGGGGGAAGTGTTAACTTTTCCAGCACAAAGTTGAGATCCCATGTAGGTAAAGGTGGTTTCCTTGGAGGTTTTACATTTTTGATTCCTCTCAAGAATTGCCTGAGTAGAGGATGAGAGAAGACAGGAGGATCCATGTTGTATTCTGCTGAAATTGCTGATGCATGAATCTTAATGGAGGAGTAAGACAGGCCATTGTGAAACAGCTCTGCTAAATATTCCAGGATGTGTGCTATGTTTGCCAATGAGACATTTTCTCCCTTTGCTGCACTCCAAATGAGGTATCTTTTCCACTTGGCTGAATAAGTCTTCCTTGTGGAGGGTCGGCGTGCCTCCAGGATAATGTCCTTAACCCTCTGAGATAAACCTGGGTTATTTTGTTTTATGCAATATTCCAAGCAGCTAGCTGCAGTGTTTTCAAGTTTGGATGAAGGATCTTGTAGTTGTCCTGTGTTAGTAGTAAGGGGCATAGAGGCAGTGGCCATGCGTGTGTCCGAGACATGCTTCTCAGTAGCGGGTACCAATGTTGCCTCGGCCAGACTGGAGCTATCAGAATTACCCTTGGCTGATCCTCTCTGATCTTCAGTAGAACTTTGTGCATCAAGGGAAGAGGTGGAAATGCATATGCTGTCAGGTTTTTCCAGCTGAAGGAAAGGGAGTCCACCCTCCAAGCAAGTGGGTGGTATGCTCTTGTGCAGAATTTCTCCAATTGGTGGTTGTGTGGGGAGGCGAACAGGTCTATCTGTGGTAGTCCCCATTTCTTTGTTATGGCTTTGAAGATATCTGGATGCAGCATCCATTCGTGAGCATCAGTGGTAGTTCTGCTTAAGGTGTCTGCTAGAGAATTTTCCTTTCCTGGTACAAAGCTGGCCTGAGGTTGAATGTTGAGACTCAGGGCCACATTCCACAGGTCCATTGCCATCCGGCATAGAGGATATGAATGTGTACCTCCCTGTTTGTTGATGTACCACATGACTGTGGTATTGTCCGTCCTTATCAGCAGATGACCCTGTTGAAGGAGTGGTCTGAATGCCTGGATCGCATGTTTCACTGCCAGCATCTCCTTTAGATTTATGTGTAGATTCAGCTGGTCTTGAGTCCATAGGCCTTGTATACACTTGTCCACCATGTGTGCCCCCCATCCTAGGTCTGAGGCGTCTGTGGTGATGGTTTGGCTTGGATGAGGTTTGTGGAAAGGCAATCCTCTGTTCAACTGACAGGCCTGAGCCCACCACAGGAATTCTTGCTTCAGGCATGGAATTATTGGAATCTGGGCTTCTAGACTGTGCTTGTGTTAAGACCATACATTCCTTAGGTACCATTGCAACTTCCTCATATGCAGCCTGGCATGCGGAACCAATATTATGCAGGATGCCATGTAACCCAGGGCTTGTAAGCTGAGTTTGTGTTGTTAATGTCATGAAGTAGACTGGTAGTTGCTTTTGTTTTTCTTCTGTGAGAAAAGCCATCTGAGTTGATGTATCCAGTTCTGCACCCAAGAATGTTATCCTTTGGGATGGTACTAGTCTTGACTTTTGCATGTTGACTGTGTATCCCAAGGCTTGCAACAGTTGTATGACATTTTCCAAATCTTTTGTTAATTTTGCCTTGTTGTCCGCTTGTATTAGACAGTCGTCCAGGTATGGATAAATTTGAATTCCCTGAAGCCTGCAATGAGCAATTACTGATGCCAGGCATTTCGTGAATACTCTGGGTGCAGTAGCTAAGCCAAATGGCAATGCTGAGAATTGATAATGCTCTGATCCTGGAAGAAATCTGAGGTGTCTTCTACAATCTGGTCGTATAGGGACGTGCAGGTATGCCTCCTTGAGATCTAGAGTCACCAGCCAAGACTCCTTGCCCAGCATGGGAAGAAGTTGCTGGAGGGTCAGCATTTTGAATTTTGGAACAATAAGGTATGTGTTCAGTGCGGACAAGTCGAGAATAGGTCTCCATTGATTTGCTTTTCTTGGTACAAGGAAAAGCCTGGAGTAAAATCCTTGGCCTTACTCCATAGGCGGTACCTTTTCTATAGCTCTCATCCTTAGTAAGTTGTTGATTTGTCTTTGAGCGTCTGTTTTTTGGCTTGGTGGTAGGTTTGGCATTCCTCTCTTTTTTGGTAGAGTATGGAAGTGAAACCTGTAGCCCTTGTCTATTGTTTGTAAAGTCCATTTGTCTCCTGTAATGTAATGCCAGTTGTCAGAAAATAAGGCTAGCTTTCCGCCCAAGGGTGCTTCCAGTTGTTCCCTGGTAGGCGGAACCAGAGCCAAGTCATTGTGTCTGCCCTGTGGAAGTGGTTGTAGTTGAATCTGTGGCAGTACTTCTCTGATTGGTAGGTTGCCACTGACATCCCCTGTAGGCACCCCTAGATTGACCTCTGCCTCTTGGGCATCTATTTCTGCCTCTCTGTGCTCTGGAGTTGTCTGGAAAGGACCAATTCTTCGAAGGCCAATTTCTGCTAAACCTCGGAGGTTGGACCTGTGAGAAATCCTTGACAGTTTGGACAGATTTTGCTTTCTCTTCGACCTTCTTTAGAACCTCCTGTGTAGGGGAGCCAAACAAACTTTGTTTCTCCATGGGAGCATCTAGGAGTTTTGACTTAACATGGTCTGGTAAGGATTGTTCTTTTAACCAGGCATGCCTTCGAATCACTGTTCCAGTCATAGCTGATCTAAAGGAAGCCTCCAGTGCATCATAGCCACATTTTAAGAAATGGTTACTGACCTGCTGAGAGTTATGTACCAAATCCTGAAGGGACTTGCAGTCTATAGGTTCAGGAGAAGACAGTTTTTTATTTAGCTGGTCTAACAAAAATTCCTGGTACTGAATCATGTGGAATTGACAGTTTAAGGCCCTGGCCGAAAGAGTAGCAGAAGTATAAACCTTTTTACCCCATCTCTCTAATGCTCTAGATTCCCTTTCAGAAGGAAGAGGGTTTTTGGCAGAGGCAGCTGCCACACCTTTAGGGCCCTGTGAAATGGTTTCAGGGTCTGCAACAGGAGCCTTATACAAATGGTAGTGTGTGTCCGGAACCCTATAATATCTGTCAGGCTTGGCAGGGGCCGGAGGAAGAGAATCAGGGGCAGTACAGGCATCATTATATGCATCATCAACAACTGTTAGTACTGGAGGAATGGCTAAAGGCCTATGCTGTGGTAAGTGTAAAAAAGTCCTTAGCCTTTTCCTAGAATCTGAAAAATCCTGGCCCTGCCATTGGAAGTGTTCCCTCATAGCATGTAAGGTTTCCCCAAAAGAAAATTCTTCAGGAGGAGAAGCAGAAGGAATGGAGTCTTCTGCTTCAGAATCCTCATAAGGAGAATATGGGCCTTCGTGAGGGTCTGAGTCATCCGAGGAATAGTCTGTAGAGACAGGTTCCGGGGGTTCAGTCCTAGGCCTCTTATCTGGAGGGGGCTGAGAGGCCCTGTCTGGGTGAGGTTGGGATCCCCTGATCAAAGAAATGAGATCCTCAGCCAGGCTGAGTATTTGGGAACTAGAGGAAGGCCTATGTGAGGGAGTTTTAGTAGGTAAGGCCTTTGAAGATTTAGCTGCTTTAGCCCTGGCAAAAGCCTTGATAGACATAGAAGCAGGGGGTTTAGCAGCCCCACGTGCAGGGGTAGATATGTCTAAAGGAATAGTGTCTGCCAAATCCTGGGTGCCTGCTTCTGTAGCAGTAAATTCAGTAGCAGATTCAGCCATGCTCTGTGAGGCCTCGGCTATCGGAGGCATGCTTTCGGCCGAAGGAAGAACCGAGGACTCTGTTTCAGCCGAAACCGAGACACTCGCGGTTGGCCTAACCGTGGTTTCAGCCGAAACCGCGGACCGCGAGTGTCGGTCCTTTTCCTTGCGCTTTTTAGCTAATTGTGTAGTTGGAGTCTCCGACGGCATTTTGTATGCAAAAGCAGGACCAAAAAACTCCTCTGCAAACTCCGACCGACGTCTAAGCGTCCGTCGGTTGAAGGAAGCACAGGCTAGACAAGCTGATACGCCGTGGTCTGGGCCTAAGCAAGGAAGGCAGTAAGAGTGGAAATCCTTATGAGGTATTTGTTTCCCACAAGTTAAACAATTATTTACTTTGTCTGACATCGGCTGAGGCAAGAAAGAGTCCCCAACGGGGTACTTAGCTTTTTATAAGTCTTCGGTAGTAGAAATTCTCTGGATCTGACCGACCGGCACTTGCGAACAGCTTCTGCTTCGGGCACCGCGCGGCAAGAAAGACTGAGGAAAATGGCATCGGCTGATGCCTTTATACCCAACAAACAGCAGCCATGACTTCGGGTGAAGTGCGACATCAGCCGAGGCCAGACCCAGACTTTGGAATCCGGCTGACCGAAGGGCTGCCTGAGGCAGGACAACCCATATGTTAGGACTGCAGATGCATCCTTGAAGGACATTTGAATAATTTATGTAATGTTGCTTAGATTATATGATATATAGCAATATATGTGAAGTATAATGTTTGTTAATTTAATACAATTTGATTACTTTTGTATAAATGTAAATTTGCCTGTGTCACAAGTGATGATTCAATAAAGGTGTTTAAAAAATCTTTCTGGTGGAAGCTTTGTAGGAAGACAACAAAATGTGAGAGACAGGGAGAACAGCCTGGGCTATCTAGCAATCAATGGAACTAGAGAAACCATGCTGTCAACTTGAGGTGTGTTAAGTTTGGGTGAGTCCTGTCTGTCATCTGGAACTGGGTACACAATCTATGGTGGATGTAGAAGATGAAGCCAGAGGAAGGGAAACCAAATCTGATGAGGCCAGTAAGGGGCAATGAGGATAGCCATGCTTTTCAATTGAGATGCTTTATGTAGAAATTTTGTGATGAGGGATAATGAGGAATAGGCATAAAGAAGACCAGGAGGCCAAGGGTGAAGTAGAGCTTCTCTCAATAACTCCTCCAGTGGGGGAATCAGGGCAAAGAACTTGCTGCATTTCTTGTTGAGGGGAGAGGAAAACAGATTGTAGCATGGTTAGCCCCCAAATAACAGAATATTCTGTCCACCACATTGATATTGAGAGACCGTTCATGAGGCATTGGAATGGACCTGCTTAACTTGTCTGCAATCACATCGGATTTCTCAGGGATGTGCATTGCTATCAGACAGCGATTGGAAGAGATCTCCCATTGCCATACTCATATAGCTTCTTGACAAAAAGGGTAAGATCTGGTTCCCCATTGTTTGATATACCAGACTACTGACATACTGTCTGTCTTGATAGCAAAAGTCCCGTTTGGGAGAGTGTATTGAAAGGCTTGCAATGCTAGGAGGACAGCTCTCATCTCAAGGACACTGATATGCATCTTGGCCTCTTCAGGAGACCATGTGCTTTGGACTGTTCTTCCTAGGAAATGCCCCACCCCCACCTAAGCTGTGAAGCATTCATGGTCACTGTGGCCTTGGGTTGAAGGAGAACAAAAAGATGGCCTTTGTGGAGTTGATTGAAGTGGATCCACCATAGAAGGTAATTCTTGAAAGCCTGAGTAAGTTTGACTGGCATGGATAATGGGTGTTGGAGAATAGACCATGGAATTGTAAGTGACCACTGAAGTATTCTCATATGGAAGCTGGCATGCAGTACAAGGGTGATTGCCACTGCCATGGATACCATGGCTTGAAGTATCAGAGGTGTCAAAAGGGAAGAATTTTGAATTATTTTCTTGACCTGGAATTGGATGGTTTCTATTCGAGATAGAGGAACAGAAGCTATTTGCATTGTTGTATCCAGGTGACCACAGATGAATTCTAAAGTCTGAGTCGGAATAAGCTGAGATTTGTTGCAACTGACTGATATTCCCAGACAGAAGCACAGTTGGAGTAAACAGTCCCTTGCTTAAATCAGTTGATGCCTGGTTGGAGTTGTCAGGAGCCAGTCATCTAGATATGGAACCACTTAGAATCCCAGTGTTCTCAGGTGAGCCGCTATGACTGTCATGCATTTCGTGAACACCCTGGGGGCTGTGGTGAAACCAAAGGGCAGTGCTCTAAACTGGTAAAGATTGGCACCCAGCTGAAAGTGTAGGTATCTTCTGGCACACCTGCTCATTTTTATGTGATAGTGTGAATTTTGAAGATCTATTGAGCACATCCAGCCGTCCTTGTGCAGAAAAGCCAGAATGAACTGAACTATGACCATCTGGAACTTTGTATATTGAACAGATAGATTTAATTTGCTAAGATCCAAAATTGTTCTCAAGTTCCTTGTCCTTTTGGCATAAAAAAAAATCTTGACTAAGTTCCAGACCCTCTCTGGTCTGGGAGGGCCTCCTGGATGACTCTTTTTTTTCTAGCAGCTTTTTTATTTCTATTAAAGCTGCTTCCCTCTGACTGGGTGGAACATCAGAGATTTTCTTCTAAAATGTTGAGGGGTATTGGTAAAAGGGTATAACATAACCTCCAGATATTATCCTCTGCACCCATAAGTCCTTTGTGATGTCTAGCCAGGCACTCTGGTGCAGAGATAGACAACATCCAACTGCCTCCAGAGATGGACAGTTAGACCTCTGTTCAGCAGGGCTGATACGATCAATCGGAGAAGGAATCTCTGGGTCTCTGGTTATGCCAACCATCTATGCTACAGGAGCTGCATCTTCCATTGGTGTTTCCCACTCTTACTCTGGGTGAACTCTCCAGATGGATTTTGAAAGGGACCCTGAGACTTTTTGAACCACATCTTTCTGCCACCCAGTTGGTTCCTAGAAAAAGACCTTTGAGAGGTAGAAAAATGTACACCCACAGCAGGCAGAGTCTTCCCTTCTTGGTTGCACTTAGAGAGTGTATCTTTTACCTTGAGGCCAAATAATGACGTTCTGTCAAAGGGCACACTGATGAAAGAAGATATAAATGGCTCCACAAAATCATCCGAGCGCATCCAGGCATGTCTCCTAATGGAAATGCCTGAACCCACTGCCCATGAGGTACCTTTAGCAGCATGACAGACTAATTATAAGTTATGTACTCACCATAGCTTGGCATCTGTGTTGTCCATTTTCATTCTTCCTAACTAATGGGTCTGGATCCACTCCTCGGATCCGACTCTGACACATATCCAGCTCTCAAGCTCCTCCCTCTACCCATAATGGTCTACTCTATCCCCATTGCCTAAGATCAGGTTTGCTGCCTAATCTCCCCCTTGTCCAAGAGAAAAAAAAGGATAGACAGATATAAATAAAGGGCTCAAACTTGTAACAGCAGGTTCCAAACACAGTCCAATAAGTTCTTCCAGAAGAAAAAGGATGGGGAACGTATGTGTGGGAAGGTGAGGAAGAATGAAAATGGACAACATAGATGCCTAGTTATGGTGAGTACATAACTTATGAATCTGATGTTGTGTTTTCATTCTTCCGCACTAATGGGATAGAGTCCCCAGCTACATTAACCTTGGGTGGCCCTCATGGAAGGATATTCCAGTGCACTGCCAAACCAAAGGAGGCTCTATTTCAGGATATGATGTCCAGTTTGTAGTATGAAATAAAGGTATGATCTTTGGACCATGTGGCTGCTGCACAAATGTCATCAATAGAAATCTTTGATCAAAAAGCCAATGAAGTAGCCAAGGATCGAGTTGAATGATCTCTGGGAGGTCTTGGTTATTCTAAGCCTTTTTGAGAATAAATTAGTAAAATACAGTCTTGTAATCCGTTCGGCCAGGGTAAACTTAGAAATTGCTTGACCCAGGTCATTTGACCCAGATGATTGGAAGAAAAAGATATAAAAAAACTGATCTGATTTTCTCCATTGTTTTGTCCTGTTAAGATAAAAACGCAGTTGTATATGTACATCGAGGAGATGTAGCACATACTCTCCCTTATTGGAAAAATTCTGAAAAAAGACTGGTAAATTTATGGACTGGTTGATTATATTTTCAGGTCACTTTAAGTACAAAAGAAGGGTTAGTCTGTAGAGAAATCCTATCTTTGTGAAAAATTATGTAAGGGGGCTTACCTGAAAGACCCTGGAGTTTGGAAATTCTTTTTGCTGAAGTTATTGCCACTAGAAAGACCGTTTTCCATGACAGAAATTTTAGATCACATGTATCTGATGGTTCAAAGTGTTTTTGAATTAAACCCTGAAGAACCACTGTAAGGTCCCAAGGTGGTGAGGGATCCTTTACTGGAGGTCGCAGGAAGAAATGCCCTTCATAAAAGCTTTACATAATCTAGAGGAAGACAGTGAGAAAGATTTATTTCCTGAATGGAAATTAGAGATTGCTCCTAACTGAAGATTAATAGTAGAAAAACTGGCTCCTTCATTAAAAAGTGTTGTGAGAAAAAGAGAACTGCAGAAGTTGCTGCTGAAAAATGGCCGATGTCTTGGGTAGAGGCCCACATAGAAAACCTTTTCTATTTGCTCTTATACACTTTCTTGGTGGAAGTTTTTTGTGATGCCAGAATAACGTCACAAACTGGGGAAGACAGCCTGGACTGCCTGAATATTACTGGAAGAGGACAAACCATGCAGTTAAACTGAGGGCTAGAAGACTGGGATGCTGAATCCCTGATGGGTGAGATAGGACATCCTGATCAGGCTCCAGTATCCATGGAGGATAACAAAGATGAGACTGTAGGAAGGGTAACCAAGCTTGCTGAAGCCAGAAAGTAGCAATGAGGATTACAGAGCTCTTCAACCTGCTTGCTTTCTGTAAAAATCTTGGAATTAGGGGAAGACATGGGTAGGCATAAAGAAGACAGGATGGCCAAGCATGAAGCAGAGCATTCCTCAGTGACTCCCCCAAGGGGTGATCAGAGCAAAATACCTGCTGCACTTTTTGTTGAGGGGGGAGGCAAATAGGTCGCAGCAAGGCTGTCCCCAATGCCTGAAGATCATATTTGCTACTGACTGGATGAGAGACCACTCGTGAAGCATCAGAATAGATCTGCTCAGTTTGTCTGCCAGCATGTTGGTTTTTCCAGGAATGTGCACTACAACTAGAAAGCACTCTGAAGCGATTGCCCATTACCAAACTCTCATGGCCTCTTAGTACGGGGGGGGATCGGATTCCTCCTTGCCTGTTGATGCACCAGACTATCAACATATTGTCTGTCTGAATTGCAATAGCCAATAGAGAGAGACATTCTTGAAATGCCTGCAGTGCTAAAAGCATTGCTCTCATCTCAAGAACATTGATATGCAATTTGGTCTCTGGGAGGACCACATGCCTTGGACCGTCCTTCCCAAGAAATGCCCCCCACACACCCCAGTTGGAAGGCGTCCGTGTTCACTGTGTCTACTGGACTCGGAAAAACAAAGGGTCTGTCCAGAAAAAGGTTATCAGACTGAATCCACCAATGAATGTGGCATAAATAGATCTGGGTAAGTTTTATCTAAAAGGACAGGGGCTGATGCAGATGGACCACTGTACAGCTAAGGTCCACTGGAGAACACGCATAAAGAAGCGAGTGAAGGGAAGCAGTACTATGGCAGCTGACATCAACCCCAGTGCTAGTAGTGCTAACTTTGCTGGGGAGAAGGATGAGAGAGAATATCCTGTACTTGATGTCTTAAAGAAGCAATGTGGAGGAGAGGTATAGATGCCACCTGAGTCGTAGTATTCAGAAGCATTAAGATGAATTCCAGGCTTGAACTGGAGTAAGCTGAGATTTGGCAAGATTAATTGAAATGCCCAAGATATTGCAAATCTGGAGCAAACAGTCTCTTGGCTTGAAGGAGTTGATACCTGGAAGGGGGCAGTGAGGAGCCTGTCATCTAGATATAGAAACACCTGTAATCCCTTGAGCCTCGAGTGAGCTGCCACTACTGCCATGCATTTGGTAAATACCCTGGGGGCTGTGCTGAATCCAAAGGGCAGAGCTGTAAAATTGTAATGATTGGCTCCCAGCCAAAAGTAAACATACCTCCAGGATCATCTGTATTTTTATGTGATAGTAAGCATCCTGAAGGTCTATGGAGCACATCTAGTTGTCCTTGTGCAGAAATGTCAGGATGGACTGAACTGTGACCATTCAGAACTTTGCCTTCTTCACAAACTGGTTCAAACCACTTATATCCGCAATTGGTCTGAAGTCCCCTGTCTTTTTTGGCACCAAAAAAAAAAAATTATGTTCAAAATTCTATTTGGTAGGGTGGAACCATCTGGATGACTCCTTTTTCTAGCAGCTTTTGTATTTCTCATGCTGCTTCCTTTCTCTGACTGGGTGGAACATCAGGAGGTTTCGTCCTGCCACACTGAGGAAGAAGGGAAAAGAGTATGTAGTAACCTCTGGATATTATTCGTAGCACCTATAAATCTTTTGTGATAATTGTCTAGGCATCTAGTTGCAAAGAGAAATGACACCCCACTGCCTCCAGAGTAGAACAGTCAGGCAGCTCTTCAGGAGTGCTGATAGGGCTTGTCTGAAAAAGAATCCCTAAAGCCCTGGTTCTGCAGTCTTCCTCTGCCTCTACAGTGATGTCTGCCATTAAATTTCCTCCTCTGCCTCTGGAGGAAGTGTCCCCTCACGAATCCTGGAAAGGCCTCTGAGACTTATGGAACCACATCTTCTTAGTACCTCTCTGGTTTTGGGAGAAGGTCCGTTGAGGGGTAGAAAACTTAATTCCCATGGCAGACAGGTTATTCCATCTTTTTTGCTGCAGATAAGTGCATCTTTAACAGATGGCCCAAAAAAGGAAGTGCCATCAAAAGGGGCATTAAGACGCCTTAAAGTACTCCTCAAAATAGCATAGCCGCATCCAGGCGTGTCTTCTTATGGCAATACCTGAACCAGTGACTCGTGAAGTAGTTTCAGCTGTATGACAGATTAGCCTCATCAAAGCATTTGAAATAGACAAGAGAGTAACCAGCTGAGAGGAAGTCCATTTGAAGTCCTCAGCAGACATGGACTCAGAGAGAGAGCGAGAGAGAGAGTGATAGCTCCTTAGTCAAATTATCCTGAAGCCTAGTAAATTGTATGAAGTAGTTAAGTGACCTCAGGGCAAAGGTGGCTGAGGCAAACACTTGCTCTCCAAATCTGCCCAATACTCTGGACTCCATGTTTGGTGGACGTACAGAAGAGCTTTGTTCTGCTAACTCTTCCTTAGTGGTTGCCGCCACCACTATAGCATCAACCAGGACTCCTTTGCTCTAGTGAGGGCGGTCCAAGGGGAGAACTAAAAATTTGTCCGAATGCTTGGATATAGGTTCGACAGTGTCTGGCTCCTTCCATGCCTGATGGGAAACCAGGTCAATAAGTTTCTCCAACGGGGGGATCACTCAAGACGTAGATGGTCTAGCACCAAAAGCCTCCATGAACAGCTGTTTGCTTAAGGATTTCTAGGATATCTAAGGTTGAAGCCAGTAAAATCCACAACTGATTTATTAATTGAGCGCTTTCGTCTCACAATAAAAACTTCATCAGACTACCATTGTAACAAAAACATCACCTTTTATACATTGCCTAATCACATAAAATGACATCACTTCCTCTATACAAAAAGTGAACTCATGCATAAGTACAAATAACTATTTAAAATACTACATGAAATCATCCTATATAAGACACTTACATATAAAATTCTGCTTTTAATTTTAAAATAGAACTAATAGACAATGCACCAAGTCCTGGTGCCTCAGAGGCATTGGTTCTCATTTGCCATCTGAGATCCTTAAGTTCTAGATATTCATTCAAGGCCCCCCCCCTCACTCAAAGTGATTTGCTCAATAACAGTGAACCTAAAACTGTGTCCTGGGTGCAACCCAATATGTGCAGCTAGGACATTTTTGTTTCATTCCTACCAATGTCACAATAATGTTGGTAGATTCTAGTTCTCTGTGCATTGATGCTTTTTCCTATGTAAAAACATGGACATAGGGAGCACTTAGCTAGATATAGAACTCCTTTGCTGCTGCAAGTAAACTTATTCCTTATTATATATCCACCATAATTAGGTATGTGTACCTCCTTCCCTTCCAAGATATGTTTGCATTGCATGCAAAACCCACATTTTACCATACCCCCGTCCTTACATTCGTCTTTCTATGTTTCCATCATATTTTATACTAGTATCTTTTTTATACACAATTTTAGGGGATATACCTACCAAATCAAGGTGTTCTGGGTTCGCCCTGAATATATACCAATTGTGCGTTAAAATCCTTTTAATATTGTAGAACTGGTGGTTAAATCTAAATACACTTGATTTGTTGAAGTAATTCCCTTCTTTATGTACAAACCCTTCTTCACTGCTATGTGCTCTACCTAACAGAGGAATGAAGTGTCCATTCTCTCTCTTTGTTATAACTTCCTTAAATATCCCATCCAAAAATGTTTCTGGGTATCCTCTCTTTAGCAACATATTTTTTAATGTGCTCAACTGATGCAGGAATTCCTCATATTCTGATACCATTCTTGCTATCCTAACCCCTTGTCCTTTTACCAGGGATTTTCTTCTGTGACAGTGGATGGCAACTGTCGAAGTGCAGGAAGATGTTAGAATATGCGGGTTTTCTGAAAATATTGGACATGAATTGTTTGATGTTCCTATTTTTTGTAGTGTGATGTCCAAGTAATGGGTTGCATCCCATGTAATAGTACTTGTGAAAGCCAGAAATTCAGTGCTCTGCTCTATAAATTCAAAGAAAGTATGTAATTACCCCTCACTTTCTTTCCAGAAAACAATAATGTCATCCAAAGAATTACCATAAAATGTCCAATAATCAGTGAATACACTTGTAAAGACAATCTCCTCCCAAAATGCTAAAACAATATTGGCAAAAATGGAGGAGGCACACGCTGCCCCCATTGCTACCCCCCTGCACTGTCGAAAAAGTTGGCCTTCAAAAATGATAATATTTGTATCTAAGACCAACTCCATCAAGGTCCTAATGGTGAAGATACATCCATGGCTGATGTTGGTTTATTGACACAGGAAGCTATAAAACCATTCAATCCCCATGTCGTGTGGAATAGTTGAAAATAAATCTCTTATATCGATGGTAGCGAAAATTAAATCATCACAATATTTATCATTGGTTATTTTGCCTAAACAGTCCCAGGAGTCCTTTAAAATCCATGGGCAGTCTTTGAGTACATTTTTAAGCTATCAATAAACCTAGCTATAGGGTATGTTTTTGAGGCTCTAACATCCACTATAGGTCTAAGGGGGGGGGGGGGTCCAAAGGTCCTTGTGGATCTTCGGGACTCCAAAAATCGTGGGTATTTTTGGATGCTTTACTATCATGTATGAATGTTCCTCAGGTGTCATCTCATGGTTCAAAACCAATTCTTCCAAAGTCAGATCAACTTTCCTAGAAGAGATATTTTTCTCATTAACACTTATTTCATCATAAGTGTCAGTATATAGTATAGTTAGCATCTTATTTACATAACTATTTTGATTCATAATCACTAGGCCCCCTCCCTTGTCGGGCTTCATATCCCTAAGTCAGTGTTACCAAAGATGTCTTTTAGCATGTTCATTTCTTCTTTTGTGATGTTATATATCTCCTCTCTATCATTTCTCTTACCATTCACCATGTTCCTTATGTCATTCTCACACATTTTTTCGAATAATTGAACAGTGGGGTGTAATGAGGGGTTGAATACACTTGTTTTCTTACATATATTCCTTCCTTCTGTTGTCACTTTTGTGCCTTTGAAATAAAAGTCCAAGTTAAGCTTCCTAGTGTACATCTTTAAATCAATAAGTGCTTCATCTATAGTAGCATTTTTGTTGGGCACAAAAGACAGGCCTTTTTCAAATATGTCTGCTAATTGCTCACTTATTTCTACATTGCTGTAATTGTATATTTTAAAGTCACAATTTCTGTTGCAAATAATCTTATAAGGTGTCACTTCATCTATCTGTTCCTGTTCCATGTGTAATTCGTTCTCGTATCCCCCAAAGCCCTCTTGTTGTTGTATTGGTTCTAATTGTATGGGTAATGCCCCTCTCCCCCCTCCCCTGGTTCCTCAGTCATTTGGACCTCCTCTGGGGAGGGGGGTATTCTAAAGGGTCATCATTAGGACCTTGATGGAGTTGGTCTTAGATATGAATATTATCATTTTTGAAGGCCAACATTTTCGACAGTGCAGGGGGGTAGCAATGGGGGCAGCGTGTGCCCCCATTTTCGCCAATATTGTTTTGGCATTTTGGGAGCAGAACATTGTCTTTAAAAGTGTATTCACTGATTACTGGACATTTTATGGCCTTTTTTGGATGACATTATTGTTTTCTGGAAAGGAAGTCAGGGGGAATTACATAATTTCCTTGAATTTATAGAGCAGAGCACTAAATTTCTGGTATTCACGAGTACTATTAGATGGGATACCACCCATTACTTGGACATCACACTACAAAAAAAATAGGAACATCAAACAATTCATGTCCAATATTTTCAGAAAACCCACATATTCTAACACTCTCCTGCACTTTGACAGTTGCCATCCACTGTTACAGAAAAAATCCTTAGCAAAAGGACAAGGGGTTAGGATAGCAAGAATGGTATCAGCATATGAGGAATTCCTACATCAGTTGAACACATTAAAAACATGTTGATAAAGAGAGGATACCCAGAAACATTTTTGGATGGGATATTTAAGGAAGTTATAACAAAGAGAGAGAATGGACACTTTATTCCTCTGTTAGGTAGAGCACATAGCAGTGAAGAAGGGTTTGTACATAAAGAAGGGAATTACTTCAACAAATCAAGTGTATTTAGATTTAACCACCAGTTCTACAATATTAAAAGGATTTTAAACCACAATTGGTATATATTCAGGGCGAACCCAGAACACCTTGATTTGGTAGGTATATCCCCTAAAATTGTGTATAAAAAAGACATTGGTATAAAAAATATGATGGAAACCTATAGAAAGATGAATATAAGGACGGTGGTTATGGTAAAATGTGGGTTTTGCACGCAATGCAAACATATCTTGGAAGGGAAGGAGGAACACATACCTAATTATGGTGGATATATAATAAGGAATAAGTTTACTTGCAGCAGCAAAGGAGTTCTATATCTAGCTAAGTGCTCCCTATGTCCATGTTTTACATAGGAAAACTTATCAATGCACTGAGAACTAGAATCTACCAACATTATTGTGACATTAGTAGGAATGAAACAAAAATGCCCTAGCTGCACATATTGGGTTGCACCCAGGACACAGTTTCAGGTAAACTGTTATTGAGCAAGTCACTTTGGGTGAGAGGGGGGGACCCTTGAATGAATATCTAGAACTTAAGGATCTCAGATGGCAAATGAGAACCAATGCCTCTGAGGCACCAGGACTTGGTGCATTGTCTATTAGTTCTATTTTAAAATTAAAAGCAGAATTTTATATGTAAGTGCTTTATATAGGATGATTTCATGCAGTATTTTAAATAGTTATTTGTACTTATGCATGAGTTCACTTTTTGTATAGAGGAAGTGATGTCATTTTATGTGATTAGGCAATGTATAAAAGGTGATGTTTTTGTTACAATGGTATTCTGATGAAGTTTCTATTGTGAGACGAAAGCGGTCAATTAATAAATCAGTTGTGGATCTTATTGGCTTCTATCTGGCTTTCTATGTCAGTTTGTGTTCGGAGTGTGTTTTTCATTTCTAGGATATCTCCAAATGAGATGTCATCAGGTGATGATCTAGGGGACCCTTCTCCCTCATCAAAATTGGTGTCTTTTGTGAGACACTCCATGGGGGATTTTATGTGCCTCCTCTTACACATCCTCTTCCAAGGTACCTCCTCTGTGTGATGTTCAGAGGATGTATCATAAGAGAGGGGGATTTCCTCTAGTGGAATCATCTGGAGACTAACTGGAACTGGCTGTCCCTATAGAGTAGGTCTGATGGACTCAGACCTCAGAACCAATGAGGGGTAGGGGATAGGATCAGAGACATGAGGCGACAGTTCTCTATGAAGAGAGAAGGCCCTTTCTAGCATCTTGAATGCCAAGGGCCCAGAGAAAACCCATTCCTCCCTCCCAGGAGCCTAAGCTTCCAAAGAAGGCAGGTCGGGGGCACACGCGGATCCAAGCTTCAAGAGGAGAATCAGATCAGAGCTGTTCAGGGTCAAAGCTCCAAGAGGAAGGGACAGAGCTGACAAATATAGAGCCGAACCCAATCCATCGGATCCAGTGCAGACATCTCAGTTCCGAGAACCGCTCCGATCCAAGGGTATCAGAGAGGAGCCAGTCAGGGAAATTGTCAAAGTAGAGGAAGGAACTATCCTTGGATCAGACGCAGAAACTCTAGGAGATCTCGGATCCTGGACCTCCAAAACTACAGGTCAGATCGGAGAGGGAGAAATAAAGGACTTTGTAGGTGCACTCATGGATCCAGTAGGGGACA
The DNA here is from genome assembly GCF_019279795.1 of Protopterus annectens. Classification (NCBI taxonomy): domain Eukaryota; kingdom Metazoa; phylum Chordata; order Ceratodontiformes; family Protopteridae; genus Protopterus; species Protopterus annectens. The sequence continues at coordinate 1,064,951,760 of NC_056733.1, forward strand.
GAGTTGGAAAAAAAAACATTTGGATCTGAGCTCTGAGGAATTTATGCATCATCCTTTCCACATCCGCCTCTGACAGACTTCTGAAAGCAGATCTATTCTGAAATTTTTCTGATTTTTTTTCCAGTGGCTCTGAGGAAGCCCTTGGGGACTTCAGAGGAGATCTCTTCCTGACATCTGAAGAAACGGATTTGGACTTTGAGCCCCAGAAGAAGCAGGAAGCCACCTTTTAAGAATCATTTTATTGTGCCTCTCTGATAATGTTCTGAAATTAAAGGTAGCGCAAATGGAACAGGCCATGTTAAAATGATCCAGTCCTAGACAATAAATGCACTTCTTGTGGGCATCTGAGTTTGGAATCTTATGCCCACAAGAAGTGCACTTTTTAAATCCAGTTGATTTCCCCAACATGGCCAAGGAGAATAGCACAGAGTTAAAGGAGAAACAAGTTCTCAACAACAATAATATTAACAACTACTTATTTATTTATTTATTTTTTTGCTAGACAAAAAACATCATAAGAAAAAGGGGGAAAAATACCAGCTATGGTATACAAGTTAATACCTAAAAGGTAAGGAAAAGGTAGCAACAATAGTAATAAGATTACTCCAAGCTGAGTAGAAGTCAAGAAAAAGGTACGGGAAAATTCCTAACACAAGCAAACACTAAGAGGGAGGATAGAGAGAGAAAAGCTACAAGTTTCCAGAAAGATTTATCTAAATAAACAGGTAAAAATTGTAACAAAAAAACTGCTTACTATGCTCAAAGCAGTACCTACATCTAACCATGATGGTGGCAAATGAAATCAGAGGTAATGGGGATGGAGTAGAGCATTACAGGTAGAGGGAGGAGCTCAAGATCTGGATCTGAAGTTTAGTATATGCATCCCAGTCAGATCTGAGTATTGTATCCAGATCCATTGAAAAAGACAACACTAGATCTTCATACACATAGAAACAGATTGGAGGATAGCCAACTGTGAGGAAATGGTATTTCCCGCCTCAGAGGATATGGACTCCAAAAGAGATCTTGTAAGCTTCTTGATCAAATCTCTTTGAAGTCTGGTGAAATGTGCCAAATAATTCAGTGACCTTAAAGTAAAGGTTATTGATGCATACATATGCTTTCCAAACTCGTCCAGTGCCCTAGACTCCCTATTACTGGGTGGACAGAGAAACTCTGTTCTGCTAGTTTCTTTCTTGTGGCTGCCACAACAACCATGGCATCAATGACTACTCCTTTACTCCAGTAAAGGTAATATTTTGGGGGTGCAAGGATTCTGTCTGGTCTCTTGGGACTAGGCTCAACAATGTCCAATTTCTTTGAAGCCCATCAAGAGACCAGATATTTAAACTCGTCGGAGGGTGGAGTTACCCAGGAAGTACATGGGCCAGACAGAAAGCCTCCAGAAACACTAATTCCTCTTGGGAAGGGTTATCGGGAGACCATCCGCCTCTTTGTTTAAGGAGTTGCAAGATGTCTCCAAAGGCTACATCATCATGTGGTGATCTGGGGGATCCTCCCCCCTAATCAAAATCAGTGTCTTCAGTGACAGACTCTTGTGAAGAGTCTAAGTGCCTCCTCTTGCATGTTCTCTTCTGAGGAACTTCCTCGGTGGGATGTTCTGGGGAGGTATCAGAAGAGATAATGATACCCTGATGACTGGACTGGAGGCTATTTCGGGCTGGCTGTCCCTGTAAAAGGGATGAACGAGGCTCAGGAAGCAAAACCAAATGAGATAAATATGTCTGATATGAGGAAGATGGGGATCATCTAGGCATAGAGAAGATTCTCTACACTACCTCAAAGGCAGAGCACCTAGGAGAAGTAGAAAATGACAGATCCGAAGAAGTACCTTGTCAGACTGTCAAATCCAGAAGTCCTGCAGGCAATGCACTCGACAAGGGAGTTGGAGCCAAGTTATCTAACGTCGATACTCTGAGGGTAAGAGACAGCTGTGACAGTTTCGTGGTCAACTCTAACACCCCGGAGCCAGAGTCAAGGAAACAATGATCTTCAGATCCGAAGAAGACATCCCCATGAATTTCAGATCCAATGACTCCAAAATCGAAGGACAAATCAGAGAAGGAGATATTAAAGTGGGTGTGGATCTAAGAACGCTCTCAGGACCCAATGGGATTGGAGCTGAGAGAACTTCCATTTGAATTTGCATCCTAAGGAACTTCCACATCATACTATCAACATACTATCCACATCTGCTTTGGATAGGCTCCTGGAGGATCGATGAGAGGAAGCCAAAGATGAAGACCTGGTATGTCATCTATGTGACTGTTCACGGAACGGAGAAGGCAATCTGGGTGAGACAGGCTTTAAGAATAAAGGTGGAGTATGGATCTGAAGGGATTTTTCAGCTCTTGGTTTTGAATCTAACACCACAGGATCCAACTTTTTCAAAAGTTTAGCCGGTGGCTCCAGTGAAGGAGCTGAAGTGGAATGGTGCTCAGGGAATGTTTTGAGAGAACCCTTAGGAACAGAGTCACCCTTGTTGTCCTGTTTCTTAAGGGTTTGAGCCCCAGCAACCGATGTGGAGTCTCTAAAAGGGATAAGGTCCCCAAGTATAAGTTTATTTTTTCCTATCAATTAAGCCTCTAGAGTTGAAGCCTTTACAGATTTCACAATCCACATCTAGGTGTTTGGGACACAGACAGTACACACATTCTGTGTGGGCATCCAGATTTGGAATTTTGTGCCCACAAGCCACACACTTTTTGAAACCTGACGGTTTGTCTGACATATTGAAACATTTAAGCAAGAGATAGAAAAATAACAATCCACTATAATAGGAATATTAAGGATTTTTTGAAGAAATAAAGAGAAGAAAGGAAGGGAAAGAATCACCAACAATGGTAATGAAAGAGTACTAAAACTAGTGCAGAAGGGGAAAAAGAGAAGACTACCAAAGATGGTATGAGCAGGTATTCAACAACTACAGGAAAATGGGTCTAATAAAAAAAATTAACAAGAATAAAAGGGAGGAAAGAGAAATAAATTAAATTAAACTCACTGAAATCTGAGAATTTTGACTAGGGAACTACCGCCCCATTAGCCTGACAAGCCTCGTCTGCAAGGCCATGGAATGTATCATCATGGAACTCATAAACAAAGACATTGGAGATCTCCAAACCCTGGACCTTACACAGTTTGGGTTTGTAAAAGGCAGATCATGTCTCCTAAACCTGATAGACTTCTTTGAAGTAGTCACCAAAGCCATAGATGAGGGTAAGGTGGTTCACACAGCCTATCTAGATCTCTCCAAGGCGTTTGACACCATCCCCCACTCTGGAATTATAGATAAACTCACTAAACTAGGTATAAATCCCTATGTCACAAGATGGGTTGCCAAATGGCTTACTGAAAGAACCCACACTGTGAAAGTAGCAGACTCCAAATCAGACTTCAGACCAGTGACAAGTGGAGTACCACAGGGTTCAGTCCTGGGTCCTCTCCTGTTTGGTATCTACTTCTCTGAAGTACAGGCTAACACAGAAGGTCTTTGGCTAAGCAAATTCACAGATGACTGCAAACTAGGAGCCATAATCGAAACTCCTAACGATGTGGACATCCTACAAAAGGGCCTCACTGAGACAGATGCCTGGTGTCAAAGACATGGTCTCAAGCTCAATGCCAAAAAGTGCACTGTCATCCCCTTTGGTAAAAATTCTGTACCCATGAACTACCACATAGGCGGTAGTCTACTTAACATCGAAAGTGTAATAAAAGACCTTGGGACACAGGTGGACAGTAGTCTCGCCTTTGATAATCACATCGCCAAAGTGGTCAGGAAATCCTTCTACGTGGCACACCTCATCACAAAAGGTTTCTCATCCAGAAAAAAAGAGGTCATTGTTCCCCTCTACTCATCACTCATTAGACCCATTATAGAGTACAACGCCCCTTTTGGTATGTACCTCACAAGACATCTACAACAACTGGAAAGGCCACAAAAATACCTCACAAAGAGGATTACTGGTCTCAAACAGATGCCTTACGCAGACTGTCTCAAAAAAATAAGAAGTTATGTACTTACCATAACGTTCCATCTGAGTAGGTAGCTTAATTTGTCTGCAACCTGTGGGTCTTGGATCCGATATCGGATCCGAGCCGGCAACTTGTTTCAAGCTAATGGATCCGAGCTCCTGGCTCTTCCCCTCACCCATAATCCCCTGCCAACCCTCCATGACCTCAGATCGAGTTTGCCCCTCAATATGTACCCAAAAAGGGTATCCAACTAACATAGATCCGCTGAAGGCCAGGGGGAAGAAGGGGGGGGGGGGTGGTTGCATAACTTCTTAATCTGAAGTAGGGACTTCATTTGTCAGCAACCTGTGGGACAGAGTCCCCAGCTACCTGAATCTTGGGTAGCCATCATGGAAGGATATTGCGGAGCACCGCAGAGCCAAAGGATGCTCTCCCTCTAGAAATCACGTCCAGTTTGTAGTGGTTAATAAAGGTATGAGATGAGGCCCAAGTGGCTGCCGAACAAATATCATCCAATGGAACTCTAGACTTGAAGGCCGCAGAAGTAGAGATGGAACGAGTGGAATGTGCACGAACTCCTTCAGGTGCGGGTCTCCCAGAGGCTTGGTATGCTAATAGGATACATTGTGAAATCCAGCGTGATAGAGATACTTTTGATATTGCTTTCCCCAAATTAAATTTGGCAAAGGAAACGAACAGCTGGTCGGATTGGCTATGACCAGCTGTTCTAGGAGTATAAAAACGTTGCTGCCTATGAACATCTAATGAGTGCAGCTTGTACTCTCCTTTATTCTGATATTTAGGGAAGAAAACCGGTAAATTTATGGATTGATTTATATTGGTTTCTGATGCTATTTTTGGGAAGGAAAGAGGGATTGATCCTGAGGTACACTCTGTCCGGATGAAAGATCAAATAAGAAGGCTTCACAGAAAGAGCTTGAAGCTCCGAAACTCTTTTCGCAGAAGTAATGGCTACAAGGAATGCTGTTTTCCAGGACAAGAATTTGAGATCTACTGAAGCAGCAGGTTCAAAAGGTGGAGCAGTCAAGGCTTGAAGAACTAGTGAAAGACCCCAAGGTGGTACGGCTTCTTTTATAGGGGTCTAAGTAAAAAGGTGCCCTTGAGAAAGGTTTTACACAACTTGGCCGACATCAAAGGCCCTGTATCATGTCCCACATGGTAATGGGAGATGGCAGCCAATTGCACTTTGACAGTTGAGCAACTAGCGCCTTCCTGAAAAAGTTAGGTTAGGAAGTCTAATATGGATGGAAGAGGAGCTTCTAGATTATGATGCTCCGCCCAGATGGAGAAACGTTTCCATTTACTGCGGTACACTTTCCTGGCGGAGGGCTTATGCGCTGCCACAAGGATGGCTTTGACTGGTGAAGAGATACCGGGAGTCCTGACTAGGAGTGGAACTGGAGCAACCAAGCTGTCAGCTTCAGATTGTCCAGATTTGGGGTCGGTAAGTCCAACGGATGGGAGATTAGATCCGGACTGGGATCCAGAATCCAAGGAGGATTCATTAGGTGAGACCACAGGTAAGGGAACCAAATTTGCCGAGGCCAGAATGGGGCAATGAGGATCAGCCTGCTCCCCAACCGCGAGGCTTTCTGTAAGAGTTGCAGCATCAGGGGTAGAGGAGGATAGGCATAAAGTAGACCAGGTGGCCAAGCATGCACCAGAGCGTCTCTTGGAGTTTCCCCAGGAGGGGGAATCAGAGCGAAGAAATTGCTGCATTTGGTGTTTGAGGGAGAGGCAAAAAGATCGCAGCAGGGTTGCCCCCATATTGCGAATATCTGCTTCGCTACTAGTGGGTTGAGAGACCACTCATACGGGGTAAGAAGGGTGCGACTGAGTTTGTCCGCTAGGATGTTGGTCCGCCCCGGAATGTGCATTGCAATCAGAAAGCGGTTGGTGGAGATCGCCCATTCCCACACTCTCATGGCTTTGCGGCATAGAGGGTAAGACCTGGTTCACCCCTGTTTGTTGATGTACCAGACAACCGACATGTTGTCCAACTGAATTCCTATGGGGAGGAGATTCTGAAGTGCTTGCAACGCGTACAGCACCGCTCTCATCTCCAGAACGTTGATATGCAGGGAGGTCTCTGTATCGTTCCACGTGCCTTGGACCGTCCTGCCTGAATAATGACCTCCCCACCTGAGGCGGGAGGCGTCCGTGGTCACCGTGGCGAGAGGGGGAGAAGTGCAGAAGGGTCAGCCCGTATGGAGGTCCGGAGCATGGAGCCACCATAATAGAGCCCTCCTGCAAGCCTTGCTGATAGCAATGGGGTGATGAAGAGGAAAAGACAGAAAGGACCATTGTACTAGAAGGGTCCATTGCAGTACCCGCATGTTCAGACGGGCGCATGGAAGGAGCGTTATCGCTGCCGCCATGGAGCCCAGCGCCCTCAGGATCAATTCCGTTGGTAGGGTCTCTGATTGGAGGATAGCCCACACATGGAGTTGCAAATTACGAAGTCGTTCGGACGTTAGAAAGGCTCGTAGCTCTCTGGTGTCTATTCTGGCTCCTATGAATTCTATGGCTTGTGTTGGGGCCAGAAAGGATTTGTCGGCATTGATGGTGATGCCTAACTGTGGGGCTAGGCGGAGAAAGAAATCTCTGGCTGAGAAAAGTAGATGCCTTGTTGGGGCGGTCAGGAGCCAGTCGTCCAGGTACGGAAAGACCTGTATTCCCTGGAGTCTCAGGTAGGCCGCAATCACTGCTAATACCTTGGTGAACACCCTGGGGGGCTGTGGAGAGGCCAAAGGGAAGGACCCTGAACTGGTAGTGACTGTCTCCCAGCCGGAAGCGGAGGAACCTCCTGGATCGTCTGTCCATTAGAATGTGGTAGTACGCATCCTTGAGGTCTATAGAGCACATCCAATTGTTCTCCCTTAGAAGGGGGAGAATAGATTGAAGAGTGACCATTCGGAATTTTTTCTTAGTTACCGACAGGTTCAAGCGGGACAGGTCTAAAATCGGTCTCAAGTCCCCCGTCGTTTTTGGCACCAAAAAGAACCTGGAGTAGAACCCTAATCCGAGCTGGTCTTGGGGGACGGGCTGGATGGCTCTTTTTCTTAGCAGCTGCTGAATTTCTGCGGCTGCAGCCTCCCTCTGATCGGGTGGTACATCGGGGAGGTTCTTGAATTTGGGGACATGAAGTAATTAGAAGTTATGTACTCACCATAACGTTCCATCTGAGTAGGTGTATTCATTTGTCTGCAACCTGTGGGTTATGGATCCGATATCAGATCCAAACCGGCATGGTTTACCAGCTATGGATCCAAGCTCTCAGCTCCTCCCCTCACCCATAATGCCCTGCTCTACCCTCATGACCTCAGATCGAGTTTGCCAAAAGCAAGAACACCCTGAAAAGGGTAACAGAACATATGCAGGAAACTGAAAGGCCAGGGGGATAGGAGGGCGGGATGGTTGCAGACAAATGAATACACCTACTCAGATGGAACGTTATAGTGAGTACATAACTTCTAAATCTGAAGTAGGAGATTCATTTGTCTGCAACCTGTGGGACAGAGTCCCCAGCTACCTGAATCTTGGGCGGCCATCATGGAAGGATATTCCGGAGCACCGCGGAGCCAAAGGATGCTCTACCCCTAGATGCAAGATCCAACTTGTAGTGGGAAATAAAAGTATGAGATGAAGCCCACATGGCTGCTGCACAAATATCATCTAGAGGAATCCTAGCCTTAAAGGCTGCCGAGGTAGAGACTGACCGGGTTGAATGGGCGTGTACATCCTCCGGTGCAGGCCTTCCTGAAGCTTGATAAGCTAATAAGATACATTGTGAAATCCAGCGAGACAGTGAGACTTTAGAAATTGGCTTGCCCAAATTAAATTTAGCAAAGGAAATGATTAACTGGTCGGATTGCCTATGACCAGCCGTCCTGTTTAGATAAAATCTAAGTTGCCTGTGAACATCTAAGGAGTGAAGCTTGTATTCACCTTTGTTTTCATATTTAGGAAAGAAAACAGGGAGGTTAATGGATTGATTAATGTTTGCTTCAGAAGCTACTTTAGGAAGAAAGGACGGGTTGGTCCTGAGGTAAACACGGTCCGGATGAAAGACCAAGTAAGGAGGTTTAGCTGATAATGCTTGGAGCTCTGAAACTCTCTTGGCCGAAGTAATGGCTACTAAGAAGGCAGTCTTGAATGACAAGAATTTGAGATCTACCGTAGCCGGTTCAAGGGGCCGGTCAAGGCCTGGAGAACTAAGGAAAGGTCCCAGGGAGGAACCGCTTGTTTTACAGGGGGCCTGAGAAGGAAAGTACCTTTAAGGAAAATTTTACACAACTTGACCGACATGAGTGGATTGGAGTCATGACCAATGTGATAATGTGAAATAGCCGCAAGTTGTACTTTGACCGTGGAACTGCTGGCACCATCGTTAAAAAGAGTGGTTAAGAAATCAAGCACTAAAGGGAGAGGAACTGTGAAGGGGTTTAGGCCTTGCCGCTCCGCCCACAAAGAAAACCGTTTCCAAATGCTATGGTATACTTTCCTAGTGGATGGTTTATGAGCTGCCACCAGGATCGCCTTAACAGGGGACGAGATACCGGGAGTCCTGATCAAGAGTGGAACTGGAGCAGCCAAGCGGTCAGCTTCAGGTTGTCCAGATTCGGAGGAGATAAGCGGGATGGATGAGATATCAGATCCGGAATGGGATCTAGAATCCAAGGAGGATTCACAGAGTGAGACCTTAGGAAGGGGAACCAGATTTGTCGAGGCCAAAACGGAGCAATGAGAATCATTCTGCACCCCAACCGAGAGGCTTTCTGAAGAACCTGGAGCATCAGAGGCAAGGGGGGATAAGCATAAAGAAGACCGGGTGGCCAAGCATGCACCAGAGCGTCTCTTGGGGAACCTCCTGGAGGAGGTATCAGAGCGAAAAAACGGTCGCACTTGGTGTTTGAGGGAGAGGCAAAAAGATCGCAAGAAGGAGTTCCCCACCGTGCGAATATGCGTTCCGCTACTTGAGTATTGAGAGACCACTCGTAAGGGGTGAGAATGGTGCGACTGAGCTTGTCCGCCAGGATGTTGGACCGACCTGGAATGTGCGTTGCTATGAGAAAGCGGTTGGTGGAGATTGCCCATTCCCAAACTCTCACGGCTTCTCGACAAAGAGGGTAAGACCTGGTTCCTCCTTGCTTGTTGATATACCAGACAACCGACATGTTGTCCGATTGAATCGCAATTGTTCCCAAGGGAAGAAAGGCCTGAAGTGCTAGCAACGCTAAGAGCACTGCTCTCATCTCTAGAACGTTGATATGCAGTAAGGTCTCTGAATTGTTCCACGTGCCTTGGACGGTCCGGCCTGCAAAATGCCCCCCCCCACCCGAGGCGGGAGGCGTTCGTGGTCACCGTGGCGAGAGGGGAGAAGCACAAAATGGGCGGCCTCCGTGGAGATCTGGAGAGTGAAGCCACCACAGGAGGGACCGCTTGCAAGCCTTGCTGATCGCAATGGGATGATGCATAGGAAGAGCAAGGTACGACCACTGTACTAGGAGTGTCCACTGGAGGATGCGCATATTGAACCTGGCGAGAGGAAGAAGTGCTATAGCAGACGCCATGGACCCTAGAGCCCTCAGGACCAACTCCGCCGGAACTGAGCTTGAGTGGAGAATGGCCCGCACCTGGAGCTGCAGATTTTGAACTCTGTCCGCAGTGAGGAAGGCTTTTAAACTCCTTGTGTCTAACCTGGCCCCTATAAAATCTATGAGCTGTGTGGGTGCTAGGTTGGATTTTTTTGTATTTATAGTGATGCCCAGACTGGGAGCAAGATGGAGAAAGGAGTCTCGCGCCAATCGTAGTAGATACCTTGTTGGGGCGGTAAGGAGCCAGTCGTCCAGGTAGGGAAAGACCTGCACCCCCTGAAGCCTCAGGTGGGCCGCTACCACTGCTAATACTTTGGTGAACACCCTGGGGGCTGTGGTGAGACCAAAGGGAAGGACCCGGAACTGGTAGTGACTGGCTCCCAGCCGGAAGCGGAGAAACCTCCTGGAGCGCCTGTCCATTAGTATATGGTAGTACGCATCCTTGAGGTCTATGGAGCACATCCAGTGATTTTCTCCCAGAAGGGGGAGAATAGATTGCAGAGTGACCATTCGGAACTTCTCCTTGGGAACTGCCAGGTTCAAGAGAAAGGTCTAAAATTGGTCTTAGATCCCCGTCTTTTTGGCACTAAAAGAACCTGGAGTAGAACCCTGATCCGATCTGGTCTGGGGATGGGCTGGATGGCTCTTTTCTTTAGCAGATGGCCAATTTCTGCCAAAGCGGCCTCCCGTTGACCGGGTGGAACGTCGGGGAGGGACTTCAAATTTGGCAAGAGACGAAAGGGGATACGGTATCCTCTGGATATGATCTGGAGCACCCAGCGGTCTGATGTTATGGACTCCCATGCCGCTAGGTGATCCGGAAAGCGTCCCCCGACTGCCTCCAGAGTGGAGCAGCCGGGCAACCCCTCAGGGTTGCTGCGCGGGCCGTTCAGAGAAGGGTTTTCTGGACCCGAAGTTCCTGGGAGCCCCTCTGCCTCTAGGGCGGCGTCCTCCCTGTCCTCCTCTGCCACGGAAGGACTGGTTGTCCGGAGCAGGCTGGGATTGCTACGACTTCCGGAACCACATCTTCTTCTGACCCTTTTGGTTCCTAGAATAGGGCCTCTGGGGTGCAGAGAAGCGGATTCGATGGCAGACAGCGTCTTCCGTCCTTCTCGCTCTGGGTCAAAGTGTCGCGAACAGTTTTGCCAAAGAGGGCAGAACCATCAAAGGCGTTCAAATGACGCTTTGAAGGGCTCTGAGAAATCGCAATGACGGAGCCAGGCCTGGCGTCTAGTAACTAGACCTGCCCCTGTGGCTCTAGCGGCACCTTCCGTAGCATGGGAGAGTAGCCGCATAGATGTATTGGTAACGGACCTGAGAGTGGCCATGCGGGTGGAGTGCAGCACTTTGTCCTCCTCCGACATGGACTCTGGGGAGATGCAGCGTATTCTTTAATAAGATCGCTGCATCCTAATCACATGTGCCAGGTAGTTCAGCGCCCTTACGAGAAGGTCGCTGAACTAAACATCCGCTTCCCCAAGCGGTCCATCATCCGAGACTCCTTGCTCGGGATGGACTGAGGACTCTCCTGAGCAAGTTCCCTCTTAGTGGCCGCCGTCAACATGGCATCTACCGGAGGCCCCTTACTCCAATGGGCACGGTCAGCCGGGGACTGAGGATCGGTCGGGCCTTTTGGGATTGGCTCCACGGTGTCCGGTTCCTTCCACGCCCTGGTGGTAATGAGGTCCACCAGGGGTCGGCAGGAGGGACACCCAAGAGGTAGACGGGCCCGCTTCAAATGCCTCCAAGAACACGGACTCGTCCGAGGAAGACTTGGGGCAGACCACCCCCTTATGCGGAGCATTTTCATGATGTCTCCAAATGAGACATCCTCGGGGTGACCGTGGAGCCTTCCCTTCCTCCAAATCCGTGTCTTCCGTGAGAGACTCAGGGGAGTCAATGTGCCTCCTTTTGCACGTATGTTTGCAAGGAACACCCTCTGGGGGGCTGTCAGAGGACTCCTCGCAAACAGTAACTTGTTCCAGGGGAACAGCTTGGGGCACAGGAGCGGGCTGTCCTAAGGGCCGGATGGTGGAAGCCTGACCCAGTGCAGAGGGAGTGCGGGACGGAGCCGAAACAAGTGCTGGGGTTCCGGAGACCCTCAACAGGGCCCTCTCCACTACATCAAAACCCGAAGGGGAGCCGACCTCGACCAAAGGATCCGACAATCGGCTCCCCCTCGGATCCAACGAGTGGATCGGAGCCGGCGCCGAAGGAGCACTGATCCCCTCGGATCCGAAGCTCGGATCCAGGCTCCGAGAGGTCGGATCCGATGCACTCGAGGGCAGGGTCGGATCCGAAGTACTATCGGCGCCGACCCACCACCCGGCTCCGAAGCTGCTCGGCTCCAACTGCTCCGAACCCGGGTAACGGGTCGGAGAAGGAGCAATTGGCTTGAAAAGGGGTCGAGCTCCCCAGAGGGGAGGCAAGAGCACTCCCATCTGCATCTGGGCCTGGATGAACCTTCTCATCATCCAGTCCAGATCAGCGTCCGACAGGCTATAAGTTGATCTCGATGAGGCTACCGAGGTAGGCCTTGAGTGCCTCCTCGATAGCCTCGACGGAGATCGGGTCTCCTCCTCCTCAGGTCCCAGAGAAAAACACGCTGGAGACCGAAGCCGAGGAGGGAGCCAGCAGACACGGAGGCCGGGGGAGAAGCCCGCTTGGCTGGCGGGGCCGAAACAGAGGTCTCGGCCCGCTGCTTATGGTGCTTCTCCCTCCGGTCCTTCTTCCTAGCCTCCCTCTCCTCCGAACCACTAAAGGGAGATTGAGTCCCAGGAGGAGGAGGGGAGCGGAGAGGACAACCGTGGTAATGGTTACCGAAGGAGCGGAGGCCGGAGCCGAGTCCGGCGGCAAGAGACCCGCCAAAACAAGCTTGGACCTCCGCTCCTTCAATGCCCTGGGGTTGAACCCTGCACAAATGGAGCATCCAGATGTGAGGTGTTCAACCCCCAGGCATCTAACACACCGAGTGTGGCCATCAGCTGGGGAAAGCTTATGGCCACACTCGGAGCACTTAGAAAAAATAGCTTTGGGCTGCTCAGACATCCCAAAAGCAAACAAATAAAGTTACTAGAACTAATAAAAGTAAAGTAACAAAAAACCACTCACAGGCCCAAACACACACTACGCTACCAGCGAGGGGAGGGATATAAAATTAAGTTTAAAACACTAAAAAAAGTAATAATATAAGAGGGAAACCTACACTTTCACACAACTTTAACAAAAACTTTCAAAATTAAGCACTTTATAGACTAGAAATATCACTTAGCTGGAGAGCTGGAAAAACACAATCTGGTCACCATGCGCGGCAAACGAGATCTGAGGTCATGAGGGTAGAGCAGGGCATTATGGGTGGGGGAGGAGCTGAGAGCTTGGATCCATAGCTGGTAAACCATGCCGGTTCGGATCCGATATCGGATCCATAACCCACAGGTTGCAGACAAATGAATCTCCTACTTCAGATTGGTATTTTGTACCCTCTGGATATAATTCAAAGCACCCAGCGGTCTGTCGTGATGGACTCCCATGCCGCTAGGTGCTCCGGGAAGCGCCCCCCGACTGCCTCTAGAGTGGAGCAGTCGGGCAACCCTTCAGGGCTGCTGCGTGGGCCGGTCAGAGAAAGGTTCTCTGGACCCAAAGTTTCTCGGAGACCCTCTGCCCCTGGGGCAGCGTCCTCCCTGTCCTCCTCTGCCATGGAAGGACTGGTTGTCCGGAGCGGGTTGGAAATGTTGCGATTTCCGGAACCACATCTTCATCTGACCCTTTTGGTTCTTCGAAAAGGACCGCTGGGGCGCAGAGAAGTGGACTCCGACGGCAGACAACGTTTTCCCATCCTTCTCGCTCTGGACAAGTGTCTCGCGAACCGTTTTGCCAAACAGGGCAGAACCATCGAAAGGCGTTCGCAAAGACGCTTTAAAGGGCTCCAAAGTCACAATGATGGAGCCAGGCCTGGCGTCTCATGACTAGGCCCGCTTCGCTAGCCCTAGCGGCTCCCTCGGTGGCGTGGGACAATAGCCGCATAGAGGTATTTGAAATGGATCTCAGAGTGGCCATTCGGGTGGAGTACAATTGTTTGTCCACCGCCGACATGGACTCAGGGGGGGGGGGAAGCAGCGTATTCTTTGATAAGATCCCGCTGCATCCTGATCACATGTGCCATATAGTTCAGAGACCTTACCAAGAAGGTCGCTGAACTAAAAACTCGCTTCCCTAAGCGGTCCATCGAGTGGGACTCCTTGCTCGGTGGATGGACTGAGGGTCTCTCCTGAGCTAGTTCCCTCTTCGTGGCTGCTGCCGTCAACATGGCATCTATGGGGGGGCCCTTGCTCCAGTGCGACTGGTCTGAGGGGGGGCTTAGTATCCTGTCTGGGCGTTTGGGTATTGGCTCCACGGTGTCAGGATCCTTCCACGCCCTGGTGGTAATAAGGTCCACCAAGGGGTCGGCCGGAGGAGACACCCAAGAGGTAGACGGGCCTGCTTCGAATGCCTCCAGAAACACGGACTCGTCGGAGGAAGACTTGGGGGCAGACCACCCACCTCTGATCCTCAGCATCTCCATGATGTCTCCAAAGGAGACATCCTCAGAGTGATCTTGGGAGCCTTCCCTTCATCCAAGTCCATGTCCTCAGTTAAGGACTCAGGGGAGCCCACGTGCCTCCTCTTGCACTTATGCTTACGGGGCACTTCCTCAGGGGGGCTGTCCGAGGAGGCCTCACCAGCAACATCCTGTTCCAATGGAACTACCTGGGACATTGAAGCAGGCTGTCCCTTTGGCCGGGTGATGGAAGCCTGGCCCAGCAGAGAGGGAGTGCAGGGTGGAGCCGAGACAAGGGCCGGGGGTCCGGATGCTCTCAACAGAGCCCTCTCCACTACGAAGGCCAAGGGAACCACTCTCTCTGGGCTCCGAGAGTCGGCTCCCACTCGGATCCGATGAAGGGATCGGAACCGGCACCGAGACCATCGGATCCGAAGGACCAGTGCGCTCCGACCTGGACGGAGCTGAAGGCACACTGAATCCCTCGGATCCAAAGCTCGGGCCACGGCTCCGAGAGGTCGGATCCGACAGGCTCGAGGGCAGGGTTGGATCTGAAGTACCAAGTACTGTCGGCACCGACCCACCCCTGGCTCCAATGCTCCTCAGCTCCGAACGCTTCGAATCCGGGTTGCGGGTCGGAGAAGGAGCAATTGGATGGAAAAAAGGTGTCGAGCTCCCCCCCGAAGGGGGGGGGGGGGGCAAGAGCACTCCCATCTGCAGCTGGGCCTGGATGAATCTTCGCATCATCCGGTCCAAGTCTGCATCAGACATGCTGAATGTAGATCTCAACGAGGCCACCGAGGCAGGCCTGGAATGTCGCCTCGATGGAGATTGGGCGTCCTCCTCCTCGGGCCCCGGGGAGAAACAAGGGGATCAGAGCCGAGGAGGAGGAGACCTAGAAGCAATGGAGGGAGAAGCCTGCTTAGCTGGCGGGGCCGAAGCGGAGGCCTCGGCCTGCCGTTTGTGGTGCTTCTCCCTCCGTTTCTCCCTCCTAGCCTCCCTGTCCTCCTGCGCTTTAGTGGGAGTTTGAGTCCCGGCCGAAGGAAGGGGGGCAGGAGTGGCAACAACCACAGCCTGTGGTAGTGCCACGGGAGCAGCGGAGGCGGGCAGTCCGGGGTAAAAGTCCCGCCAAGACCAGCTTCGACCTCCGCTCTTTCAGTGCACTGGGGTTGAACATTGCACAAATGGTACAGCCTGACGTGAGGTGTTCAACCCCAAGGCACCGAACGCACCAAGTGTGGCCATCAGCCGGGGAGAGCTTATGGCCACACTCGGTACATTTAGAAAAAATGGCTTTTGGGGCCTCAGCCATACTTAAAATTAAAAAAGGTAGTGCTACACAAACACACAGGCCCCACAAACACAACACACACACACACACACTCACCAATGACCAGCAAAGGGAGGGAAAAAACTAATTAAAAGAAATATATTTTTACACTAAAGTGTACCTAACACTTACACACTTTATATTTTTTTAAAAAAGGAAAAGAGTTTGACAGAAAAACACACGTAACTGACTATTTACTTGTTGAGCTCAATGGAATCCAGCTATCCACAAGCGCGGCAAACTAGATCTGAGGTCATGGAGGGTTGGCAGGGGATTATGGGTGAGGGTAGGAGCTAGGAGCTCGGATCCATTAGCTTGAAACAAGTTGCCAGCTCGGATCCGATATTGGATCCAAGACCCACAGGTTGCTGACAAATGAAGTCCCTACTTCAGATCTCCAGCTTTACTCCGTCGCATATCGCCTACTCAGAGGTGATCTCTGCCTAACATACAAAGCTATATCAAACCCAGAGCTGTTGGACATGCTCCACTTAAAGAAATCCTAATCCCTCCGAGCTACATGCTCTAGGGACCTAAACCTTGTCACCACAATAAATAGAACATGCTGGAGGGATAGATTCCTGTCCCAGAGACTTCCCATACTCTGGAACAGACTACCTATCTATGTCAAACAGAGCTCCTCATTAGCACTCTTCAAGAAAAATCTTGATGATTGGATGGATAATAGGAAATTCACCCCGGGGATCACTTCTGTGGTTCTGCTTGACAGGGGCACAGGAAAATAATTTTCTTGGGTGGCGAAAGCCAGGGTACATTTTTGGCTAGGCTTGTATAGGCCCTAGGGCCAATAGCCTAGTACCTACCTATGAACTTAGTGAATACTCAAAGCTTGAGAGCTTGCAAACTATGTCTGTTCCCAATGGCAGCAAATGAGATTTTAGGCATATTAGGTTGGTGGGGTATTGTGGGTAAAGGGAGGAACTTGAGAGTTCAAGATTCTACAATCTGGAAGAAGCAGCAGAGTCAGATCTGAGGGTCAGATCCAAACTCAACAGTTTGAAATGAATGAAATTGGAGAACATTAGATTGAAAGTTATGTACTTACCACAACACTAGATGCATGTAGTCTTCTTCTGTCCATCGCAACTAATGGCATATCATATCTAACTAAATCTAGTGCCAGCTACTGTCAGACTTTGGATCCCAGCCTCAGGCTCCTTCCCCCTACCTATAATTTCCCTCCGCCCTAACAGTTCCTCAGATCGTTTATCTGCCTGTACAGAGCACTCAGCTTATGTTAAATAAGCAAAAAAGGACTAGGAATTACAATAAATACAATCAAGAATTGAAACTAGGACAAGCCTCTGTACAAATCTAGTAAAGTCAATCGAGAGCCCATGGCTGTGATAATTTGGATGGGTGACAGAGGGAGAGAAAGTTGAGACAGAAGAAGACAACACAGATTTAGCATTATGTTAAGTACATAACTTTTGTATATGATGTTGTTTTTTGCATCATCTCAGCTAATGGGACAGAGTCCTCAGCTACTACCAATGCTAAAAGAATCTATGGAAGGATGTTCCAGAGGGATAGAGAAGCCAATTGAAGCCCAAGACCTAGGCTATAGGTCCAGCTTGCAATGAGAGACAAATGTGCACACTGCAGACCAAACAGTCACAGCACAGATGCCATCAATAGAGACCCTAGAAAAGAAAGCAGTAGAGGTTGTTACCATTCTAGTTGAGTGTTTATTTTATTTTTTCATTCATATGTTGTTTACTGGATTAGTCACAATAGGCTAGTAACCTCTTTCTGGGGAAACTCGAGGTGGTATTTTGTACTACTAGGGAACTTGGCAAGGGTACTGGAGAACTTCCAGTACTCTTTTTGATAGGTGCCGTGGGCTCTTTTACATCTAAAACCACAAAAAGTGAAAGTGCTTGTTGTATTAATAAAGAAGGCTTTTACAAGGTATAGCCCCACTGTGTGGTTCCTCAGATTGTGTTTTGAGGTTCTGAATGACTTTTCACACAAGGTATACTCGTTTCACAGTATTTATATTTGTTCTGTGATCTTTTACATCCACCTGAGCTACCACCAACTCAGGCAGATGGGGCTTGGTTTAACGGCTCACCTGAAGGATGGCACACTCAGGAGTGCAGCATCCCCTTTACGCTGAACTACAGTGTGAGCAATCCATCTATCTGGTGTGGGAAAGAATCCACAACCTCATGCACCAAAGGTGAGTGTGTTACGTGTTGTTACATTTGTATTGCTTTAGCTTTGTTAGGTAGTGGCAATTCCTTGTCTCTACAGGCCAGCATGATGAGATTAAACAACCACTTGGACAATGTTATTTTGCTGACACAGATTCCAAGTCTAGCTTTAGAAAAGAAAACAAAATTGACCAGATTCCCTGAAGTCCTTTGTATGTAAATAGTAATGTAATTGAAGAACATTCAACAAATGTGGGAGATATATTCCTTTGTTTGAGAAGTTTGGGAAAAAAACAGGAAGATGAATAGCCTGGTTCAAGGCAATCTAAAAATCAACCTTGGGAAGGATATTAGGATTCATCTGAAGTGGCACCCTGTCTTTATGAAAGATTAAATAAGATGGCTGACAAGGCTGCTCCTTGCTGAAGTAACTTCTACCAAGAAAAGAGTTTTCCAAGACAAGAATTTCATACCCATAATAGCTGCAGGTTCAAATAAGGGTTTTGGCAAGGCCTGTAGCAATATAGTAATATTGTAAGATGATATAGGATCTTTAGATGAGGACACGCCTAAAACAGGCCTTAAACAGCTTCAGAAATGCAACAGGTGTTTGCTCTTCACCTACGTGAAAATTTGAAATAGTTGCCAGTTGAACTTTAACAGTGGACTAACCAGCACCTACATGGAAAGATCTGTGGAAAAATCTAGACTAGATTGCTAGGGAGCATAAAAAGGGTCTAGACCTTTGGATGTAGCTCCGACAGAGTCAAAACCAAGAAAATCACTTCCACCTCTTTTTGAAAAACTTTCTTAGTGGAAGGCTTTAGAGATGAGAAGATGTGAATAACACTGTATGAAAGCCTGGAATTTCTGGCCATCACTGCAAGTAGAGAACGCAAGCAGTCAGATACAAGAATTTGATGTCCAGGTGAGGCTTGCCAGATGGGTGTGAGATCAGATCATCTAGCACCCAGGGTGGGTATACCAAAAGAGGCCACAGGAAGGAGAAAAAGAATTAGAAGTTATGTACTCACCATAACGTTCCATCTGAGTAGGTGTATTCATTTGTCTGCAACCTGTGGGTTATGGATCCGACATCGGATCCGAACCGGCATGGTTAACCAGCTATGGATCCAAGCTCTCAGCTCCTCCCCTCACCCATAATGCCCTGCTCTCCCTACATGACCTCAGATCGAGTTTGCCAACAGCATAAACACCCTGAAAAGGGTAACACAACATATGCAGGAAACTGAAAGGCCAGGGGGATAGGAGGGCGGGATGGTTGCAGACAAATGAATACACCTACTCAGATGGAACGTTATGGTGAGTACATAACTTCTAAATCTGAAGTAGGAGATTCATTTGTCTGCAACCTGTGGGACAGAGTCCCCAGCTACCTGAATCTTGGGCCATCATGGAAGGATATTCCGAGCACCCATGAGCCAAAGGATGCTCTACCTCTAGATGCAAGATCCAACTTGTAGTGGGAAATAAAAGTATGAGATGAAGCCCACGTGGCTGCTGCACAAATATCATCTAGAGGAATCCTAGCCTTAAAGGCGGCTGAGGTAGAGACTGACCGGGTTGAATGGGCATGTACACCCTCCGGTGCGGGCCTTCCCGAAGCTTGATAAGCTAGTAAGATACATTGTGAAATCCAGCGAGATAATGAGACTTTGGAAATTGGCTTGCCCAAATTAAATTTAGCAAAGGAAATGAACAACTGGTCGGATTGCCTATGACCAGCAGTCCTGTTTAGATAAAATCTAAGTTGCCTGTGTGCGTCTAAGGAGTGAAGCTTGTACTCACCCTTGTTTTGATATTTGGGGAAGAAAACAGGGAGGTTAATGGATTGATTAATGTTTGCTTCAGAAGCTACCTTAGGAAGAAAGGACGGGTTGGTCCTGAGGAAAACACGGTCCGGATGAAAGACCAAGTACGGAGGTTTAGCTGATAATGCTTGAAGCTCTGAGACTCTCTTGGCCGAAGTAATGGCTACTAAGAAGGCAGTCTTGAAAGATAAGAATTTCAGATCTACAGTAGCCGCAGGTTCGAATGGGGGGCGGTCAAGGCCTGAAGAACTAAGGAAAGGTCCCAAGGAGGAACCGCTTGCTTTATAGGGGGCCTGAGAAGAAAGGTACCTTTAAGGAAAATCTTACACAATTTGGCAGACATTAGTGGACTGGAGTCATGACCAATGTGATAATGAGAAATTGCTGCAAGCTGTACTTTGACCGTGGAACTGCTGGCACCATCATTAAAAAGAGTGGTTAGAAGTCAAGCACCAAAGGGAGAGGAACTGTGAAGGGGTTTAGGCCTTGCCGTTCTGCCCACAAAGAGAACCGCTTCCACTTGCTATGGTAGACTTTCCTAGTGGATGGCTTGTGAGCTGCCACCAGGATGGCCTTAACAGGGGACGAAATACCGGGAGTCCTGATCAGGAGTGGAACTGGAGCAGCCAAGCGGTCAGCTTGAGGTTGTCCAGGTTCGGAGGAGATAGATGGGATGGATGAGAAATCAGATCCGGAATGGGATCTAGAATCCAAGGAGGATTCACTGAGTGAGACCTTAGGAAGGGGAACCAGATCTGTCGAGGCCAAAAGGGAGCAATGAGGATCATTCTGCACCCCAACCGAGAGGCTTTCTGAAGAACTTGGAGCATCAGAGGCAAGGGGGGATAAGCATACAGAAGACCGGGTGGCCAAGCATGCACCAGAGCATCTCTTGGAGAACCTCCGGGAGGAGGTATCAGGGCGAAAAAACTGTCGCATTTGGTGTTTGAGGGAGATGCAAAAAGATCGCAACAAGGAGTTCCCCACTGTGTGAAGATGCGTTCCGCTACCTGAGTATTGAGAGACCACTCCTAGGGGGTGAGAATGGTGCGACTGAGTTTGTCCGCCAGGATGTTGGATCGACCCGGAATATGCGTTGCTATGAGAAAGCAGTTGGTGGAGATAGCCCATTCCCACACTCTCATGGCTTCTCGACAAAGGGGGTAAGACCTGGTTCCTCCCTGTTTGTTGATATACCAGACAACAGACATGTTGTCCGATTGAATCGCAATCGTTCCCAAGGGAAGAAAGGCCTGAAGTGCTAGCAACGCTAAGAGCACTGCTCTCATCTCTAGGACATTGATATGCAGCAAGGTCTCTGAATCGTCCCACGTGCCTTGGACCGTCCGGCCTGCAAAATGCCCCCCCCACCCGAGGCGGGAGGCGTCCATGGTCACCGTGGCGAGAGGGGGAGAGGCACAAAAGGGGCGGCCTCCGTGGAGATCTGGAGAGTGTAGCCACCACAGGAGGGACCGCCTGCACGCTTTGCTGATCGCAATGGGATGATGCATAGGAAGAGCAAGATACGACCACTGAACCATGAGCGTCCATTGAAGGATACGCATATTGAATCTGGCGAGAGGAAGAAGCGCAATCGCTGCCGCCATGGACCCTAGGGCCCTCAGGACCAACTCCGCCGGAACTGAATTTGAGTGGAGAATAGCCCGCACCCGGAGCTGTAGGCTTTGCACTCTGTCCGCTGTGAGGAAGGCTCTCAGTCTCCTTGTGTCTAACCTGGCACGGATAAAATCTATGAGCTGAGTGGGTGCTAGGTTGGATTTTTTTGTGTTTATCGTGATGCCCAGGCGTGGAGCAAGATGGAGAAAGGAGTCTCGCGCCAAGAGAAGTAGATGCCTTGTTGGGGCGGTGAGAAGCCAGTCGTCCAGGTAAGGTAAGACCTGCACCCCCTGAAGCCTCAGGTGGGCCGCTACCACTGCTAATACTTTGGTGAACACCCTGGGGGCTGTGGTGAGACCAAAGGGAAGGACCCGGAATTGGTAGTGACTGGCTCCAAGCCGGAAGCGGAGAAACCTCCTGGAGCGCCTGTCCATTAGTATGTGGTAGTACGCATCCTTGAGGTCTATGGAGCACATCCAGTGATTTTCTCCCAGAAGGGGGAGAATAGACTGCAACGTGACCATTCGAACTTCTCCTTGGGAACTGCCAGGTTCAAGAGTGAAAGGTCTAAAATTGGTCTTAGATCCCCGTCTTTTTGGCACTAAAAGAACCTGGAGTAGAACCCTGATCCAATCTGGTCTGGGGGGATGGGCTGGATGGCTCTTTTCTTTAGCAGATGGCCAATTTCTGCCAAAGCGGCCTCCCACTGACCGGGTGGAACGTCGGGAGGGACTTCAATTTTGGCAAATGAAGAAAGGGGATACGGTATCCTCTGGATATAATCTGGAGAACCCAGCGGTCTGATGTTATGGACTCCCATGCCGCTAGGTGCTCGAAAACGTCCCCGACTGCCTCCAGAGTGGAGCAGCCGGGCAACCCTCAGGGCTGCTGCGGGCCGTTCAGAGAAGGGTTCTCTGGACCCGAAGTTCCTAAAGCCCCTCTGCCCCTAGGCGGCGTCCTCCCTGTCCTCCTCTGCCACGGAAGGACTGGTTGTCCGGAGCAGGCTGGGATTGCTGCGACTTCTGGAACCACATCTTCTTCTGACCCTTTTGGTTCCTAGAATAGGGCCTCTGGGGTGCAGAGAAGCGGATTCGACGGCAGACAGCGTCTTCCGTCCTTCTCGCTCTGGGTCAAAGTGTCATAAACAGTTTTGCCAAAGAGGGCAGAACCATCGAAGGCGTTAGCAAATGACGCCTTGAAGGGCTCTGAGAAATGCAATGTGAGCCAGGCCTGGCGTCTAGTAACTAGGCCTGCCCCTGCGGCTCTAGCGGCACCTTCCGTAGCATGGGACAGTAGCCGCATAGAGGTATTAGTGACGGACCTGAGAGTGGCCATGCGGGTGGAGTGCAGCACTTTGTCCTCCTCCGACATGGACTCTGGGGGGGATGCAGCGTATTCTTTTATAAGATCGCTGCATCCTAATCACGTGTGCCAGATAGTTCAGCGCCCTCACAGAGAAGGTCGCTGAACTAAACATCCGCTTCCCCAAGCGGTCCATCATCCGAGACTCCTTGCTCGGGGGATGGACTGAGGGACTCTCCTGAGCAAGTTCCCTCTTGGTGGCCGCCGTCAACATGGCATCTACCGGAGGCCCCTTACTCCAATGGGCACAGTCAGCGGGGGACTGAGAATACGGTCGGGCCTTTTAGGATTGGCTCCACGGTGTCCGGTTCCTTCCACGCCCTGGTGGTAATGAGGTCCACCAGGGGGTCGGCAGGAGGGGACACCCAAGAGGTAGACAGGCCCGCTTCAAATGCCTCCAAGAACACGGACTCGTCCGAGGAAGACTTGGGGGCAGACCACCCCCCCCCTTATGCGGAGCATTTCCATGATGTCTCCATATGAGACATCCTCGGGGGGGTGACCTTGGGCAGCCTTCCCCTTCCTCCAAATCCGTGTCTTCTGTGAGAGACTCGGGGGAGTCAATGTGCCTCCTTTTGCACGTATGTTTGCGGGGAACATCCTCCGGGGGGCTGTCAGAGGACTCCTCGTAAACAGTGACCTGTTCCAGGGGAACAGCTTGGGGCAAAGGAGCGGGCTGTCCCAAGGGCCGGATGGTGGAAGCCTGACCCAGTGCAGATGGAGCGCGGGACGGAGCCGAAGCAAGTGCCGGGGGTCCGGAGACCCTCAACAAGGCCTTCTCCACTACATTAAAAGCCGAAGGGGAGCCGACCTCGACCAAAGGATCCGACAATCGGCTCCCCCTCGGAGCCGAGGAGTGGATCGGAGCCGGCGCCGGCACTCGGATCCGAAGGGACAGTGCGCTCCGACACAGACGGCGCCGAAGGAGCACTGATCCCCGGATCCGAGCTCGGATCCAGGCTCCGAGGTCGGATCCGAAGCACTTTCGAGGGCAGGGTCGGATCCGGTACCAAGTACTATCGGCGCCGACCCACCCCCGGCTCCGGCTGCTCGGCTCCAACTGCTCCGAACCCGGGTAGCGGGTGGGAGAAGGAGCAATTGGCTTGAAAAGGGTCAAGCTCCCCAGAGGGGAGGCAAACACTCCCATCTGCATCTGGGCCTGGATGAACCTTCTCATCATCCGGTCCAGATCAGCGTCTGACAGGCTATAGGTTGATCTCGGAGGCTACCGAGGTAGGCCTAGAGTGCCTCCTGGATAGCCTCGGCGGAGATTGGGTCTCCTCCTCCTCAGGTCCCGGTGAAAACACACAGGAGACCGGGCGAGGAGGGAGAACCAGCAGACAAGGAGGCCGGAGGAGAAGCCGCTTGGCAGGCGGGGCCGAAACAGAGGTCTCGGCCCGCAGCTTATGGTGCTTCTCCCTCCGGTCCTTCTTTCTAGCTTCCCTCTCCTCCGAACCACTACAGGGAAGTTGAGTCCCAGGAGGAGGAGGGAGCTGGAGAGGAGACAACCGTGAGCGGTTACCCCCGAAGGAGCGGAGGCCAGAGCCGAGTCCGGTGGCAAAAGACCCGCCAAGACAAGCTTGGACCTCCGCTCCTTCAATGCCCTGGGGTTGAACCCTGCACAAATGGAACATCCAGAAGTGAGGTGTTCAACCCCAAGGCATCTAACGCACCGAGTGTGGCCATCAGCCGGGGAAAGCTTATGGCCACACTCGGAGCACTTAGAAAACACTGCTTTGGGTTGTTCAGACATCCCAAAGTACACAAAAAAAGTTACTTAAACTAGGGAAAAAGCAAAGTAACTAAAGCACACACAGGCCCAAACACACACTACGCTACCAGCGAGGGGAGGGAAAGTAAAAATAAATTTAAAACACTAAAAAGTATAATCAAGTAATAGGGAAACCTAAACTTTCTCACAACTTTCACACAAAATTACAAATTTAAACACTGTAAATACTAGAAAACTGCACTTAGCTGAAGAGCTTAGGAACACAAATCTGGTCACCAGCGCGGCAAACAAGATCTGAGGTCATGTAGGGAGAGCAGGGCATTATGGGTGAGGGGAGGAGCTGAGAGCTTGGATCCATAGCTGGTTAACCATGCCGGTTCGGATCCGATGTCGGATCCATAACCCACAGGTTGCAGACAAATGAATCTCCTACTTCAGATATTATGTTATCATAACGTTCCATCTATGTTGTTCATTTTCATTTCCATTAACCTGTGGGTATCAGTTCTGATCCATGGACCCGATCAGCTGCTTTTCTACAGTTTGAGCTTCCTGACTTGAGCTCCTCCCGATACCCACAATTCCCCGCTCCTCCAATGTAGCTCAGATCGAGTTTGCCAAAAAGGCATAGCATATAAAAATATTAACACGAGAGAAAAATACACAACTCTATAAGCTAAACAAGATCAGGAGCTCAACATAAGGAATAAAAATTCCTTTGAACATTCAACTAGGATTCCCAAAGACTTAGATAGGGGGATGGAAGGAAGGAAGGTTAATGGAAATGAAGATGGACAACAAAGATGGAACATTATGGTAAGAACATAACTTCTTTATCTGATGTTGTCCTCTTCATTTCATTAACCTGTGGGACAGAACGCCCAGCTACTAAGATCCAAGGTGGCCCCTAAGGAAGGATATTCCGGAGAACAGCAGAGCCAAAAGCAACTCTACTTCTGGATAGGATGTCCAATTTGTAATGCATAATAAACGTGTGGGGATTAGACCAAGCAGTTGCAGCACAGATGTCCTCAACAGAGACTCTAGACCAAAAAGCCTGTGAAGTAGCCATGGAAATTGTAGATTGGGTCTTAATTTGTACTGGCAAAGGGATGTTTTGGGAAAAATAAATAAATGTGATACAGTCTTTCAACCATCTTGCAAGTGAGACTGTAGTAATAGATTTACCTCTCTTTGCCATTGAAAAAGATAGAACAACTGATCAGATTTCCTAAAAGGCTTGGTTCTGTGTAAATAAAAACAAAACTGTCTATGAACATCAAGCAAATTGACAGGATATTCACCTTTGTTTTGATAACTGGGAAAAAAGACTGGAAGATTGACGGACTGATTAATGTTACTTTCCTTAGCCACCTTTAGTAAAAATGAAGGATTAGTACACAGGGTGACTCTATCCTTGTGGAAAATCAAATATGGAAATTTTGAAGAAAGGGCCTGAAGTTCAAACACTCTTCTTGCAAACATAATAGCTACTAGAAAAAGAGTTTTCCAGGAAAGGAATTTCAAATCCACAGCAGCTGCAGGCTCAAAGGGTGGGTGGACCAAGGCTTGCAAAATCATTGTTAAATCCCAAAGTGGAGTAGGATCTTTCACTGGGGGCCAGAATAGGAAGGTGCTCTCTGAGGGGTTGGAGGTTGGCATAATGGTTAAGGTGTTCACCTGACAAACACAAGGTCCAGGGTTTGATTCCCAGATGGGGTAAATGGCTAGGCTTAAAATGGCCCACAAAGGCAGTTAGCCTAGTATTAACCTATGAACCTATGAACCTATAAGGAATGCCTTGCACAGCTTAGAAAAAGCGAGTGATAAAGTCCAAGCTAACGTGAAAATTTGATATAGCTGCTAACAGTATCAACTAGCTCTAGCATTAAAAAGAGAAGTCAGGAAGTCGAGAATACCGGCAACTGGTGCTGTAAAAGGGTCTATTTGTTTTTGTTCCACCCAAATAGAAAGTCTTTTCCACTTGCTTTTATAAATCTTACGTGTCAAAGACCTATGAGAGGACACCAAAATATCTTGAGTGGGGTAGAAAGCCTGAGATATCTTGCCATCATCGAAGTGGAGGAACCATGTGCTTAGCTTCAGGCCCTGTAAGTCTGGATGGGGGTGCCCTGATGCGTGAGACAGCAGATCTGGGACCGGATCACTCCTCACCATAGGGCAAACCAGATGAGACCAAATGAAGGTGAACCAGGTTTGTCAAGGCCAGAAGGGAGCAATGAGAATTACTTTACTCTGCAACCTGAAAGCTTTTAGTAAGAACTTGGGAATCAGAGGTATAGGAAGAAGGCATACAGAAGACCGGAGGGTACAAGCATGGATTACAGCACCCCTGGGTGGTTGCCCCTTGGGAGGGATCAAGGCAAAGTACCTGCTGCCTTTGCTGTTGAAAGGGGATGCAAACATATTACAGCAGGGGAAACCCCATTTGTAAAAGATCATGTCTGCCGTTGACTGATTCAGAAACCACTCATGAGGCGTCAGTAATACTCGACTGAACAGGCCTGCTAATATGTTGGGCTCCCCAGGAATGTGCATTACTACCAAAAAGTAGTTGGTAGAGATCACCAACTGTTAAACCCTCATCACCTCTCGACATAGGGGATAGGACTGACATGTTTTCTGTTTGGATAGCAATAGTCCCTAGAGGAAGAAAGCTGTCCAGTTCCTGCAATGCTAGAAGAACCAACCGCTTTCATCTCCAGTACACTGATATGCAACTTGGTCTCCTGGGACATCCAACTGCCTTGAACTGTTCGACCCAGACAATGACTCCTCACCTTAGCTGGGAGATGTCCGTGGTCAACGTGGCATTTGGGGATGGAAAGATGAATGGACATCCTTGCGTAATGCCTGCAGAGTGAAGTTATCAGTGCAGAGATTCCTTGCACACTTGCAAAAGTTCTATGGGAAAACTGAGAGAATTCCTGAGTAGTGACCATTGGACTAACATCCATTGTAATATTCTCATGAGGAAACAAGCCATGGGTAGGAGAGTTATAGTGGCCGCCACAGAACCCAATGCCCTGAGTACTAAACTGGTCAGAGGCTGAGGTATGGTCAGAATTTGTCTGATGTGACTTCTTAAATTCGTTACTTTGTCTGCCATCAGATAAGCACAGGATGTCCTTGTATTCCATCGAGCCCTAATGAAATCTATGACTTGAACCGGATTCAACTGAGACTTCTGACTCTAAAGCTGGGGCGAGCAGTAGTAAGTAATCTCTGGTTCAAATGAGTAGATGCCTGGTTGGAGTGATCAGAAGCCAGTAGTCCAGACATGGAAAAATCCGGTAGCCCTGCAGCCTGAGATGTGCTGCCACCATGGCCGTGCATTTGGTAAACACCCTGGGAGCTGTGGTGAGACCAAACAGGAGTGCCTTGAACTGGTAATGACTGGCTCCCAGCCTGAAATGTAGGAACTGCCTGGAGCATCTGTCCATTTTTATATGGTAGTACGCATCCTTCAGGTCCACCGAGCACATCCATTCATCCAACATCAAAGAGGCAGGATAGATTGGATTGTGACCATCCTGAACTTCATGTACTTGATCGATTTGTTCAAAAAGGTCAAATCCAGAATAGGTCTCAGGTCCCCTATCTTTTTGGGTACAAAAAATAATCTAGAGTAAAAGCCTGACCTGACTTGATCAAGGGGGACCTCTTGGACAATTCGTTTTAGCAAAAGTTTTTCTATTTCTTAAGCCGCGTCCTCCCTCTGACTGGGTAGAACATCGGGGAGGAAATGTTTTCTCTTGGCAAATTTCCAGAAAGGGAATGAAGTATCCTCTGGATATGACCCTTAGGACTCATTTGTCACTTGTTATGGCCTCCCAGGCTTCTGGGTGCAAGGAGAATCCCCCCCCCCCTCCGGCTGTCTCCAGAGAAGAACAGTCAAGCAAATGGTCTTGATCACTGGAAGGGCTTGTCATGAAAGGAGGTTTCCCACGACTGCTGATTTTGCAGACCCCCTCGGCTGTGTGGGCGACGTCTTCCATTTGACTATTCCCCCCTGTGCCCCAGGGAGAAAATTCTCCCCAAGTTCCCTGAAAAGGACCCTGCGACTTCTGAAATCACATTTTCTTACTCCCACACTGGTTCTTGGAGAAGGTCCTTTGTGGGGTAGAGAAATGTATTCCAATGGCAGACAAGGTCTTTCAGTCCTTCTCACTTCGGGAGAGAGTCTCATGAATAGTTAGTCCAAATAAGGTGGAGCCATCAAAGGTGATGTTAGTAAAGGCTTGTTTGAAAGGCTCTGCAAAATCGCACAGCCTCATTCAGGCATGGCACCTCATTGCAATGCCTGAACCGGCAGCACCAGAGGTACCCTTTACAGCATGGGAGATCAACCTCATGGACGCACTGGCTAGTGACTGAAGGGTGGCCAGTCTGGAGGAAAAGGTTTTCTGATCCTGAGCGGACATGGACCCTGGAGTTGAGCTAGAAAGTTCCTTTACTAAGTCCCTTTGTAGCCTTGTAAAGTGGAATAAATAGTTTAATGCCTTCAAAGTGAACGTGGAAGAGGTGTAAGCTCTTTTGCCACGTCTGTCCAAAGCCTGGGATTCCCTATTATGGGGATGGACAAAGGAGCTTTCCTGGGCAAGCTCCTTCTTGGTTCATAGGTTCATAGATTGTTACTAGGTTATCAGCCCTAGGGCCTATACAAGCCTAGCCATAACAATTCTCTGGATATTTCTTCCCACAATATTTACTTCCCTGGACGCCTGTCTAGCAGGGCGACTGACATGATCCCCGGGTTGAATTTCCTATCTCCCATCCAATCATCAAGGTTCCTTTTGAAGAGGGCCAAGGAGGCGGTGGCTGCCACAACAACCATGGCATCTAAAGGGATACCCCTGGCCCAAAACAATTATCCATGGGGCACTAAGAATCTTGTCCACTCATTTTGGGATTGGCTCTACTGTATTAGGCTCTTTCTAAAACTTGGAAGACACAAACTGGATCGGCCAGGGGGACACCCAGGTAGTAGATAGATTGGACCTGAAAGCCTCCCACAACACTTATTCCTCAAGGGAAGGGTTTTGGACTGTCCAACCACCCCGCTGGTACAGGATTTCTAGGATGTCTCCAAAGGAGACGTCATTGGTTAAGGATTTTGGGGACCCTTCTCCTTCCTCAAAATCTGTTTCTGTGGTGACTTATTCCATAGGGAAATCAATGTGTCTCCTTTTACATAGCCTCTTCCTGGGGACCTCCTTGGAGGGGTTCTGCAGTGGGAAGAGTGTGGAGGCTTTGGGGGACTGGCTGTTCACGAGGCAGACTGAAGGCCTTGGGCACCAAACCAGAATGAGGAGGGGAGGTACCATGGCAGAAAGTTCCGAGGGTCTCCCTGGCTGGGAGAGAAACCTCTCCACCACTTTAAAAGCTGAAGGGCTCAGAACCACTGAAAACTGTCACACTGGAGCTAAAGCCACCACAGCCAACACCTTCTTGAGAGCTTGAGCTCCCTGGTCCAAAGGAGGAGTTGGAGCTGAGTTGTTGAAGGCCGAAGCTCGAAGGAGAAGGGAGGGCTCTGAAAGCTTTGGAGCTGATGCCCTTCTCCCAGAACTGACCTCGATGCTACGGCTCAGAGACACACTCGGAACCAAAGCCAAAGGAGCTGAGCAGGTCGGGGAAATAGTTGGAGATGAAGAGGAAAGCTGTATCGGCTCTGACACCTTGGCACCAGAGACCAATGGCTCTGAAGACTCCAAAACTGTAGAGTGGATCAGAGAAGGAGCCAAATGTCAGAAAGGTGAAATCCTTGCTGAACCAGATGTGGATGGAGCAGACACAAGCCCAATCTGAATCTGTGTCTCAAGGAATGGCCTTATCAGTCTGCCGACATCCTTGAAGGAAAGGATCTGGGAAGATCTGGAGGAGGCTGATGATGGAGGTCTCAAATATCTCCTTGGGTAGCGAGATTGTGACCTAGGAACCTGTCCTGTCTGTGCCAAACTGGGCGCCCACACAATCAGAGCTGGTGAAGGGCTCAGCCCCAGGACAACGGAGAGTGACTGAGGTGGATGTGAAGATGGAAATTAGAACTGAGCTAGGCGCCAACCAAGTTGGTTCCAACAATTTTGGAGCTTTCTTGGGAGGCTCTGAGGAAGACAGGGCAGGAGAATGATGCCTGCCCTCCTGGGACTCCTCAGGCCTTTTAGGAGGGGGTTAAGTTCCTGAAGTTGAAGCCACCAAAAGGTGGAGGAAGGAGGAAGCAACCCTTTAAGAACCAGCTTGCTCCTCCTGTCCGCCAGACCCCGAGAGTAAAATGCCTGACAAACAGGGCAAGGGGCCTCCAGATGGGTAGGCTCAAAGCAATAATCACACTCCCTGTGGTCATCTGATAAAGGAATCTTCCACCCACAGGAAGTGCATTTTTTAAAACCTTGAGGTTTCTGACTCTCAGACATAACTAAAGAAAGAAAGGATAGAAAGGGATAGAAAAGGAGAAAACTAAATGCGGAAAACGCGACTGACAGGACAGGAAGGAAAGAAACTGACTTTTTGTTTTTGCTTTTTTGTAAGATTTAACTAAGAGGAAAAATGGAAGAGGAGGTAATAAGAAAAAGAACAGAAAGGTGCAGGCACTCATGAACTAATAAAAACCTTAAATTTCTCTGGAGAAGCTCACAGCCACAGGAACTCACTGCTGATGCAAAGTGCAGCAAATGAGATCTGAGGTACTTTGGGGAGCAGGGCATTTTGGGTATAGCAAGGAGCTCAAATTAGGAAGCTCAAGCTGTACAAAAGTGTACAATCAGTTCTGAGGATCGAAAATGAGACCCACTGGTTGATGAACTGAAGAGGACAACATCAGATCTATATTTACGGAGGCCAAAAGCGGACCATGAGAATCACATTGGCCTTGCACCAGGCCACTTTCTGCAGAAATTTGATTATGAGTGGAATCAGAGGGCAAGTGTAAAGGTAACCCTGGAGCCTAATGTGGACGAAAGTGTCTACTGGGGACTGCCCCTTTTGTGAAATTAGGTCACAGTAGCTGCTGCCTTTGGTGTTGGAAGGGGTTGCAAAACATTCTCAACAACGCTGACCCACCTGACTGAAAACCATAAAAGTCACTGTCTGATTAGGGGACCATTCATGCAGCAAGATTGATCTGCTCAACTTGTCCTCAAACACATTCGATTTCCCGGGATATGTGTTAGGACGAAGACATCACCTACTACCAGACTCTCATGGCCTCCTAACACAAAGGATATGAATCAGCTCCTTCCTGTTTGTTGATTTACCAGATTACTGACATACTGTCTGTCTGGATAGTGATCCCACCGTGGGGAGGGTGTCATGGAAGGTCTGCAAAGCAAGGATTGTCTGCAAATTCAAAGAGTTTAATGGGAAACAGCAAGGGAAGATGAAGACCTGACCACCGAACTGAGACAGTTCCCTGTAACACCCTCATGTAGACTCTGACATGAGGAATAAGAATGATGGAACCTACCACAGAATCCAAAGATGTAGGATGGATCTCACTAGGGGATTCTGGTAAGAAAGAATCTCTGAAGCTTGTTGCGCAGAGTGACTACCCTTGACAGCAGCAGTTTGGATATCTGTGTGGTGGTGACTAGGTGGCATCCTATGAACTCAATGATTTGCACTGGAGTTAGCTTGGATTTCTCAGGGATGATTGTCATTCCTAGATTAGAATGCAAATGGAGCAAATAGACCCTGGCTTGGATTAGCAGATGATCCCTTGTAACAGTAGTTATGAACCAGTCATCTAGATGATTGAACAACTGAACTCCTGCAGCCCAAGTTGTACTGCTGCTATTGCCATGCATTAGTGAACACCACTAGGGCTGTAGTGAGTCTGAAGGGCAGTGCTATGAATAAGAAATGACTGGCTCACAGCTGGAAGCAAAGGAACCTTCTGGACTGCCTCGCTATTTTGATGTGGTAGTAGGCATACTGAAGATCCAACTAGCACATTCGTCTTTCCTCTGAAGAGTTAATATGGACTGAACCATGACTATCCAGAAGGCAGTCTGTTTCACAAAGTGGTTTAACTGACTGAGGTCTAGAATGGGCCTGAGGTCCCCATTTTTCTTTGGAGCCAAAAAAATCTTGAGCAGACTCAAGACCCTTGTTGGTCTGGTGGGACCTTCTAGATGACCTGTTTGTCTAGCAGCCATACAATTTATAAGGCTGCTGCCTTTCTGTGCAGGGAAGGAACGTCAAGAAAGCTTCTTTGTGACATTTTTGTTGAGGAAAGAAAGGGAATGTGATATCATCTGGGTATTACTCTCAGCAACCCACAAATTGAGAGTGATGGCTGACCAGGAGTGAGGATGCAGAGATGAGTGCCCCCCTCCGCCCACTGCTTCCAGTGTGCAGCAGTCAGGTAACCTTTCAGGACTGCTGTAACGGTTTGTCAGCGAATAGAACTTGGAAAAAAGGTATGTACTCACCATAATGTTCCATCTGAGTTGCTGCTTTTCATTTGTCTTCAACCTTGAATACGGATCTGGGTTGGATTGGACTCGGCCACATTTTCCAGTACTGGATCCAAGCTCCTCTCCTACCCATAATGTCCCTGTTCCCTCCACTACTCAGATGGAGTTTGCTGCTGACCATAGCACCCCGATCTTACAGCTTGGCAGTAGTACCCTGAGAACACCGTAGGAAAAACAAAGGTTTATCCAAACTCCACAGTCAAAAAAGCCAAGAAAACAAATAAGCCCAGCACAGCAGGACCCGGAATCTAACCAGCAAAAAGATTTTTTCAAAACAAATGCTTGGTGAAGGAAGGCAGATGCAGCTCTTATCCACAAATAACTTTTATTGAAGACAACAAAGATAACCAAGCGCTTTCGCTCGAATAATACTGAGCTTCATCAAGGTAAAATCTTATCATTTTTTACCTTGATAAAGCTCGGTATTATCCAAGCGAAAGCGCTTGGTTATCTTTGTTGTCTTCAATAAAAGTTATTTGTGGATAAGAGCTGCATCTGCCTTCCTTCACCAAGCATTTGTTTTGAAAAAGACAAAGGTTTGCCAACGTAAGGGCTATGTCTCTTCCATCCAGTCTACCACACAGGCCATGTAAGGCAGGGGAAAGGAGGGAGGGATGGTTGAAGACAAGTGGAAAGCAGCAACTCAGATGGAACATTATGGTGAGTACACAACTTTTTTATCTAAAATTGTTGTTTTCATTTGCTCTTCAAACTGTGGGACAGAGTCCCCAGCTACCAAACAAAAAACCCAAGGAGGTCCTCATGGAAGGATATTCTGGAGCACGGAGGAGCCAAAAGATGCCCTGCCTCTGGATAGGAGATCTTACTTAAAGTGTGAGATAAAAGTGTGCAAAAATGCCCAAGTAGCTGCAGAGCAAATGTCATCCAAAGAAACTCTAGACCCAAAGGCTGCTGAAGTAGCCATGGACTTAGAAGAATGCTCCTTGACCTGGTCTGGTGGAGATAGTCCTTTGGTTGTATACGCCAGAGCTATGCACTGAGAGATCTAATGAGCAATGATCATATTTAACACAGGTTTCCCTAAGAAGGGCTTAGAGAAGGAAACAAAAAGTTGATCAGACTTATGAAAAGACTTGGCTCTAAGCAAATAAAAATCCAATTACCTACGAACATCCAGCAAATGCAATTTATAATCTCTTATTCTGGAAGTTTGGAAAGAAACAGGGAGACTGAAACCTGATTAATGTTTGATTCCAGAGCCACTTTTGGAAGGAAAGAACAGTTGGTGCGTCAGGACACCTTGTCTTTATGGAACACCATATAAGGAGGCTTAACAGATAAGGCTTGAAGCTCTGACATTCTTTTAGCTGAGGTAATGGCAATTGGAAAGGCTGTCTTCCAAGAAAGAAATTGCAAATCCACAGTAGCTGTGGGTTCAAAGGGGGAAGAAACCAGAGTAAGATCCCAAGGTGGCATTGGGTCCTTGACTGGAGGCCTAAGTAAGAAAATAAATAATAAATAAAAAGATACCTTTCAAAAAGGTTTTACAAAGCTTTGAAGAAGCCAGGGAAGCCAAATTATCTCCTATATGAAAGTTAGAGATAGCTGCCAGCTGAACCTTAATCGTAGAAAAACTGGCACCCTGTTGAACAATATCAGCCAGAAACTCCAAGATGGCAGAAACTGGAGCCGTGAAAGGGTCCAAGTCATGTTGATATGCCAAATCGAAAAACATTTCTAGTGAACAATTTATGAGCCATTACCAAAATCTTCTTAACCAGAAAAGACAGCCCAGGAGTCCTAACTATCACTGGAACTGGAGCAGCCACGCTGCAAGCTTCAGACTGACTAGATCTGGGTGTGGAATCTCTGAGGGATGCGAGATCAGATCCAGAATTGGATCTAACATCCAGTGAGGACACACTACATGAGACCACAGAGAGGGGAAGCATACTTCGCGAGGCCAAAAGGGGGCAATGAGGATGACTAAGCTCCCCAGCCATTGAGCTTTCTGAATGAATTTTGGAATCAGAGGAAGTGGAAGATAAGCATACAGAAGAACGGAGGACCAAGAATGAACCAGAGTGTGTCTCTGGGGGACTCCTCCCATGGGGGGGTTCAGAGTGAAATACTCGCTGCACTTTGCATTGGAAGGAGAAGCAAAGAGATCGCAGCAAGGCTGACCCCACTTTATAAAGATCTGCTTCGCTACTGAAGGATTCAGAGACCATTCGTAAGGCATCAGAATAGACCTGCTGAGCCTGTCCTCCAGAATGTTGGACCTTCCCAGAATGTGCATTACCACCAGAAAACGGTCGGTGGAGATGGCCCACTCCCACAATTTCATGGCTTTGCAGTAAAGGAGGGTAAGACCTGGATCCCCCCCTGTTTGTTGATGTACCAGACTACAGACATATTGTCTGTTTGGATAGCAATTATCCCTTGAGTAAGATGGGCATGAACTTCTTGCAACGCCAGTAGCACTGCTCTCATCTCCAGGACGCTGATATCCAGTTTGGTCTCCAGGGAAGACCACATGCCTTGGACTGTCCTTCTCATGCAATGCCTCCCTCCACTCGAGTACAGAGGCATCCACGGTCACAGTGGTTGTCAGGTCCAGAAGGATAAAAGGACGACTAAGAAGAAGATCCGGGGATTGAAGCCACTAGAGAAGCAAAATCCCCGCAGGCTCAAGAAACATGAACTGGATGGGATAAAGGTAGATCTAGTAAGGACCACTGGACTGCTACGATCTATTGAAGAACCCTCATATGCATATGAGCTGTGGGGATGAAGGTAATCATGGCCAACATGGACCCCAATGCCGAAGAACTGATTCCGCAGGGGGATATTGGGTCTGAACAATGTTCGACACCTGTTGTCATGTTGTCTGAGAAAATTAAGTCTGTCCAACGTCAGAAAAACTTGCTCTGAATGGTGCCTAACCGAGCTTCAATAAAGCCTAGAGTATGACCAGGATCCACTAGAGACTTGTTGAGGTTTATGGCTATGCCCAACTGATGAGCAGTTTGGAGAAGGAGATCCCTGGCTTGGTATAGGTGATGCCTGGTGGGGGCGGAGAGGAGAAAATTGTCCAGGTAGGGGAACACCAGGAATCCCTGCAGTCTCAGGTGTGCCACCACCACTGCCATCACTTTGGTAAACACCC
Organism: Protopterus annectens; assembly: GCF_019279795.1. Lineage (NCBI taxonomy): Eukaryota > Metazoa > Chordata > Ceratodontiformes > Protopteridae > Protopterus > Protopterus annectens. Next base: position 1,064,987,586 of record NC_056733.1, read on the forward strand.
AGGTGGCGGTGGTGAGACCAAAGGGTAGCGCTCTGAACTGGTAATGTTTGGCCCCCAGCCAAAAGTGGAGGAACCTCCGAGAGCATCTGTCCATTTTTATGTGATAGTACACATCCTGAAGGTCCACTGAGCACATCCATCTGTTCTTCTGCAGAAAGGGCAGAATGGATTGGAGAGTGATCATCTGGAATTTTGTCTTGGCAACCAACAGGTTTAGGGTTGAAAGATCCAAAAAAAGAAGTTATATACTTACCCTAACATTTCATTTGAGTTGTTCATCTCGCCTTCATTCTTACAGATGGGTTTGGAGCCGATCCCTCGGCTCCGAGTCGGCCTTCTACAAAGCTTGAGGTCTTCAAATAGCTCGAGGCCACGTCCCTATCCCATGATGCACCTAGAGTTACCTCAGATCTTGTTTGCTGTGTATAATAATTCCACATGTTATTCTATCACTCCATAAGAAGGTTTGAGCAACCAGGAAGAATCCAGCATCTCGGTCTTCGAAAAGCCCAGGAGGGGGTAGGAGGGTGGGAAGTAAGAATGAAGGTGAGATGAACAACTCACATGGAACATTATGGTAAATACATAACTTCTTTATATGAAGTTGTTCTATCTCACTGTTCATTCTTACAGATGGGTAGCGTCCCAAGCACCATCTATCTCGGGTGGCTCACGGGAGTATGTTTTTCAGGATGGTAGACCCAAAAGAGGCCCTGTCAACTTTGTAATAAGTGATAAAGGTATGAGGTCTTGACCAAGTGGCTGCTGCACAAATGTTATTAATAGGAAGTCTGGCAGAAAAAGCAGAGGATGTAGAAACTGCTCTGGTTGAGTGAGCCTTAATTTTGTGTTGTAAGGGCATATTGGCAGCTGAATAAGCAAATGTGATACAATCAGATAACCACTTAGGCAGAGTTGTTTTAGTCACTGGCATACCTTTCCTGGAGTTTGAAAAGGAAACAAAAAGCTGTTCAGATTTCCTAAAAATCTTTTGTTCTATCCAAGTAAAATCTGAGCTGTCTGTGATCAAGTTTGTGTAGCATGTATTCTAGATTGTTGGAGTGATTGGGGAAGAAAACTGGCAAATCAATAATCTGATTAAGATTAGTTTCAGTGCTATCGCTTTTCATCATTTCCCATCTTACTCGAGATTTAGCTCAGATACACACTTTCGCTTCTCCCTCCCTTTGCACTATTCTGCCACTTTTCTGCATCCTACTCACTTCCTGTGCCCTCAGTTTTTTTCCTACATTAACATAACACTTATCCTTTATCTCACTAACTTTACCAATATATTTCACCCCAAAAGTGAGATTTATCCACTTATGTTCTAGGTGGCTATTCTTAACCCCCCATCTCCTACATCTCACCCCTCATCTACCCAGCTTTTCCTCCTGCTAATCCAGAGCTAGGCTCACAAGGAACTTGGGTAGGGACAACATTCCCAGTAATGCTCCCCTCTCCCAGCAGTATTATTCGATCATAAACTCCTTTGGTCATCCCCACAATAGTGGACAGCCTACGCACCCTCTATATCATATTCTTATAAGGAACTGTGTAGTAGGGCTTCTTTTTCCACCTTCAAAATGTATTCTTATATGCCATCCCCTTTCTCATCTATGGTTTTCTAGATGCACACACCTGCCTTTTCCATACATCATTTTCACATCTCCTACTTTAAGTTAATGCAACTATTCTCCTGACCATATTATTTTCCCTAAACCCTAACTTAACTTGCTAAGCTTATGGTTTCCTGAGGTACTATAATATCCCCCTTCTTCCACCTCTACAATAACAGACTTAGCATAACATTTTGTTTTTCCTCCATTCTTCTTCCAGAGTAAAAACTAATGCAAGGTACTCTCTATGATGAAAGCTCCTCCCTATTGACTAATTCTTCTAGCATTTTACCCAAGACATTTACATTCAGAAATTCTGCCAGTAAAACTTAGCATGTGCAAAGCTAATCATTCATATACTCAATAAAGTAAACAAACATAGAGAAACCACATTGGCATTATTTGCCTCAAATTCACTGACACTGATTCTTAAAATATGCTTCAAAGATATATAAACAGACATCCATTGAAAAATCATAACCTGCTGTAAATAAATGTAAGTTATGTACTTACCATAACTATGCATCTGTGTTGCCCATTTCATTCTTCCTCAATGGATGAGTTCGGATCCGACTCGGCCACTTTCCTTTTATAGGTTCATAGGTTCATACCAGGCTATCTGCCCTGGGGCAATTTTAAGCCTAGCCCGATTCTGTATGGCTTACGCCACCCCTTGAATTGAGTATACTGTGCCCTTTTTAAGGTTTAGTTTACTGTGCCTCTGTCTAATAGTGACACGGGAGTAATCCCTGGGACAAACCTACGATCCCCCATCCACTTATCGAGATTCTTCTTGAAGAGATTCAGTGAGGTGCTCTGCCTTACATGAACTGGAATTCTATTCCAGAGCGAAGGGAGCCTCTGGGTTATGAACCTGTCCCTCCAGCAAGTTCTATTTATTTCTGTGCTGAGGTTCAAGTCCCTCGAGCATGTGGCTCTAAGGGATTTAGATTTACTGAGGTGGAGCATGTCCATTAATTCTGGATTTGACATAGCTTTGCATGTCAGGCATAGATCGCCTCGAAGTAGGTGGTATGCAACTGAGTAGAGCTGGAGTTTTTTTAACCGAGCAGCATGTGGCATCTGTTTGAGACCCTTGATCCTCTTGGTGAGATACTTTTGGGGTCTTTCTAATTGCTGCAGGTGTCGGGTAAGGTACATCCCAAAAGGGGCATTGTATTCTATGATGGGCCTGATGAGGGATGAATAAAGGGGCACGATTACCTCTCTTGATCTAGATGTGCAACCCTTCATGATGAGGTGGGCAATGTAGAAGATCTTTCTAACCACTTTGGCAATGTGGTTTTCAAATGAGAGATTGCTATCAACTTGGGTCCCCAGGTCCCTAATAACTTTCTCTGTACTTAATGGGTTTCCGCCTATGTGGTAATTTGTGGGCACATTGTTTTTGCCAAAGGGTATGACTATACATTTTTTGGCATTTAGCTTTAAACCATGGCGCTGGCACCAGTTATCTGTCTCTGTGAGACCTTTTTGAAGGATGTTTGTGTCAGCTGGAGAGTTGATTATGGCGTCCAGTTTGCAGTCATCTGCGAACTTGGTGAGCTATAGTCCTCCCACGTTTGCCTGTACCTCGGAAAAGTATATACCGAACAAGAGTGGTCCCAGGACAGAACCCTGTGGGACGCCACTTGTGACCGGTTTCGAGTCTGACATGGCTCCAGCAACTCTCTTTCTGTGGGTTCTGTCTTTGAGCCAGTTTGCGATCCATCTTGTGACATAGGGGTTTATATTTAAGCTGGATAGCTTATCTATGATGCCCGAGTGGGGTATTGTGTCAAATGCCTTTGCAAGGTCCAGATAGGCTGTGTGGACTACCTTCCCTTCATCTATGGCTTTGGTGACTGTTTCAAAGAAGTCAACCAGGTTCGAAAGGCAGGATCTGCCCTTGACAAAGCCGAACTGGGTAGGATCTAATGTCTGTAGGTCCCCAATGTCTTTGTTTATGAGCTCCATGATGATCCTCTCCATAGCCTTGCAGACTAAGCTAGTCAGGCTTATGGGGCGATAGTTTCCAGGGTCCGTAGAGGCTCCACCTTTGTGGAGTGGGACCACTGTTGCTGTACACCATTCTGTAGGCACATATCCTGTAGTGAGGCTGAGATTGTATAGCTGTTTTATTTGAGGGATTAGTTCCTCTTGTAGTTCATGTAGGACGCAACCTGGGACGCCAACTGGTCCCATGGAAGCAGTGTTTTTTGCTTTGGAGAGGGCAGCCTTCACCTGAGCATCTGAGATGTTTGGGAGGCAGCCCTCTGCCGGGATAGATATTTGCTCTTTTGTGGGGGAGGGTGTGGAGAAGTTTGCACTGAACCTGTCTGCCAGGATATTGGCGATGTCTGTGGGTTCAGTGTATTTTTTGTCATTTAGAATCAACTCAGAACAAGTCTGGGAGTTACATCCCAGGTTTCTAACATAACTGAAAAAAGCCTTATGATTGTCTTTGGTGTCCTGTGCAATTTTTCTCTCGAAGCTGGCCTTGGAGGATTTTATGACGGATCGTAATTTTTTGCTAGTACTGATCAGAGATGCCTTCCCTATTAGGGATTTTGCTCTATCATGTAGTAGCTTCCTCCTTCTGTTGTACAGTTTATTTATGGCAGGGGTCCACCAGACTGGACGCCTGCCTTTGGATGATTGGGTCTTGGTTTTGTTTGGGATAGCATGATCAATGCATTCCTGGAGATGTCCGTAGAATGCATTTATATAGGATTCTGCAGTTTGGGCTATAGTTTCCACTGGCCCTGGGGCCTTGAAGGATTCCACTTCAGTTTTGAGAAGTGAGAAGTTCGCTTTTGAGAAGTTTTTCATTGTGGTTTTCTGGGCTGGGGGTGGGGTCGGGATGTGGACATCCAGTGAAATTAATTTATGGTCTGATCTTACCAATGAGGGATATACTTCTGGTGTGGAGCATAGAGTCCCCATGTTGGTAATGATCAGGTCTAGTATGTTGTCCCCTCTTGTGGGAGTGGTGACTAGTTATTCCATAGCATTTAAGTTTATAATTTCCAGGAATCTTTGGGCTAAGGTGCTGGGGCTTGAGTAGTGCTTCCAGTCAATGTTTGGGTAGTTGAAGTCGCCCAATATAATGGTGTTCGGAGAGATCTTCATGTTCTCCAATGTTTTCAGGAAAGCCAAATGGGATTCCTGACTTTGAGAGGGTGGTCTGTAGGATGCTATAAACTGAAAAGCAGTCTTGTCCACTGTTAGTTGCACATGGATGGTCTCCAATACTTATGCAATGCCACTAACCTGGAGGTGTGGATATCCTTGATAAATATGGAAACTCCCCTCCTTTTGTGGTTCGGTCTGGGTTTTGGGGCGAAAAGCATGATATGAGGTATAGCCTGGTAGTGCTGAGGTGAGCCTTGAACCAGGTTTCTGTCACTGCACAGATATCGATGTTCTCCATACTGAGGAGAGCTTCGAGTGCATGCATCTTGAGGTTAAGACTTCTGGCGTTTAGCAGCATTACCCTTAGTTTCTTGTTCCTTGTGCTGTCTATCGGGGTGGGCTTGACTTTTGAGCCTTGCCTAAAAAAGGCACTATGGGGGTGGCAAGAGCCTTTGCCAATATCCGAAAGCCCAGTGGTGACAGGTGCAAGCCGTCCCTAGCGAAGCAACGTGGCTTGTCGAGCATGTCATCCCAGGCTGACAGACACTGGATCCCCTTTGAATGACACCAAAATTTTAGCCAATTGTTAAAATCCATCATTTTGTCTTTGTACTGTGGCATCATTCTAGGTGAGGGTAAGATGCTGCTCAAGGTCAGGGTCATACCAGCCTGGGCTACATGATCAGAGAGCTCGTCTATGTCTCTTTTCATGTAGTCCAGGGAGGTAAGTCTCAGGTCATTCACACCAGCATGTACAATGACTGAGTCATATTTGTATTTGCTTTGGAGTGACCTGAGTGCTTGCGTTATGTGGCGGATCCTAGCACCAGACAGGCAGCTCACCATGACCTTCTCTTTATTCAGCCTGGTGAGCGGGACGTCAGTGTGTCTGACAATAGAGTCACCTATTAAAGAGTATCAGGTGTGTTATTCAGCCTTAAGGGCTGTGGCTGCTTGGCACACTGACTTTGTGGGTTATGTGTTGTGTGTGTTTTGTTTTGAGGTAGCGTTTGCTTGGATGTCTGCTTTGGAGGTCTCTGTTGCTTAGGTAGATTTTTATTTAGAGCCTCCGAGTATGTTTTTGTGTATTTATGTGTTTGGTTCGCTGATGTGGTGGGACTATGTGATACTGGAATTGTGTTGTATGAGGTTACCTTCTCCTCCTGACTGGTTACACCAGTTTTGAGATGAGAGAGCTCAGCCTCCAGTTTGGCTAAATAGTTGCATCTCTCACATATATTTGAACCTGTTTGGTGGAGGAGAGGGTTGTCCGTGTACATGAGACAGTTGTAACATTGCCTCAAAATTCCCTGATTCACCAGCTGGACTGGAGAGGAAACCACTGACTGACCTTTGGACATGCTAGTGTAATAGGGAAACTGAATTTAAGACGGACCAATAGAGGACAGGGTAATCGTAGAAAGTATAAGAGTAAGTAGTGCTTATGGTTTAATAGTGCTAACTTGTAGGATTACTTAATTAGACCAGTGAAGGGCCTTAGAATGAGAATATGGTGTTTAAATTGAGAGATAGAGCAGTTCTAAGGGAAAAAGTGAAGAGCAGACTTTGTGGAGCCAGGAATAGTTTAAACCCAATTAGGCGGCGCTGCCCGCTGTTGCGCTATGCTTAAAGTCTAGAATATGGCTCTTAAGCTCCTCCCTTTACCCACAATGCCCCCAATCACTGTTTTATCTCAGATCAAGTTTCCTGTCTCTAAGCAATGTTAGAAAAAAGGCAATATAAGTACAAAACACTGATGAGAAGAGATGTAATAGAACAGAACAGAGGTTCAAACAGGAAAAAGACGTTATGTACCTACCATAACGTTCCATGTTAGTTGTCTTCTTCTCACCTTCTTTCTTGCTGGTTGGGTTCGGAGCCGATCCTCGGCTCCAACTCGGCCATCTTCAAAAGCTCGAGAGCTGTTTACTGGCTCAAGGCCACCCTATATCACATGATGCCTGGTGCTAGATACCCAGATCTCGTTTGGAAGTCTAACTGCAGACATAATAAGAAAGGAATCCTATCCTAGAATGCATAAATCCTACTGGAGAGACTACTAGTCAGAAAGGAATAGCCAGAGAAGACTCAGTCAGTGAAAAATCAAGAGGAACTCTTCTCGGTCCACTAGGATAGGGGGATTGAGGGCGGGACGCAAGAAAGAAGGCGAGAAGAAGACAACTAACATGGAACGTTATGGTAGGTACATAACTTCTTTATGTTAAGTTGTCTATCTCGCCTTCATTCTTACTGGTTGGGACAGCGTCCCTAGCACCTAAAATCATGGGTGGCTCATCGGACCAAACTCTTCAGAACAGTGGAACCAAAATCAGCTCTGCTCCTGGAAACCACATCCAACTTATAATGCGAAATGAAAGTATGTGGGTTGTCCCACGTAGCCGCAGCACAAATAGATTCCATGGGCAACCTTGCCTGAAAGGCCACCGAAGTGGCTAAAGCTCTGGTGGAGTGACCTTTTGGTTTAACTGGCAATTCTTTATTCCTCAGTTGATAGATAAACGTGATGATAGTAATCAACCACCTGGATAAGGTTTCTTTGGAGACTGGAAGACCTTGTTTATCCACAGCATAAGACAGGAAAAGTTGGTCCGATTTTCTAATGTCCTTAGTTCTATACAAATAAAAGCGTAGTTGCCTGTGAACATTTAACTGATGTAATTTATATTCCGCCCTGTTGTAGTGGTTAGGAAAAAACACTGGAAGGTCTATGGACTGATTCAAGTTATTCTCTGAAGAGACCTTAGGAAGGAAGGATTAGTCCTGAGAGCAACCCTGTCATTGTGGAACACTAGGTACGGAGGACGGATACAAAGAGCCTGAAGTTCCGAAACTCTTCTGGCTGAAGTAATAGCTACCAGAAAAAGGGTTTTCCAAGATAAAATCTTCAAGGAACAAGAAGCTGCAGGTTCGAAAGGGGGCAAAATTAGAGAAGCTAAAATCAAATTTAGATCCCACGGTGGTGGAGGATCTCTCACTGGGGGCCTGAGCAGAGTGGTCCCTTTGAGAAAGGCTTTACATAGCTTATGAGACATGATATTATTTTCCGGCAGGCCAATGTGAAAATTTGAAATTGCAGCTAATTGAACTCTAATTGTAGTGGAAGCGGACCCAGCATGGAAGAGTTCCACAAGAAATTCCAAAATGTGGTGTACATGGGCTGAAAAGGGGTCTATACTCTTAGCCTCTGCCCAGGAAGAAAAACGCTTCCACTTACTAGCATAAGTTTTTCTAGTCGTAGACTTGTGCGATGACAAAATAATTTTGCACACAGAAGGGGAGATATCTGGAAGCCTGGCTAAAGTTGGAAGTGGAGCAACCAAGCAGTGAGCTGGAGAGATCGTAGGGACTGGTGTAGCCCACCCGATTGATGAATCAGAAGGTCTGGAACTAGGCCCAGAGTCCAAGGCTGTTTGAGAAGATGACAATGCAGGAACGGGAACCATATTTGTCGAGGCCAGTAAGGAGCAATGAGGATCATTTTGCAGCCCAATACGGTAGCTTTCTGTATTAGCTTCGGGATTAGGGGAAAATGAGGGAATGCATAAAGAAGTCCCTGAGGCCAATCGTGGACTAGAGCGTCTCTGGGGGAATGTCCAGGAAGTGGAAGGAGAGAGAAGAAATTGCTGCACTTGCTGTTGAAGGGAGTTGCAAAAAGGTTGCAGCAAGGTTGGCCCCATTTCCGGAAGATTTGGTCTGCAACTACCTGATTCAGAGACCACTCGTGAGGCATGAGAAATGCTCTGCTCAGCCTGTCAGCTATGACGTTGGACCTCCCAGGGATGTGCGTTGCGATCAGAAACCATTGGGAAGAGATCGCCCACTGCCAGAGTCTGAGTGCTTCTCGACATAGGGGGTAGGACCTGGTTCCGCCCTGCTTGTTGATGTACCACACTACTGACATATTGTCCGTTTGAATTGCAATGATCCCGGTAGGAAGAGAGTCCTGAAGAGCTTGCAACGCTAAGAGCACGGCTCTCATCTCTCGTTTATATGCAGATAGTACTCGTGAGGTTGCCAGGTGCCTTGGACTGTTCTTCCCTGATAATGCCCCCCCACCCTATCAGGGAGGTGTCCGTGGTCACCGTAGCAACTGGAGGGGGGAGTACAAATGGTCTGCCATGGGACACTGATGTGGAGACAATCCACCATGCAAGGTGCTTCTTGCATGCTTCTGTGATCATAATCATGTAAGACATGGGAAGCTGCTGGAAGGGCCATTGGGTGAAAAGAAGCCACTGGAGAATCCTCATGTGAAAATGAGCTAGAGGAATGAGTATGATCGCTGCTGCCATGAGACCCAGAGTTTGGAGGACAAACCTGGCTTGAATTCTTTTGCATGCTAATAAAACTTTCACATGTTGGCGAATCACTAATACCCTGTCTGGTGGAAGGCTCGCTGACATGTCTTTTGTATTTAAATTTACGCCTATAAAGGTGATAGATTGACAGGGCGATAATGCAGACTTTTCGAAATTTATTGTGATACCTAGCCTGGAGCAAGTCTCGATAGTGCAGTCTCTGGCTCGCAGAAGGTGATGCCTGGTGGTAGCAGTGAGGAGCCAGTCATCTAGATATGGAAACACCTGGAATCCTTGCCATCTCAGGTGAACGGTAACTACTGCCATACATTTGGTGAACACCCTGGGGTCTGTGGTGAGACTAAAGGGCAGAGCTCTGAACTGATAATGGCTGGCTCCCAGCCGGAAGCGAAGGAATCTTCTGGAGCGTCTATCCATTTTGATGTGGTAGTACGCATCCTGAAGATCTATAGAGCACATCCAATTGTCCTGACCCAGAAAGGGTAAAATGGACTGTAGTGTGACCATCCGAAACTTCGTTCTTTGTACAGACCTGTTCAGTCTGCTGAGATCCAGAATGGGTCTCCAGTCCCCTGTCTTTTTTGGTACAAAAAAGAACCTTGAGTAAATTCCGGATCCTTGTTGATCTGCCGAGACTTGCTGGATGGCCCTTTTTCTTAGCAGTTTTGAGACTTCTTGAACTGCTTGGTCCCTTAGATTGGGTGGAACGTCTGGAAGGAACTTGTTTAACCTTAAGGGGGTTTGAACAAAGGGAATTCTGTAGCCTCCGGATATAACAGACTGTACCCATTTGTCTTGTGTTATGTCTTGCCAGGCTCTTGGGTACAGCAATAATCTTCCCCCGACTGCCTCCAGAGGTGGGCAGCCGGGCAACCCTTCAGGGATGCTGGAAGGGCTTCTCAGAGAAGGATTCTCTGCTGCCCTGATTTTGCAGACCCCCTCTGCCACGAGGGCAGCGTCTATTATTGTTCCCTCCTCTGCCCCTGAATGGGAACTCATTACATGTGTCCGGCAAAGTTCCCTGGGATTTCCGGAACCACATCTTTCCACTCTTCTGACCCTTGGGATATGGTCTGGAAGGAGTGGAAAAATGGACTCCCATGGCAGAGAGAGTCTTGCTTCCTGCTCACACCTGGTAAGGGTGTCCTTCACCTGTGATCCAAACAGAGAGGAACCATCAAAGGGGGTGTTGGTGAAAGACGCTCTGAAAGGTTCCGCAAAGTTACATAGCTGCATCCAAGCGTGTCTCCTTAGAGTAACGCCTGCGGCTCTACTCACACCATCGGCTGCATATGAAATGAGCCTCATGGAGGAGTTCACCACTGAATTAAGAGTCGCCAGCTGGGAGGCTGCCTTAGCCTGGGCCCCCTCAGCTGATGGATCTTGGAGGGTATCTCCAAGCTCTTTAAGGAGATCCCATTGAAGATGGGTAAAGTGGCACAAATAATTCAGGGACCTCATGGAAAAGGTCGCTGAAGAGAACATCCGCTTCCCATATCTGTCCATTGTCCTGGACTCCTTGTTAGGGGGATGGACAGATGAAGAAGTTTCTGCCAACTCCTTCTTTGTGGCCGCTGCTACCCCCATGGCATCAACGGGGACACCTTTGGTCAAAAACTTTGTCCTGTGGTGCAGTTATGAATTTAGCAGGTCTTCTGGGGATCGGTTCCACTGTGTCTGGAGCTGACCATGCCTTCCGAGCCACCACAGACATCAGTGGGTCGAAAGGCGGAGACACCCAGGAGGTGGAAGGTTGGGATCCAAACGAGTCCAGGAATACCAACTCATCCTTGGAAGGGCTTAGGGCACTCCAGTTCCCCCTCTGCCAAAGCATCTCAAGGATGTCTGAGAAGGAGACATCTTCAGAGGGGGATCTCGGGGACCCTTCCGAATCCTCTAAGTCTGTATCTGATGTGACAGACTCAGGGGAGTCAACATGCTTCCTCTTGCATTTCCTCTTGCGAGGTGGCTCCTCTGAATGATCAGGGGAGGCCTCGGAAGAGGAAGATACACCCAAAGGGGTGTCCTGGAGTGCTGGATCCCCACGCTTGGGGTCTGGCAGAGGGGCAGAGGCTGATGCAGGCACCATAGGGGGAGGGGCCGATGGGGTCGATTGTGGGACTGACTCTGGGGCCAGTACACTCCTCATCACCTTGAAGGCATCCCTACCTGGACGCAGAGAGGGCTCCGGTTCTGAAGAAATCAGAATCCCTCTCCGCACCGAGGGGGACAGCTCCGAGGCTGATGTGGGAGCCGAGCTCACCTGAGCCGAAGCCCCGAGAGGAAGAGCGGTGTCGGACAAGGGTCCGATGCCACTCGCCCCCTCGGAGCTGATGAGGGAGTCCCAGCGCCCAGATCCCTCCAGGGACGGTACCATGGAAGGGATCGGAGCCGACGAAGGAACCGAAGGAGAAGGTATCGGAGCCGACGGTTCCACGACTCGAACCCCAATGAACTCCGGCTCCAAGCTCAAAGGATGAGTCAGAGGAGGAATATCTACAGACGTGGACGGAGCCGACACCTGATGAGGGGGGCTGGACAAAATTTTAGCGAGGGCCTGCGATTTTAACTGTCTACTGACCACTCTTTCCAAGTCATGGTCTGAAAGTCTTGAGGACCGAGAAGAGTGGGATGAGCGATGACTACTCTCCGACTGGAGCAGAGGTGATCTCGGAGCCGAACGCATCGACTCCAGAGAAGGAGACCTAGATCTTTTTCGACTCTCAGACGGCTCCGAGGAACGTGTCAGAGCAGACTGGGAGGGAGGAGCATCGGTTCCAGCGAAGCCGAGATGGATGGTACAGCTTCACCCAGCGATGGCTCCGAACTAGGAGCCGAAGGTTTAGGTAGCCTGGAAGATTTCACGGGCTGAGCCTCAGCCCGTGAATCTTGGGGCTTAAGTAAACCCCTCAAGATCAACTTATTTTTGCTCTCCTGCAGGACTCTTGGACTGAATGCATGGCAAATCGAGCAAGAGTCTGCAGGTGCACGGTGCCCAGACAATAAACACAAGAAGTGTGACCATCTGTCAGAGACATTTTCTGGCAGCATGAGTCATACTTCTTGAATCCGGATGGCTTAGGATCCTTGGAAATCCTGAAAGAAAACCAAGGAAAAAGGAAAACAGACGCACAGAAAGGTTAAGGTAACTAACCACAAAAAAATACACACTACAGTTACCACAACCAAAACTACAAGAAAGGTTATATCTGCACTACTACAACCAAAAAACTATAGTTAACTGAAAGAGAGAGAAAAGGTTATCCTCTAACTTAAACGGAAAACCTTTCAGAGGTAAGAAATGAAAGAGAAAGGGGAAGGGGAAACTCTCCAACTAAAACAAGTTTCTGAGGGGAAGAGACAAGGATTCAGATAAAAAATTAACTACAATACAATAGTTTTATCTAAACGAAAATTCTACACTAAAACTAACAGTTTTATGACAAGAAAAACGATAACTATAAAGTTTTATACAACCTGAGCCAGTAGAACAACCTCACAGCAGAAGCAGAAAATGAGATCTGGGTATCTAGCGCCAGGCATCATGGGATATAGGGTGTCCTTGAGCCAGTAAGCAGCTCTTGAGCTTTTGAAGATGGCCGAGTCGGAGCCGATCCCAAACAGCAAGAAAGAAGGCGAGAAGAAAACTAACATGGAATGTTATGGTAGGTACATAACTTCTTTTTCTAGTAAATGGAAAAGGTTTTCTATCTGGGCACATACCAGAGGCATTGATCCTTACACAGCTCCAATCGCTTCAGTCCTGGAGTTTTTGTCTATGCTTTTCCATCATGGTTCCGCATCAGCCAGTAAAAGCTAAAATAGCTTTACAAACAAACCTAACTAACTATAATAACTATCAAAAAACTTTATAGAATTTTTAATGAAAAAATTGTCCTTATCTGGCCCGAGCTAATTCAGAACCTCCAATCTGTTGCAACGGCAAACAAGATCTGAGGTAATTCACAGGTGCATCATGGGATAGGGACTTGGCCTCGAGCTATTTGAAGACCTTGAGCTTTAAAATTGGCCATACTGGAGCCGAGGGATTGGCTCCAAGCCCATCAGTAAAGAATGAACGGCGAGACTGAACAACTTCACATAAATGGATCCCTAAAGCAGATAGGGTCTTTCCATCTTGTTCACGATGGGAAAGTGTCTCTTTAACAGTGACTCAAAAAGGAAGGATCCATCAAAAGGAGCACTGATGAATGATGCTTTAAAGGGTTCAGCAAAGTCGCAAATGCGCATCCAGGCATCCCTTCATATGGATATGCCTGTACCTGCAGCCCAAGAGGAACCTTCAGCCATGTGAGATAGTAACCACATGGATGAGTTTGATGTGGATTGTAGGGTAACCAGTTGCGAAGAATAAGCATTTGTCTCCTCCACTGACATGGACCCAGGGGTAGAGTTAGAGAGTTCTTTTATTAAATCCCTGTGTAACCTAGTAAAATGTGCCAGGCAATTCAGTGATCATATAACAAAGATCGCTGATGTATATACTTGCTTCCCATATCTGTCCAAGGCCATAGAATCTGTTAGGGGGATGGACAGTTGAGCTCTGTTCAGCTAGCTCCTTTTTCATGGCTGTTGCAACAACCATGTTATCTACAGGAATACCCTTGGACCAATGTTGTCTGTATAATAGTGCAATGAAGATCTTGCTGGGACAGACCCAAAAGCTTTCAGGAACACTCATTTCTCCTGAGAAGTGCTCTGGGAAGACCATCCACCTTTTTGGTGCAGGATTTCTAAAATGTCTCCAAATGAGATGTCTTCCAGTGGAGATCTGGGGGACCCTTCACCTTCATCAAAATCAGTGTCTTCTGTCAATGATTCCTAAGGGGAGAAGAGTTGAAAGAAAGGGGAAGCCCCTGTGCAGGGACTGCCTGAAAAGTCTTATGGGTTTGCTGTTCCTGTGGAGTAAGATGATGAGACTTAGCAGTCAGATCCAATGGAGGGATAGGAATAGGACCTGAAGAGGTGATAGTCGAAGGACCCCCTGGATGGAAGAAAACTCTTTCTACTTCCTTGAAGGCAGAAGGTCCAGGCAAAGCTGAAATCAGCTTCCCTAGAGCCGAAGTTCCAGGAACAACCAACTTTCCATTCCCCTGATATTCCGCCCCTGAGGAGGGACTCGGACCCGAGCTGTCGAATGCCGATGCACTGAGGGGAAGCAATGACTCTAAAACCCTCAGAGTCAAAGTCCTCTCCCCAGACCCAATGCCAAGACTTCGACTCTGAGAGTTGTTCTGCTCTGAAAAACACAAAGATAATGGATCAGGAAAGTAGCCAAAGTCAATGAAGGTAACATTCTCGGACTTGACATTTCGACTCTTGGGATCTTAAGATCCAACAACTATGAAACTACAGGTTGAATCAGAGGAGTCACTAAAGGGTGTGAAGGTTGCAGACTCACGGATCTGATGGTGGACAGAGCATGAAGGACCCCATCTGGATCTGAGCTTTAAGAAACTTTCTCATCATCCTATCCACATCACATTCAGAAATAATCTGGGAAGACCTGATGGAGGAGGATGTTGCGGGAGGATGAGAAGTCTTTTTAGGAGTCTCCTGCAAGAAAGGGGACCTCATTCTTGGAGAAACTGGCTCCAGAGAGAAGCATATATACTGGATAAATAGTGTGGGAAGAAATAGCCAGGGAATTGTTATGGCTAGGCTTGTATAGGCCCTAGGGCTGATGGCCTAGTACCAACCTATGAACCTATGGATCTGAGGATACCTGCTTGGAGTGTAACCAGATCTGACAACGACGACGGATCCAAAACCTTTTCAGCCTTGGCAGCAGTAGGGTCTGACAGGGTTGGATCTGAGACCTTTTTTATTATAGAAGGCATTTCTGAACTTGGAGCATAAGAAGGAGATTGGACAGGGGAACATTTCTTACACTTCTTGGTGTCTGAACTTTTCTGACTTCTAGAAGGTGTTTGAGCCCCTGAAATAGAAGGAAGTGCAGATGAAGAAGCAGGCAATATACCCTTCAGAATCAGTTTATTACACCTATCACTTAACCCTGGCATTGAAACCTGCAAAGATTTCATAAGAAATATGACAGTGAGCCGGGCCTAAACAATACACTCATTCCCTGTAGGCATCAGAATTGTGTATCGTATGCCCACAGGAAGTGTGTTTCTTAAAACCAGTAGACTTGTCTGCTATACCAGAAAGACTTTCAGGCACTAAAAGAGCAAACTAACCAAAAAAAAAAAAAAAAAAAAACACAAAGAAATTATAGAAAATGTCATCTTTTTTAAAGGAGAAGATGCCAACAATGGTATGAGAAAACTACCTCAGAAGAGGTAAGAAAAGGGAAAGTCTACCAACAATGGTCAAAAAAGGTCTACACCAGTAGACAGAACTTTATACTAAACCTAAAAGGTAAAGAGAAAAAGGGAGTCAGGAAAGAAGAGATTTAGTAACAAAACCTCCAAAAATATATCACTCAGAATAAATTCCCAGCTCAAGAGTGTGAAATCCCGACTGATCACTAGATCGGCAAACAAGATCTGAGGTAAAACATTGATCAGGGGCATTCTGGGTAAAGGGATAAGCTTAAGAGCCAGATCTCAGACTGTGAAAAGAAAGTGGCCCAGTCAGATCCGAGGGTCAGATCTGAAACCATCTGTTGAGAAATGAATGAAAATGACAACATCAGAGCTCTTGGTTATCCGTAGAGGGTTAGCATCTAGTCCCTTCTATAGCCCAAATTAAAGCAGAGTGGTTGTAACAAAATAACATAATACAGCATAAAGACTGTTTAAACTGTGAGCTTTGGCTGGCTAAGACCTGTATGCTATCAATTGAACGCATAAGTGAAGCTAAGTAACTTTTATCTGCACTTTTATCAAATAATACACAGTTTAAAGTAATTTGTTTGTGTTGCATAGAGGAATATCTAGCTGGAAGCTGTGACTCTGTTTTTCAGTAGTACACGTGGTATTTTCAGTTAAGGCTTGTTAAAAAACCTGCATAGCCAGTGATAGTGAGGGTAGTTTCCTTCATTGTTATTCAGTTTCTGTCTTATACAAGTAGTACAGTGAATTATCTTCTGTTTAAACTGTGAGCTTTGGCTGGCTAAGACCTGTATGCTATCAACTGAACACATAAGTGAAGCTAAGTAACTTTTATCTGCACTTTTATCAAATAATACACAATTTAAAGTAATTTGTTTGTGTTGCATTGAGGAATATCTAGCTGGAAGCTGTGACTCTGTTTTTCAGTAGGTTCACGCCCACCCACCCTGTTTTTGTCTTGGTGTTGATCTTGGTGGCTTTGAAACTGCCCGCCCCTCTTGTAAATTTGCACTTGGATACTCCTCCTAGGCCCATCTCATTTGCTCACTCAAAAAAAAAAAAAATTTTGATCTGCTTTTACTGTATTTGTGTTTCTTCCTACTTTATTTTGCTTTTGTGTCATCTTAAAAGTACTTAATTGTATTTATTACTGCTTGGTGTAACTCACTATAAGCCTTTTAGTTTAAGCACTTGCGCTTCAGACCAGTTGTTTTACATTAAGAAGGTTTGTGGTCTGCACTGTAGTGGCAGGACAGGTAGCTTACATCCTTCTAAGTTGGGAACTGTTGATTGAGGGCTCAGTGTTTGTTATTCTAAAAGTGTATTAATTCTGGTTTAAGCACTTGGGCTTCAGGCCAGTTATTTTACATTAAGAGGGTTTGTGGTCTGCACTCTTGTGGGAGGAGAGGCTGGACTCTGCCCTTCTGAGCTGGGAATTTCTGGTTAAAGGCTTATAGTGCCTGCATATTTGAACTGCTTCTTACTGAAATTGGTACACCTTGTTTGCTGTAGCATAGACTAGATCCAGGCCTGCTGAATCTAGCTTTGTTTCTATGCTTGTTTGCTTGTTATTTCCCCGAAACACTAATTCCGCCTAAAATGCAGCTTTTCAGCACTTCTGTGGATCCCTAGTGATATCTGCATTGCTTACTGAACTTATTTCCTTGTTTCACTTAAAAGAAAGTTACTGTTTGTCGTTTTTTCATTTAAGTTACCTGTAACACATTGCATTAGCTACCTGGCACTTGCTCACTAAAGCAATTATATAAGTCAGCACTAAAAAATTAAAAGCACTACACCCTCACAAACTCCCCTTGAGTACCTTGTTCCCCAATGGCCCTTTTTTTCAATTATAAAGGAATTCCCAATACTATTCTAGCATGTACAAAGGTCAGTTGTCAATCTCCTCTCCGGTCCAGCTGGTGAATCTGGAAATTGATGAATGGATGAGAGATCGTAGGTTTACCCCGGGTATCACTTCTGTGTCACTTTTAGACAGAGGCACAGTATACTAACCTCGAAAAAGGGCATAGCAAAATAAATTTAAAATGGGTGGCGAAAGCCAAATACATTCTGGCTAGGCTTATAAATGCCCTAGGGCAGATAGCCTAGTATGAACCTATGAACCTATGAATCTTGAGGCAATGTTACAAACTGCCTCATGTACACAGACAACCCTCTCCTCCTCCCAACAAATTCCAACACATGTGAGAGATGCAGCCATATAGCCAAACTGGAGGCTAAGCTCTCTCAACTCAGTACTGGCATAACCAGTCAGGAGGAGAAGGAAACCACACTCACTACAATTCCAGTCTCACATAGACCTATCACGACAGCAAACCAAACACATAAACACACAAAAACATACTCGGAGGCTCTAAATAAAAATCTGCCTAAGCAGCAGAGACCTCCAAAGCAGACACCCAAGCAACCGCTACCCCAAAACAAAACACGTGCAACACATAGCTCACAAAGCCAGTGTGCCAAACAGTCACAGCCCTTAAGGCTAAACAACACACCTGATACACTTGTAATAGGTGACTTTATCGTCAGGCACACTGAAGTCCCGCTCACCAGGCTGAACAAGGAGAAGGTCACGGTGAGCTGCCTGTCGGGTGCTAGGATCCGCCACATAACACAAGCATTCAGGTCACTCCAAGGCAAGTACAAATATGACTCTGTCATTGTCCATGCTGGTGTGAATGACCTGAGATGTACCTCCCTGGACTACATGAAAAGAGACATAGAGGAGCTCTCTGAGCATGTAGCCCAGGCCGGTATGACCCTGACCTTGAGTAGCATCTTACCGTCACCAAGAATGATGCCACAATATGAAGACAAGATGATTAATTTCAACAATTGGCTTAAGTATTGGTGTCATTCAAAGGGGATCCAACGCCTGTCAGCCTGAGATGACATGCTCAACAAGCCACGATGCTTCGCTAGGGACGGCTTGCACCTGTCACCCCTGGGCTTTTGTATACTGGCGAAGGCTCTTGCTACCCCCATAGTGCCTTTTTTAGGCAAGGCTTAAAAGACAAACCCACCTCCATAGGTATCACAAGGGATAAAAAACTAAGAGTAATGCTACTCAACGCCAGAAGTCTAAACCTCAAGATGCATGCACTCGAAACTCTCCTTAGCATGGAGAACATCGATATCTGTGCAGTAACAGAAACCTGGTTCAAGGATCCCGAGAGCACCCCAGCACTACCAGGTTATACCTCATACCATGCTTTTTGGCCCCAAAACTTGGACCGAACCACAAAAGGAAGGGGAGTATCAATATTCACAAAGATACCCACACCTCCAGGTTGGTGGCACAGCACGAAGCATCAGAGACTATCCATGTGCAACTAACAGTGGGTAAAACTGCCTTCCAGTTTATAGCCTGCTACAGACCACCCTCCCAAACCCAGGAACCCCACTCGGCCTTCCTGAGAACACTGGAAAATATGAAGGTCTCTCCAAACACCATTATATTGGGTGACTTCAACTACCCAAACATAGACTGGGAGCATTACTCTAGCTCCAACACCCTAGCTCAAATGTTCCTAGAATTTATAAACTCAAATGCTATGGAACAACTTGTTACCACTCCCACAAGAGGGGAAAACATACTGGACCTGATCATAAGTAACATGGGGAATCTATGCTCCAGACCAGAAGTGTATCCCTCACTGGTAAGATCAGACCATAAACTAATCTCACTGGATATTCACATCCCGACCCCACCCCCTGCCCAGAAAACCACAGTGAAAAACTTCTCTAAAGCAAATTTCACACTCCTCAAAACCGAGGTGGAATCCTTCAAAGCCCCCAGGCCTGTGGAAAATATGGCCCAGACCACAGAATCCTTTATAAACGCATTCTATGAACACCTTTAGGAATGCATGGATCATGCAATCCCAAATAAAACCAAGACCCAATCCTCCAAAGGCAGATGTCCTGTCTGGTGGACCCCAGCCATAAACAAACTATACAACAGAAGGAGGAAGCTACTACATGATAGAGCAAAATCCCAAAAAGGGAAGGCATCTCTGATCAGTGTTAGCAAAAAACTACAGGCACTCATAAAATCGTCTAAGGCCAGCTTCGAGAGAAAAATTGCACAGGACACTAAGGATAATCACAAGGCTTTCTTTAGTTATGTTAGGAACCTGGGTGGGTATTCCCAGATATGCCCAGAATTAGTCCAAAATGACAAAAAATACACCGAACCCACAGACATTGCCAACATCCTAGCTGACAGGTTCAGTGCAAACTTCTCACCCCCCTCCCCACCAAAAGGGCAAATATCTATCCCAGCAGAATGCTGCCCCCCTGACATCTCAGATGCTCAGGTAAGAGCCGCCCTCTCCAAAGCAAAAAACACAGCATCAATGGGACTAGACGGTGTCCTGGGCTGCGTCCTACATGAACTCCAAGAAGAGCTAAACCCAAATATAAAACTACTGTTCATTCTCAGCCTTACCACAGGATATGTACCCAAAGAGTGGCGTACAGCAACAGTGGTCCCTCTCCACAAAGGTGGTGCCTCAACGGATCCTGGAAACTATCGCCCCATAAGCCTGACTAGCTTGGTCTGCAAAGCTATGGAAAGGATCATCATGGCCCTCATAAATAAAGATATTGGGGACCTACAGACACTGGATCGTACCCAGTTCAGCTTTGTTAAGGGCAGATCCTGCCTCTTAAACCTGGTCAATTTCTTTGAAATAGTCACCAAGGCCATTGACGAGGGGAAGGTGGTCCACACAGCCTACCTGGACCTCGCAAAAGCCTTCGATATAATACCCCACTCTGGCATTATAGATAAGCTCACCAGCTTAAATATAAACCCCTATGTCACTAGATGGGTTGCAAAATGGCTCAAGGACAGAACCCACATGATTAGAATTGCTGGTGCCATGTCAAACTCCAAACCAGTTACAAGTGGCTTCCCACAAGGCTCAGTCCTGGGTCCTCTCTTGTTCGGTATATATTTCTCGGAGGTACAGGCCAACACAGAAGGACTGTGGCTGACCAAGTTCGCAGATGACTGCAAACTGGGTGCCATAATCGACTCTCCAGCCGACCCAAGCATCCTCCAAAAGGGCCTCATAGAAACAGACAAGTGGTGCCAGAGCCATGGCCTCAAGCTAAACGCCAAAAAGTGTAAAGTCATCCCCTTTGGCAAAAACAAACTGCCCACAAATTACCACATAGGTGGTAATCCATTAAGTACGGAAGAAGTAATTAGGGACCTGGGGACCCAAGTTGATAGCAATCTCTCATTTGACAACCACGTGGCCAAAGTGGTTAGAAAAACATTTTATATAGCCCACCTAATCATGAAGGGATTCACATCTAGATCAGGGGAGGTCATCGTGCCTCTTTACTCATCCCTCATCAGGCCCATAATTGAGTACAATGCCCCTTTTGGGATGTACCTTACCAGACACCTGCAGCAACTGGAAGACCCCAAAAGTACCTCACCAAGAGGATCAAAGGGCTCAAACATATGCCATATGCTGCCCGGTTAAAGAAACTCCAGCTCTACTCAGTGGCATACCGCCTGCTCAGAGGCGATCTGTGCCTGACGTATAAAGCCATGTCCAGTCCGGAATTAATGGACATGCTGCACCTCAGAAAATCCAAATCCCATCGAGCTACGCGCTCAAGAGACTTGAACCTCAGCACTGAAATAAATAGGACATGCTGGAGGGACAGATTCATAACCCAGAGGCTCCCTTCACTCTGGAATAAAATCCCAGTCCATGTTAGGCAGAGTCCCTCATTGACTCTCTTCAAGAGGAATCTTGATGAGTGAATGGGGGATCGTAGGTTTACCCCGGGTATCACTTCTGTGTCACTGTTAGACAGAGACACAGTATACTAACCTTGAAAAAGGGCATAGCAAAATTAATTTAAAATGGGTGGCAAAAGCCAAACACACTCTGGCTAGGCTTATAAATGCCCTAGGGCAGATAGCCTAGTATGAACCTATGAACCTATAAGAAATGCCAAGGCTCCCCAACCCTACACCAATCTTCACTTTTGCAACTCCCCTAAATCTTCAGATATACAGCAATGTGCCTTTAATATTTTCAATGTGAAACTCTGTTCATATATGATGATGATCAGTTTTGCAAATGAGCAGATAAGAGCAGTGACCATATATATCATACAAGAAAAACTAAACCCTTAACCATTAAACCTAAAAAAATAAAACAAATCCAAATAAATATATATTGTAGAAGCATACACTGTCTTTACATTATCTTCGGTTACCTAAAAAGGCCAGTGTCCAGATGTTTCTATAACCTCACTAAGAAATGGTGCTAGTCATCAGAATACAACAAAAGAAAAATACAAGAACTCTTAGGTTATTTCAGTCTCAGTGCTCACTCTTGTCTCAAGTCTTTCCAATTAAACCATACACAAGATTCAGCTGTAAAATATACAGACATCTTCATATTTGATTGTGGGACTTGCCCACACATCAGGATTCCTTCTTCTCCTTCTCAGAGCATACAGGACACACAAACATACAAAGAAAGAGATTCAAATGCAATGATACCAGTCCACCTTACAGTACCATTTTCTGCCCCCTACACCATGCTTAATTATGGTTAGCCCCTTGGTGACATTCTCTTCTTAGGTTCATAGAAGGTTACTAGGCTAACAGCCCTAGAGCCCTTACAAGCCTAGCCATATGTATCATGAGTTGCCCCAATTATTAGTGGTTAGGCGAGTGAAATTTGCAGAGGAAAAGGTCTATGGTAGTTAATACCAACTTCCTCTGTCCAGGAGGGACACATGAACTAGAACTTGTTGCAGAGAAGTGGCAGTCTCTGAGAGATGTATCACTCTCTTCAGCTTGACCTGCTCATGTCAGAGGCCAGGTTAAGATCTCTGCAGCGAGTCACCCTCGTGAAATTTGATTTATGAATGTGTAGCATTTCCATCTGGAGCGGGCCAGGCACATATTACCCCTTAGCAACATGTAGGAGAAAGAATACACTAAGAGGGCTTTCAGTCTTTTCTCGTAAGGCTTCTTTTGTACACCCTGTAACTTCTTGGTGAGGAACCTCTATGGCCTCTCCAATTGTGGCAGGTGACTGGTGAGGTACATGCAAAAGGGAGCATAGTACTCAATTATTGGTCTGATGAGGGCCAAGTATGATGGAATTCTAACATTCTTAGATCTGGATGAGATGCCTTTACTTATAAGATGTACAAAATAGAAGGATTTCTTTACTACTGTGGATACATGATGGTCAACGTTCAAATTGCTATCAACACGAGTACCCAGATCACGTATCACTGGGTCTGCATTTAGGGGGTTGTTGTCTATAATGTAATTAGCAGGGATGTCAGCTTTCCCAAAGGGAATAATAATGCATTGTTTTGCATTTAGCTTTAATCCGTGGCTTTGGTACCAGTCATTTATTTGTACTAACCTCGTCTGCAGTATATGAACATTGTTGGGGGACTCAGTGATTGCTCCCAATTTGCAATATTCAGAGAACTTGGTCAGTCACAGGCTGTCCAAGTTTGCCTGGACTTCTGAGAAATAAAATCTGAACAGTAAGGGGTCCAGCACGGAACTCTGTGGTACACCAACCCATCTGGTAATGTAGGTGTTATTTCCCAATTATGAGAGTTTTTCTATTACCCAAGTGGGGGATTGTGTCAATTGCTTTGGCTATCAAGACAGGCAGCATGCACCATCTTTCCCTTGTCCAGGGCTTTGGGGGCTTTCTCAAAGAAGTCAACCATGTTTAACAGCCATGATCTACCTTTATCGAATCTGAACTGGGTCGGGTCCACAGTCTACAGATTTTAACAAGGACCCATGTCCTTGTTAATAAGGTCCATAATGATTCTTTCCATGGCCTTACAGATGAAGCTACTCAAGCTTATGGGCCTATAACTGCCAGGGTCAGTTGATGGTCCCCCTTTGTGCACAGGGATTACTGTTGTTGTCCTCCATTCCACCAGAACATAGCCAGTTCACAAGCTTTGGTTAAACAGGGATCCAGAAGGGTCTGCTAGCTCATGTTTTAAGTTGCTTAAAAGGCAACCTGGGATGTTGTCTGGTCCTACTGACACTGCGGTTTTGGTCTTGGAGAGCGCCAAGTTGATCAGCTGCCTTGAGATAAGGAATGGTGGCAGGTATACTTTGGAGGATGACTGGAGGGGACGGGGGGTGAAGTTTGTTCCAAAAATGTTAGCTAGAAGGTTGGCTATTACCTCCAGTTGAATATGGGTGGTGCCATCCACAATGTGTTCAGAGCATAGCTGGGTATTCCCTTTTAGATTTCGGGCAGAGTTAAAGAATGCCTTGTGATTATCCTTAGTTAGGGAGGCTATTTTTGCTTCATGATTAGCTTTGGAGGACTTGACAAGATCTCTAATTTGTTTAAGCTAGAGAGGGATTTCTCCTCTGGTGAGCCAGTTCCCTCTTGTTCTTGGACATTAGTTTCTGTCTCTTGTATATCCTGTTTACACTAGGGGTGAACCAGGGTGGCTTGTTTTTTTTTTGGCAAAACCTTGTCTTAATCTGGTCAGGTACAGCTGATTCTATACAACTGCTTAAGTGGTTATACAGGGCATTGGTGTACACCTCTGCATAAGAGTCCATGTTATCTCTGTTCAAGGGGGCTTTGAAGCGTCTTATACTATCACTTAGTAGGTGGTAATTTGTCTTTGAAAAATTCTTCAGTGTTTTTGAGCTTGATGGGATATTTGGTATTATAATTACATTGAACATGACTGATTTATGGTCCAATCTTAACGGCAAGGACAACATACAAGGAAGTAGGGAGTGCAATACTTTCCCATGTTAGTGAATATTATGGACAGGATATTTCAGCCTCTTGTGAGTGTACCTGACTAGCTGTTCCAGAGCATTTGCAATGACAAAAGTCCAAGAACCTCTGAGCAAGGTGTTAGGCTGTATGGCAAATGACTCCAGTAAGACCAGATATGCAGTATGCTTTTCCTGTTTCATACTGAGGGACATATGCTAGCTATGATGCGGTAGGGGGCTTTGCCTATAGTTAACTGGACATGGAATAGCTCAAAATAGTCATACTGTTTGACCATTCTCAAGGTGTAATTATCCTTAATGAAGATGGATACACCTCATCCTGACAAGATCTCTAATTTTTTCTTTCACTTTCAGTTTGTGGTCTAAATGTATGGACGGCATTGTAGCCCTGCACAGTCTGGATGCTTTCCCTGTCTTTAAGACATGTCTCAGTGACTGCACAGATGTCAGCATCTTCCAAAGTGAGGAGTGCTTCCAGGGAGTGCAGTTTCTTGTTTAGACTCCTAGCAGTAAGCAGCAGTACCTTGAGTTTATCTAGAGAAGATTTTGTTATGTTGGGAGGTTGGTTATTTTGGCACTGCCTAAAAACAAGGCACAACAGGGGTGACTAATGCCTTTGCCAGTATCTGAAAGCCTAGAAGAGACAGGTGCAGACCATCTCTGGAAAATCAGCGTGGCCTTTCGAACATGTTTTCCCAGGCAGACAGATATTGTTTTCTCTTGGACTGACATCAGAAGCTAAGCCAATTGTTAAAATCAATCACTTTTTGTTTGTATTGCGGCATCGTCCTTGGAGAAGGTAGAATACTGCTTAAGACTAGGCTTATACCTGCCTGTTGCACATAATCTAAGAGCTCAGTGATGTCACTCTTCATATAGTCCAGTGAGTTACATCTGAAGTCATTCACCCCCACATGGAGGATGACGGAGTCATACTGGTACTTGTGGATGAGTGACTTGACGGATCCTGGCACCTGACAGGCAGCTAACTGTAACCTGTCCTTATCCAGCCTGGTGAGGGGAACATCTGTGTGTCTCATAGTGGAGTCACCTGCAACTAATACATTAGGTTTTATAGTGTTACACCTTATGGGCTTATTTGTTGAGACACTGGTGTTTGTGTTATGTATTGTGGTTGTTTTTTGCATTTTTAATTGTGTAAGTGGTTTCCGTTTAGGAGGCTTCTGATCTTTTGGTAAGTTACTAATGAGTACCTCCACGTATGTGGGTTTGTGTGTCATATCCTTATTTAGTGTGGGAAGTGTGTGTGTGTGTGTGTGTGTGTGTGTGTGTGTGTGTGTGTGTGTGTGTGTGTGTGTGTGTGTGTGTGTGTGTGTGTGTGTGTGTGTGTGTGCTGACAACCCATTTGGCATTCAGTTTGTCCTTATGTGAGAGTCTTGCCTCCAGTTTTATAGTGTAACTACATCTCTCACATAAAGTATTTGCTTCAGGAGTAAGTGGTCATCAGTATACATGAAATAATTGCAACATTGCCTTAGGATACCCATATCTAACAGACTGGCCAGGCAGATGATGGCAAACTAAAATGCTTTAAAAACTCAAAACTTGAATAAACAAAAAAAAAAATAATAATAATTCGACCGGCATGCACGAGCTTCATGCTAAAAATGCTGGTTTATTAAATATTAATACACAAGGCACAGCAAAACACTATGGGCAGGATTCAGGAAGCCTCCGTGTAAGAGTTATAACTCTTACACGGAGGCTGCAGTTAAACGGTGTGACGTCAGCATGTCATGCATATGCATGAGGTGCATGAGGCATGCTGAATCACACCTTAACTCTTACACGGTCCGTGTAAGAGGAGTAGGGGGCGTGTCCGTAGGCTAAGCCCTGCAAGCGGACACGCCCCCGGAAGGCTAGAATGGCTGAAAGTAAACAACCATGAGAGAAGCCATGGAAATGTGAATAAACACGCTACACAACACATGCCCCCACAGACCAGCAATGTAAAGAGTGAACAGATGTTATAAAATGAAAATGAAAACTGTTTTTTTTTTTTAAACCCCGTAAATGTTTGCTACTGTGTGCGCTCGTGTGCGCGAGTGTGCTACTAGCACAACTGCAGTTAGCAATCAGTGGAAAAGGATATAAGAACTAAATATGCAAAGTAAGCCAAGAAGTAATAGCATAGCGGTAGAGTTGTCGGCTTGAGAGCAGGCAGGCAAGGTTCGAGCCCACACAACAACCCTTTTTTTTTTTTTTTAAATAAGCACTAAAAAGGCCCCTGACAGTATTGTATAAATGTAAAAGTATTTCCTTTTGTAAAATGGAATGAAATGGAGCATATATTTTCAAGTAATACAATAATAAAATATTTAGAAACGTACTGATAGCTAAGCTGCTGTGAGACAGAGTGCCCGTAGCTGAGTAGTGTTTCAAAGGCTGCAAATTGCTTGCCCGTAGCTAAGCACTGGTTTAACAGGCTCAAACTGTGTGCAGCTAGCTGTGCTTAGCTCAACATGTGTGTTACTAGCCAATTAAGGTTTAACCCAGCGCACACCGTTATGCTGAAGCCAAGTGCGCCACAAGCTAACCGCCCGGTCTTGTCGTTAGCTCCGCGCAAACGAGCGCAGACCTGGTTTTAAGTGCTTAAAAGTGCTTTTGGCATGTTTGATTGACAGGTCCTCAACTCATTCCTAGACAGTCATACAATTAAAAATCAGTGGTCAGATTCGAACCCAGGATACCATGCACTAGAGTCAAGGTACTAGACCACTAAGCCATAACAGCAGTACTTAGAAATGCAGAAATAGCATATATATAGGATATAATCCAGAATGGAGCATGATAAAGCAGTTTCTGTGAAGTAGATACAATTCCAAAACAGCCAATCATAGAAATGTGCGGGAAAATCGGCATATATAAGCCCCATAGGCGGAAATACACAGCAGAAACGATTGTAGAATAGACCTGCAGGCAGAATGAGTGGAGTAGGGGAGGGACGTTGCTTTCGAGCACAGCAGTGGGGCGTTGAGGAGTCCAGATACATGGTCTGGCTCCTAGTTCACCATCATGAGGCCCAACTCATGCAGGGCCAGGTCTCATGGGGAGCGTACAGGGCGGAGGCATGGGACCAGTTGGCTCATGATCTTACTAGTGCTACTGGGATTCCATGCACTGGTGAGCAGGTCCGTCACCACCATGCGGACCTGAAGCGATGTAAGCAAGACCAGTTGACCCAATGGATCCAGGAGGCCCGGGATATGCCCAACGCCCCACTACTGAGTAAGTTACATTTTACTTATGTATGTAATGAATTTAACTAGCTGATACCATGGAGATGTGTATCTCAATATTACTTTTATTGTATTACAGCTGCAGGTGTCTGCTCTATGAATCGACAGACACATGACCGCAGGCTGGTGCGGCTGCGCCACCGTGCAGGTTAGTAACCCCACCTAGTACTTGTAAATAAATATTATAGTGTAGCATGTAGCAGAGCACTGCAGTGTGTTGATTAAAAGTAATAGAATGTGCAAGCAACAAGTAAAACTCTGCAGGTATGGCTGCAACAAGTTCATCAGTATGCAAGTGAAACTGGAAATATAAGTGATAGAAATAAATAGTGCTGTAATACAGATGTCCCACCATTAATTAAATATAGTATAACCTGCAGTAGTCTCAAGAGTACAGCTTCAGAATCTGAGGTAATCACATGTGAGATATATCCCCTTTTGAAATGCTGAATCATGACAGAAGTGAGGCTGCTGGAAAGTGTTGGAATCACCACAGGTCTAATATGTGAACAAAGCCTAGAAGTACCAACCTGAACTGTGAAATTGCAGGATGTGTGAGAGTGACAGAAAGGGTCATGTATCAATGAATAAAGTAGTAATAACTCCTGAATATATAAGCTTCAGTGTGGTTCTACAGAACTAAATGCATGTGGGAATTAAAACTCAACATCCCAAACTGATTTCAGTGTGTCTGACCCTTGAATGTTCAGGCTAAAATCTGTATATGGTGATCACAGTCAGCAATTTGCAGATAGAATGAATGATTGTCTGACATACTAAACAGCCATAGTTGTCCCCTGCCCTGTCATCAAAGTGTAGCAGGATGATGTATCTGATCAAATTCAAAATAACTAGGATAGTGATGTATCCGTAACAGGTCTAGCATGACAGTCAAGTAGAAATCATTTGGAAACTATCACCCACAAGTTAATTGTGTTTCTATTACAAATGTATATCAATGTATAAATTATGAATGTGTCATCATTTTCTTTCTCCACCCCACCCTATAATTGCAAATTAAAAAACCCACTAAATATTGGTATGTGAACATTTCATTAACCATGGACATCTGTCCTGTTTCAAAAATATATGCATGTCTGTTGTTGCATGTGCCCTTTTCATACCTGCAAACCTGATGGCCTGTTGCCATTAATCAACCCTGCATGTTGTTTGATTGTGTATTTCCGTTCAAATAATGCATGTGATATTGATATGCCCGTTGTTCAATGGTGTTAATATCTGGGTGTTTATTTAATGGGAATACCAATGCATGCTGTTACAACTAATTTGAATGGAATAATATGCCACTAACCCGAACTAACATAACATACACACAAACCTAGAATGCTTGGGAAGGCAGGTCCCAGTGGACCCACCTCTCCCACCTCAGCTGGCGAGTGCACCTGGCACTAGTGCCCAGGCCGGACCCTCCTCCGGTGGCCCTGTGCCACCTTCGGGTGGAAGCGCTGCAGGGGATGGGGCCTGTCCCCCCTCTGCAAGCGTGGCCGGAGGAGCACGTCCACTCACCCTCCAAGGTGTCCGGTCTGTGGTGCGAAGGGAGATCCAAGACTCTGTTCTTGGGCCCCTACGCCAGCTTGAGGCCCAGGTGGCACAGCTTACGGGCTTGCCCATTGTCCCGCCTGCACAGCCCCCAGCACAGCCCCATCCTGGGCTGTGAAGGAACAGTGGCAACTGCCTATGGGTGGGGATATCAGTTCCACTGTTGCCATCTGTGGGATCATGTGCGTTGGATATCCCAACCTCCGTCCCCGTCAATTGTGTAACCCCCCCACGTGTCATACACCGCCCCTGTATGCGTCTTGTCTGTCTTGTCTGTTAACCTACCCAACCTACCTCCCCAGCTATACCGACTACCTCACCTGACATACCACTCTCACCTGATAAAAAAAAAAAAAAAAGGGCACTCTGTACCCACAAAAAAATTACGCCCCATACATAGCTGTCCATGTTGCACACATGTCCGCTGGACATTGAAACTGTTAATTACAATTGGCTGTACAACAGGTATTAATGTTGTCCTGACACCTCTCTCAGGGGTGGAAGGTTCCAAATGTCACACCAAATTGCATACAAATGCACAGCTGTTGCTGAGAAAGACATGGGCAGCTATGGGCCTCACCTACATCCTTCCTGCAAATTCCAAGCTTGTTTCCCTACTGTCTTACCCTCTTTGTGACCCCTTTTCACCACCTTCCTGTCACCCCTTTTTCTTTTCTTTCAAAGAAATTAGCTGGTGTGCTGAGCTCACCGCCAGTGCGCATGCGTGAGCTCCGCGCAAACGAGCGCAGACCTGGTTTCAAATGCTTAAAAGTGCCTTTGGCACTTTTGATTGACAGGTCCTGTACTCATTTCGAAAGAAAAATAAATACCCACTGTCAGTCTCGAACCCAGGACCTTGGTAACACTAGTCTGTATGACCTACCACTAAGCCATGACTCTCATACAAGAACATAGTGCTAAAATAAATATAACATGTAATAGTAGGAATCAATATAAAGGTAATATAGGATGTGTACTACCCAAAGCATGTCAGGTAGATTTGTAATGCCCAAATTACTGGATTCCCATACTAGTGTAGTGTTAACAGTAACAGCCCTGCTAATTGGTAGCTTGTACATAATAATGTAAGGTAATGTACATATATGAAAGTATGTATATGTACACATACATACATATATACATATATATATATATATATATATATATATATATATATACGTATATATATTCATACATATGAAATATAGTGGTAGGTGTCAGTATCCCTACACACTCACTACAGGAAACAGTGAAGATAAATGCAGCAACCAGAAACTGCAACACAGCCTGACTCCTGTGAGACCTACTAACCCCTTTAACTGATTAAAGGTGCCTCCAGCACTTTGATTGATAGGCCCTGTACTCAATTTGAAAGCAAAATATAAGCATACTAGTAGGCCCTACCACAAGACCATTGTAACACTAGTCTGTATGACCTACCAGTAAGCCATGACTCTCATACAGGAATATAGTGCTAAATAAGTGGAACATGTAATAGTAGGAATGAAGATAAAGTATGTGTACTACTCAAAGCATGTCAGGCAGACTTTTACTGTCCCAATTACTGGATTCCCATACTAGTGTAGTGTTAACAGATACAGCCCTGCTAATTGTTAGCTTGTACCCAATAATGTCAGCTAATGTACATATGAAAGTATGTATATGTGTATATATATATATATATATATATATATATATATATATATATATATATATATATATATATAGCAATACATATATAATATATAGTTGTAGGTGTCAGTATGCATACACACTCACTACAGGGAACAGAAAGCAACAATGCAGCATTTACACAGCACAATGAAGCATAGGCTTGGGAGGCGTACTAACCTTCACACTCACTTCACACTGTCAACAGCATACCATGGTCCACGCCCTTACAATCTGAAAGGGCAACGCCTATCTCACATACCCTTTTATAGCACTGTCCTGAAATCACAGTGAGACATGCAATCAGTACACAACTGGCTGCATGCAATTAGCAAATGCTGCTGTACAATTGGTGCAGAGGCCATCACATGGACCTATGGAGATACCTACAAAAGCATCCAGTACCCACACTCCACACATGCAATACATTCATTGCACAAAACCTACAGAGAAAGAGAGAGACAGAGAGAGAAAAAATATATATAAAGACAGCCAGCAGCAAAACCAGCAGCAGCAGCAAACAGCAAGCAGCACCACTGACACAGCAACAGCTGCCACAAACACAGGTAATGCAAAGTAGCAGGTTAATACTGTGTTTACTGTGACACCTCCAAATGTATCATAGTTCACTATCTATAGGTATGTCCATGAGATAGGTTGTGTGTACATAGTCCTGAAATATATACATATGTAATATTGCTGTACATGTTGCCGATACTTAAAACTGCCATAGCTTAGAACACAAGGCCAGTTATGCATATGATGCAGTAGTTCCCTAGGTCAGTAGAGGTTCCTCCTCATTGGTGTGGGACCACTGTGTATGTATCGCACTGTTCAGGTACATATCCTGTAGTATGGCCAGGGATTAATATCAGTCTGTAATGTGGTGTTATGTCCTCTACGGGTGAATGTAGCACAGATCCAGGGATACCATTTTGTAACAGTGATGCTATGTGTTCTGCAATGTTGAGGGTGGCCCTCACCTGGGCATGTGAGAGGATAGGGAGGTTACAGTCATCTGTGATAACTAATTCCACTTGTGTAGGAGAATGGGGGGGGGGTACCTGCACCTAAACTGTCTGCAACAATGTTGCCAATATCTGTGCATTTGGTGAATGTGAAGCATCTTAACACTGCTGACCACAGATGCCTTGCCTTCAATGGAATCTGCCCTGTGCTGCAGTAGCCTCCTGCTATTGTTATACAATGTGCCTGTATCTGTAGTCCACTGGACAGGATAAATAAGTGGTGTGCATACGGTCTGGGTTAGATATGTGTGTGCACAGTACATGCACTATGTGGGATGTCTGTGGTAAGTTTTGCAAAGGGGCCAGCAGTGTGTGTTGTGGCTTCCACTGGCCCAGTGGGCTGCATGGATAGCATCACAGTCCTAACTAGTGAATAACTGTGTAATTACATGCATACATAGCAAGGTACTGTACTGTGCTTGTGGTGTTGTTGGGATATGTATATCCAGTCTGAGTAATGTGTGTCCACATCACAGGGTTGGATGGCAACACAGATACAGTATGTAGGGATGAACACCCAGAGTGTTTCAGATGTGTTGCCTGTGCAGAAATATCTGGCCATTACCTGTGCATCCCCCACAACACACACACATGCAACATATGGCAGAAGTACTATAGCAGTACACATAGGTTCATAGGTTCATACTAGGCTATTTGCCCTAGGGCATTGATAAGCCTAGAAGAATGTGTTTGTCTTTTGCCACCCAATCAGAATTTATGCTGCTATGCCCTTTTCCGAGGTTAGTATACTGTGCCTCTGTCTAACAGTGACATAGAAGTGATACCCGGGGTACAACTATGATCACCATCCACTCATCCAGATTCCTATGGAAGAGAGTCAATGAGGGACTCTGCCTAACCTGTACTGTGAGTTCATTACAGAGTGAAGGGAGCCTCTGGGTTAGGAATATGCCCCTCCAGCATGTCCTATTTATGTCAGTGCTAAGGTTCAGGTCTCCTGAGCGTGTGGCTGTATGTGACTTTGATTCCCTGAGGTGCAGCATGTTCATTACTTCTGGGTTGGACATGGCTGTATATGGCAGGCACAGATTGCCTCTGAACAGGCAGTATGCCACTGAGTCCAGCTGGATTTTCTTTAACTGGGCAGCATATGGCATCTGTTTGAGCCCTTTGATCCTCTTGATGAGGTACTGTTGGGCTTTACCAGTTGCTGTAGGTGTCTGGTTAGGTACATCCCAAAAGGTGCATTGTACTCAATTATAGGCCTGATGATGAATGAGTAAAGAGGCACAATGACCTTCCCTGCCGCATATGTGAATCCCTTCATGATTAGCTGGGCTATATAACATGTCTTTCAATCCACGTTGGCCATGTGGTTGACAAATGACAGATTGCTATCAAGTTTGTTCCCCAGGTCCCCAATTACATCTTCTGTACTCAATGGCTTAACACCTATGTGGTACTTTGCCACCAATGTGGAGGTGTGGGAATCTGCGATGAATATTGATACTCCCCCTCCTTTGTCGGCTGGTCCAAGTGTTGGGGCCGACAAGAATGGTAACAGGTATAACTTGTTAGTGCTGGTGTGCTCCTGGGAAACCTGAAACAGGTTTCTGTTGCTGCACAGATATCAATGTCCATAATGCTAAGTAGAGTTTTGAGTGCGTGTATCCTGAGGTCTAGACTTCTGGTGTTGAGTAGCATCACTCTTAGTTCCTCATCCTTTGTGATACGAATGGATGTGGGTTTGCCTTATGAGCCTTGCCTAATAAAGGCACTATGGGTGTGGCAAGAGCCTCTGCCAAAATCCAAAAGGCCAGGGGTGACAGGAATATATGAAATAAATTTTATAAATTAATATAAATAAATAAAAATATTTATATAAAATTGGGCAGACTTTTACTGTCTGGTGCAGATTCCCATACTAGTGTAGTGTTAACAGATACAGCCCTGCTAATTGTTAGCTGTACCCAATAATCAGCTAATGTACATATGGTCCGCATGCCTGATCCTGAAGGAGCAACGCCTATCTCACATACCCTTTTATAGCACTGTCCTGAAATCACAGTGAGACATGCAATCAGTAGACAACTGGCTGCATGCAATTGTAAATGCTGCTGTACAATTGGTGCAGAGGCCATCACATGGACCTATGCAGATACCTACAAAAGCATCCAGTACCCACACTCCACACATGCAATACATTCATTGCACAAAACCGAGAGAGAGACAGAGAAAGGAAAAAAATATATATAAAGACAGCCAGCAGCAAAACCAGCAGCAGCAGCAAACAGCAAGCAGCGCCACTGACACAGCAACAGTTGCCACAAACACAGGTAATGCAAAGTAGCAGGTTAATACTGTGTTTACTGTGACACCTCCAAATGTATCGTAGTTCACTATCTATAGGTATGTCCATGAGATAGGTTGTGTGTACATAGTCCTGAAATATATACATATGTAATATTGCTGTACATGTTGCCGATACTTAAAACTGCCATAGCTTAGAACACAAGGCCAGTTATGCATATGATTGCATATGATGCAGTAGTTCCCTAGGTCAGTAGAGGTTCCTCCTCATTGGTGTGGGACCACTGTGTATGTATGGCACTGTTCAGGTACATATCCTGTAGTATGGCCAGGGATTAATATCAGTCTGTAATGTGGTGCTATGTCCTCTACGGGTGAATGTAGCACAGATCCAGGGATACCATTTTGTAACAGTGATGCTATGTGTTCTGCAATGTTGAGGGTGGCCCTCACCTGGGCATGTGAGAGGATAGGGAGGTTACAGTCATCTGTGATAACTAATTCCACTTGTGTAGGAGAATGGGGGGGGGGTACCTGCACCTAAACTGTCTGCAACAATGTTGCCAATATCTGTGCATTTGGTGAATGTGAAGCATCTTAACACTGCTGACCACAGATGCCTTGCCTTCAATGGAATCTGCCCTGTGCTGCAGTAGCCTCCTGCTATTGTTATACAATGTGCCTGTATCTGTAGTCCACTGGACAGGATAAATAAGTGGTGTGCATACGGTCTGGGTTAGATATGTGTGTGCACAGTACATGCACTATGTGGGATGTCTGTGGTAAGCTTTTGCAAAGGGGCCAGCAGTGTGTGTTGTGGCTTCCACTGGCCCAGTGGGCTGCATGGATAGCATCACAGTCCTAACTAGTGAATAACTGTGTAATTACATGCATACATAGCAAGGTACTGTACTGTGCTTGTGGTGTTGTTGGGATATGTATATCCAGTATGAGTAATGTGTGTCCACATCACAGGGTTGGATGGCAACACAGATACAGTATGTAGGGATGAACACCCAGAGTGTTTCAGATGTGTTGCCTGTGCAGAAATATCTGGCCATTACCTGTGCATCCCCCACAACACACACACATGCAACATATGGCAGAAGTACTATAGCAGTACACATAGGTTCATAGGTTCATACTAGGCTATTTGCCCTAGGGCATTGATAAGCCTAGAAGAATGTGTTTGTCTTTTGCCACCCAATCAGAATTTATGCTGCTATGCCCTTTTCCGAGGTTAGTATACTGTGCCTCTGTCTAACAGTGACATAGAAGTGATACCCGGGGTACAACTATGATCACCATCCACTCATCCAGATTCCTATGGAAGAGAGTCAATGAGGGACTCTGCCTAACCTGTACTGTGAGTTCATTACAGAGTGAAGGGAGCCTCTGGGTTAGGAATATGCCCCTCCAGCATGTCCTATTTATGTCAGTGCTAAGGTTCAGGTCTCCTGAGCGTGTGGCTGTATGTGACTTTGATTCCCTGAGGTGCAGCATGTTCATTACTTCTGGGTTGGACATGGCTGTATATGGCAGGCACAGATTGCCTCTGAACAGGCAGTATGCCACTGAGTCCAGCTGGATTTTCTTTAACTGGGCAGCATATGGCATCTGTTTGAGCCCTTTGATCCTCTTGATGAGGTACTGTTGGGCTTTACCAGTTGCTGTAGGTGTCTGGTTAGGTACATCCCAAAAGGTGCATTGTACTCAATTATAGGCCTGATGATGAATGAGTAAAGAGGCACAATGACCTTCCCTGCCGTACATGTGAATCCCTTCATGATTAGCTGGGCTATATAACATGTCTTTCAATCCACGTTGGCCATGTGGTTGACAAATGACAGATTGCTATCAAGTTTGTTCCCCAGGTCCCCAATTACATCTTCTGTACTCAATGGCTTAACACCTATGTGGTACTTTGCCACCAATGTGGAGGTGTGGGAATCTGCGATGAATATTGATACTCCCCCTCCTTTGTTGGCTGGTCCAAGTGTTGGGGCCGACAAGAATGGTAACAGGTATAACTTGTTAGTGCTGGTGTGCTCCTGGGAAACCTGAAACAGGTTTCTGTTGCTGCACAGATATCAATGTCCATAATGCTAAGTAGAGTTTTGAGTGCGTGTATCCTGAGGTCTAGACTTCTGGTGTTGAGTAGCATCACTCTTAGTTCCTCATCCTTTGTGATACGAATGGATGTGGGTTTGCCTTATGAGCCTTGCCTAATAAAGGCACTATGGGTGTAGCAAGAGCCTCTGCCAAAATCCAAAAGGCCAGGGGTGACAGGTGCAAGCTGTCCCTAGCAAAGCATCATGGCTTGTACAGCATATCACCCCAAGATGATAGGCATTGGCTCACCTGTGAATGACACCAGTACTTCAGTCAATTGTTGGAAGGGATCATCTTGCCTTGATATTGTGGCATCATTTTTGGTGAGGGTAAGATGCTACTCAAGGTCAGGGTCATACTGTCTTGGGCTACATGCTCAGAGAGCTCCTTTCTGTCTCATGTCATGTAGTCCAGGGAGGCATGTGTCAGGTCATTCACACCAGCATGGACATTGAGTGAGTCATACCTGTACTTGCCTTGGAGTTACCTGAGTGTTTGTGTTATGTGGCGGGTCGTAGTGCCCGACAGGCTGCACAGTGTGACCCTCTCCTTGTTAAGCCTGGTGAACGTGATGTCAGTGTGCCTGATGATAGAGGCACCTATTACAGGTGTATGAGGTGTTTTT
This sequence comes from Protopterus annectens, assembly GCF_019279795.1. Taxonomy (NCBI): domain Eukaryota; kingdom Metazoa; phylum Chordata; order Ceratodontiformes; family Protopteridae; genus Protopterus; species Protopterus annectens. Next base: position 1,065,024,342 of record NC_056733.1, read on the forward strand.
TTTACTGTTAAGGGCTGTGAGTGTTCAGCACATTGGCTTTGTGAGATATGTGTTGCACATGTTTGTTTCTGTGGTAGTGGTTGCTTGGGTGTCCGCTTTGGAGGTCTCTGCTGCGTAGGCAGATCTGTAGTCTGAGCCTCCGAGTATGTTTTTGTGTGATTATGTGTTAGTTTTGCTGTCGTGGTAGGTCTATGTGAGACTGGAAGTGTAGTGAGTGTGGTTTCCTTCTCCACCTGACTAGTTATGGCAGTAGTGAGTAGAGAGAGCCTAGCCTCCAGTTTGGTATATGGTTGCATCACTCACATGTGTTTGAATTTGTTGTTAGGAGGAGGGGGTTGTCTGTGTACATGCAGCTGTTATAACATTGCCTCTGGATTACCACACTCACCAGCTGGACTGGAGAGGAGACTGACAACTGACCTTTGGACATGCTAGAATACTATTGTGAATTCCGTAATAATTGAAAACAAGGTCCAGTGGGGAGTGAGGGTGTACTGATATTACTTACTACTGCTGACTGATATAATAGCTTCAGTGAGCAAGTGCCAGGTAACTTAAGTGCAATGTGTTACAATTAAGTAAATGCAAAAATGACAAGCAGTCACTTGCTGTCATGTGTAACAAGGAAATATGTACAGTAAGCAATGCAGATATCAGTAGTGAGTCACAGAAGTGCTGAGAAGCTGTGTATTATGTGGAAGTAGCGTATCAGTGAAATAACAAGCTAACAAATAACAAGCATATAAACAAAGCTAGATTCAGGAGGCTTGGATGTAGTGTTTGCTACAGCAAACAAGGTGTACCAATGTCAGTAAGATACAGCTCAAATATGCAGGCACTATAAACCTGAAACCAGAAGTTCCCAGCTATGAATGGCAGAGTACAGCCTATTCTCACACAAGTGTGCAGACCACAAACCTTGTTAATGTTAAATAACTGGCCTGAAGGCCAACTGCCTATACCAGAAGTAATACACTTGGACACTGGGCTCTCAATCAGCAGTTCCCAACTTCGAAGGATGAAAGCTATGTGTCCTGCCACCACAGTGCTTGCCACAAACCTCCCTAATGTAAGAAAACTGGTCTGAAGGCCAAGTGCTTAATCCAAAAGACTTAGAATGATAGCTACACTTTAATCAAGTTACAACCAAGCAGTAATAAGTAGAATTTAATACTCCCTGTATAGAATGTGTACCATGTATTGCTGAGATACTATGCTGATAACCTGTTTGTGTACTTTTCCAGGGGAATATGGCTCCGAAAAGGAACCCCGCCTACTCTGCTGCAGAGGATGAAGTGATCCACCAGAGCCTGGTGCGTGACTATGCCATCCTGTTTTCACGCACCACCCAGAATCAGCAGGAGAGGTCTGCACTGTGGCAAAACCTTGTTAGCAGGATAAATGATGTTGGCATGCATGATAGGACATATGAGCAGGTGAGACATCACTGCAGTGATTTGATTAGAAATGTCCGCCAGGCTGCTGCAGATATCCCATGGCAACAGGTTGCCACAGGTGGGGGGGTGGCCACACATCCCCCCCTCACCAGACAGGAGGGGCTACTGCGAAGTGTTGTGGATCCAGCCCCAGAACAACAACAGCATCAGTCGTGCATCATGATGGAGGTTGGATCCACACAGCAGCAAGACACCGAGCGTGCAGGTAAGATGCCATATTTATTTATTGTTATTAATGTTACATTTGTTGACCGAGCTAGTCTAGCTGGATATATGTCCACTTTCAGTAGAGGCCTGGGGAGAAAAGCTCCACACATAACATAATAAAGGCAGACAGACAAGTTGTTAATACAGACATACAAAATAATAGAAATATAAATCAGCTTGTTAATTAAATCAACATACATTTAAGGAACTCAAACAGTTTAAAGTCATACACAATGTTCTGTCGGTTTCAAAGCAATTCTACCTAAAACATAACGGTTATGCAATAAGGCAAAAGCCATATAGATAATAGTTAAAGCTCAGAAGGGTAGAGAAGTAGAAGGAGTATGAAAGATAAAATAATAGGGAAGAGGCAGGAGTCAAGAAGGGAAGTGAGGAAAAGAAGGAAGACAGTCAAGAGGAGGTGGGAGGGATGGGAGAAGCAGGTCAGAGCATAGAAGGACAGCAAGGGAAAAGAAGCAGGGTAGAAGCTAGTTTTTACGCACAATGAGGGATTAAAGGTAAAGAGAGGGTGGGAAGAGGGAAGTTAGCCTGGAGTACTACAAGAACAAAGCCAGTGGTTTTGGAAGTACAGTTTGATTTGTTGTTTGAAGAGAGTTAACTCCTTGTATGTACATATGACTGTTCTGTACACTGTTACTTCATGCACACATAAGGTGTGCATGTGGTATGTATCTGTCATCATGATATGTAATTGTGCATGTGTGATACAGACATTATGAGCAGCTGATGTGTATAAGGGAACTAGTGTACTACTGTACTGTATCATATGCAAAACAAATGGCACACTTGTGCCCACTGACATTACTTTCTTCATATTTCCAGGTCCCTCCCATCTAGCAACGAGGCAGGCCATACATGCTGGTGAGTGTGTTTAACATTACCTGAAAAACAATTTATAATACTAGTAAGAGTAGTGTAACTCTGTAGTATACATGCTGGTGAGTGTGTTTAATAATACCTGCAATACCCAGTTTAACAATAGTAAGAGTAGTGTAACTCAGTACTGATGTGTGTGTTTACTGTGGGGTGTGCATGTGTTGTGGGGTGTGCATGTGTGCAAGTGTGCCTGTGCCCATGTGTGCATGTGTGTGTGTGTGTCCATGAGTGCATGTGTCCATTTCTGAATGTGTGCATTAGTACTGAAGTGCATCTCTGTCAAATATGTGTTGAGACTGTAATCTGTGTTCCCTGTTTTCCTCCCGTAGGTTCTGGTGCTGCTCTGATGACCTGCAGCAGGGAACCTGAATCTTGTGCCCCAGGTACTGATGATGATGAAATGTCTATAATGGTGCAGTAAGGTGTGTCTGGGTCCGCCATTGGTCAGCCAATTGACAGTACACAGCTGTCAACCCCTTCAATGCGCACAGTCATCCTGCCGTTACATCCTTTGTCACCATTGTCCCTAGGTGATGGACAGTATGCAGTGGGCATAGATCAGGGTAATGTGGTACCTGTGGTACATGCATCACCACAAAGCAGCCATGAGCAGGATCCTCCAATGGTACCACGCAGACAGTCACCCAAGGGTTCTCGTGGGGGCATCCGTGGCCATACTGCCTCTGGCCGACGTGCCCAAGGAGGTATGTCAACCTCCACTATGTTTCGGACTGTTATGCAGGCACAGGCACATATGGAAAGGTACACCAGACAGGGTCTGAGGGAGCTGAGAGCATGTCGCACAGCCATGACAAACAGCATGCGTGACGTTGCGAATAACTGCGTAACTTCACAGATGTCGTTGACAGACGTTGTGGGGACATACAACAGCTGCTCCACAACCAGATGTCCATGGGCCAGGGCGATGGTGTGCGTTTGCGACGTTGACGTGGCCGCATGCCGGCAACAGCACCGGTTGGCAGTGGTCGCGGATGACAACAGGCCCACTAACGCACCTCAAGTGCCAGCACCAGCCCCAGCAATGCTGGGACTGTGCTGTCATCAGGATGCCCCAGGAGACCATGTGCACGTGGCTCTGGACAGTCCCAACAGGGAACTGTGTCCAGTCAACACACCCCCGCTTCTGATGACAGTACCCAGTCTGGGTTAGTACCGGATACGGTCTGTAGCACCCCTGCCAGGCACAGGTACCGTGTCCGTGCCCACAGACACTGATCTGGATGACCTGACAGGTGCAGTCTGTGGCTGTCCACAAAACCCTGTACATGGCAGCCATTATGTGGGACTGTGTGCGTGCTTACACACATGCAGTAATTTAACACCTAGGGCAAACACATACACACACACACTGCACCAACACTGGTCCACCCTATACTGCTGCTCCTCACAAACACACATACACACACATGTCAATTGGTGTTACCAGTGGCTGGCTTGGGCATACCTAACCCACACCCTGTGCATATGATGACACTGTGCCACCTCCTGCATGCTACAACATTGGTGCAGGAAAAGGTAAACACGTTGCTGATGCACAGGGTGACTACATAGATGTGTATAAGTAGTAACATGTTGGTAACTGTTCACTGTTCCACTATGATTGTGTGTATATCCCAGCATTCCTGCTGCAGTAACTGTATGAATGTCCTGAATTATCTGCACCCATACTACTTACCAAAGTGTACCAGCTGCACACCATCACATGCTACCATTGACTATGGGAATGTGCATCATGTGCTGTTATGTAGATTCAGCTATGTATCTGTTCTGTCACACATGCATTTACACACACCCTGCTACCCCCACACATGCACACGCTCACCTGCCATTCCCATTAATTATTACCCTACATGAGTAGCTGTCGATACATGACAGGTACACATTTGAAAAGTGCACTATGTGGATTACTACCGATTTCCTCCTCTCTACCTGTACTCACAGGGTGCAGGCAACCTCATTAGTTTAAAAGTGTAATGTGCATCAGGTACTGTGGTACCCTGATTGCCACATCAAACATGTTTTCTATAGGGAAATGCACACATAGAAACATCCCACATCCACACACTTGCCACATTCAGGCTTCAAAACACTATCTAGGTATATTCTGGTACATGTGCGTGTTACAGTAGCATGTAGCACTATACTGAGTACTGGCAGTTGTCTGTTGTCATGTTGTTTGTATAGAGTAAAAGGATTGTCCGTTTATCCTACTTCGTTTTGTGGACATTACTTGAAGAAGTGTTACCTTACATGCGTTATTGGTACCAACACCTTCTCTTTTGTTGTTTTGTTTGTATAGGGTGCTGTCAACATCACTGTTTGTTAAGGGAAATGTGCACCCTGCAGTGCATAGCCCCAATTGGCAAAAGCCACATCCCACCCCCACCATTGTGCACACACACTAACCCCACCCACAGTAAAACACATACTTTCCATATGCAAGATTCAAACCCCTATCTAACTGTGTTATGACACTAGAGGCAGACACATTAGCAGAGTGTGCTATTTGCATTAGTGGGAGAAATTCTTTCTAATGCTGTACTTAGAGGGTGCTGACATCATCTGTGTTTAGGAAGAGGGATGTGCACCCTGTAGTGTGTTCTCCCAGTTGGCAAAAGGCACTTTTCCCTCACAGCATTATGCACACACACAAACCCCACTCATACTAACACACATACATTCCCTTTGCAGGATTCAAACCCCTACCTAACTATGTTATGACACCGGAGAAAGACGCATTAGCAGAGCTGCTATCTAATTACTGGAGAACTGTAATTCAGGTAATAAAGTTATAGAGTGCTGACATCATCAGTGTTTCAAAAGGGGAATCTGCATCCTGTAGTGTACTGTCACAGTTGCTAATAGGGCATTTCCCACACATACACCGATGTGTTTGAGGTTTGCATATGTGGGGATCCAGTACTCCAGTGTGATTAGTATATGGTTCGATTGCAACAATGAGGGATATACTTCAAGTGGTGAGCATTTTGTACTCATGTTTGTGATGATCAGGTCTAGTATATCTGCCCTCTTGTGGAAAGTTGACTACCTGTTCCATAGCTAAAGAGTGTCTGAACTATGGGAACCCTAGAGCTTGGGTATTGTGGCTTGAGTAATGTTCACAGTCTATGTTTGGGTAGCTGACGTCACCCAGTATGATGGTGTTTGCAGAGAAATCTATACTCTCCTGTGTCAGCATGAAGGCTGTGTGGGAGTCCTGAGTTTGAGAGGGTGCTGTAAGAGCTCCTCTGTGTCTCTTTCCATGTGGTCCAGGGAGGTACGTCTCAGGTTGTTCACACCAGCATGGACAATGACTGCCTCATACTTGTACTTGCTGTGGAGTGACCTGTGTGCTTGTGTTATGTGGCACATTCTATCACCTGACAGGTAGCTAAATGTGACCCTCACCTTGCTCAGTCTGGAGGGCGGGACGTAAGTCAACAGCTCATGTCAAGCATGTTCACACCCCTCATAAATGATGTGGAAACCTTCAAAGCCCCCAGGCCTGTTGAAAATATGGACCAGACTGCAGATACCTGTATAAAGGCATTCTATGGACACATTCAGGAATGCATGGATCATGCAATCACATATGAAAGCAAGACCCAATCCTCCAAAGGCAGACGTCCTGTGTGCTGGACACCAGCCATAAACAAACTATACAATAGAAGGATGAAGCCACTACATGATACAACAAACTCACAAAATGTGAAGGCATCACTGATGAGTATTAGAAGACAACTACAGGCACTCATAAGATTGTCTAAGGCCATCTTTGAGAGAAGATTCCACAAGACACTGAGGATAATCACAAGGCTTTCTGTAGTTATGTTAGGAACCTGGGTGGTAATACCCAGATATGCTCAGAGGTAGTCCAAGATGTCACACGAAATACCAAACACACAGACATTGCCATCATCCTAGTGGACAGGTTCACTGCTACCTTCTCCCCCCACCACACCAAAAGGGCAAATATGTCTCCCAGCAGAGTGCTGCCCCCCCGACATCCCAGATGCTCAGGTAAGAGCTGCCCTCTCCAAAGCAATAAACACTGCATCAATGGGACCAGACAGTGTCCCAGGCTGTGTCCTACATGAACCCCAAGAAGAGCTACACCCAGACATAACACTACTGTTCAATCCCAGCCTTACTACACGATATGTGGCCATAGAGTGGCGTACAGCAACAGTGGTCCCTCTACATTCAGGTGGTGCCTCAACGGATCCTGGACACTATTCGCCCCATACGTCTGAATAGCTTGGTCTGCAAAGCTATGGCAAGGATCATCATGAACCTCATATATATAGATATTGGGGACCTACAGACATGTCACCATACACAGTTTGGCTTTGTTAATGGCAGATCCTGCCTCAAACCTGTTTGTTTCTTTGAAACAGTCACCAAGGCTACTGTCAAGGGGAAGGTGGTCTACACAGCCTACCTGGACCATGCATAAGCCTTTGATACAATACCCCACTTGTGCATTCTAGGGAAGCTCACCAGTGTACATATTAACCCCTATGTCACTACACATATTGCACAGTGGCTCAAGGGCAGAACACACATGGTTAGTATTGCTGGAGCCATGTCAGCCTCAAAACCAGTTACAAGTGGTGTCCCTCAAGGCTCAGCCCTGGGATCTGTCATGTTCATTATATATTTATCAGAGGTACAGGCCAACATGGAAGTACTGTGGCTGAGCAAGTCACAGATGACTGCAAACCAGACGCCATAATCAACTCTACAGCTAACACACCCATCCTCCAAAAGGGCCTCTTGCAAACACATGACTTGTGCCACAGCCATGGCCTCAAGCTGAATGCCAAAAAGCATATAGTCATCCCCTTTGTCAAACACAAAGTGACCACAAAGTACCACATATGTGTTAATCCATTAAGTGCAGAAGAAGGAATTATGGACCTTGGGGTACACAGGTTGATAGCATTCTACCATTTGACAACAACATGGACAAAGTGGTTAGGAAAACATTTTATATGGGCCACATCATCATGATGGGATTCACATGTAGATCAGGGGAGGACATTGTGCCTCTTTACTCATCCCTCATCATGCCCATAATTGACTACAATGACCCTGTCGGCATGCACCTTACCAGACACCTGCAGCAACTGGAAAGACCACATAAACCTCAACAAGAGGATCAAAGGGCTCAAACAGATGCCACATACTGACTGGTTAAGGAAACAGCAGCTCTACTCAGTGGCATACTGCCTCTTCATAGGCAATCTGTGCCTGACATATAACGCCATGTCAAACCCTGACTTAATGGCCATGCTGCACCTCAGAATATCCAGATCCCATCAGGATACACGCTGGAAAGACTTGAACCTCAGGAGTGATATACATAGGACATGCTGGAGGGACACATTCATAACTCAGAGGCTCCCTTCATTCTGGAATATTATCCCAATATAGGTTAGGCAGAGTCACTCAGTGACTATCTTCAAGAGTGATATTAATGACTGGATGTGACATTGTAGGTTTACCCTGGGTATCACTTATGTGTCACTGTTAGACAGAGGCACAGTATACTAACCTTGGAAAAGGGCATAGCAAGATAGATTTACAGTGCATGGTGAAAGCCACACACATTCTGGCTAGGTGTATAAATGCCCTAGAGCAGATATCCTTGTATGAACCTATGGACCTATGTATCTTGTTCACCATTGGCCCTATGTGCTGTTAAACACCAATGCAATCTCAATACTATGGTAGCATGTGCAAAGGTCAGTTGTCAGTCACCTCTATGGTACAGTTGTGGAATATGTGAGTCATGTAGTAATGTCACAGCTGCCACATGTACACAGTCAACCCTATCCCCTACCCATGGATGTACAACACATGTATGAGATGGAAACACATGGCCAAACTGTGGACTAAGCACTCTGAACCCAGTACTGGCATAACCTGTCAGGTGGCATGATATACTACAGTGACTGCAAGACCAGTCTGATGTGGACCTACACTGACAGCAATACAAGCACAGAAACACACCGGGCCATTCGTGGAGCCTAAGGATAGCATCCTGCATGACTGGCAGACACCTCTGCAGCTGGCACACAGGCATACGTTAGGCCTGCACACAGCACGCATAACACATAGCACACAAATCCTGTGTGCCAAACAAGCACAGTCTATACAGCAATACAACACTACTGCTGCGGTTGTGTTAGGTACTTTTATTGTCCAGTACAGTGAGGACATGCTCACCAGGCTGGACAAGGTGAAGGTCACAGTGATATGCTCATGGGGCACTATGGTCCACCACATAACACAAGCATACAGGTCAGTCAGATGCATGGACACATATGACTCAGTCATTGTCCATGCCACTACAGCTGATGTGTGATGTCCCTCACTGGGATACATGATAGGGAACATGGAAGGGATCACTGAGCAAGTGACACAGGCTGGTAGAACACTGACCTTGGTTGGCATCTGACCCTCACCAGGGATGCTGACATATTACTGAATGCTAATGAATTACTGTAGCTACAACACCCTAGCTGAACGGTTCTTAGCATGCTGTCACTGCATTGCTATGGAACAACGTCTTACCACTCCCACAACAGGTGAAAACATGCAGCACCTGTTCATCAACAACATGTAGACTATATGCCCCAGACCAGGTGTGTATCCCTCACTACTAGGCTGATAGCATCTACATCTCACACTGTATATACACATCCCACATGCAGCACCTGCACAGAGGACCACAGTCATAATGTTACCCTGTGCAAATACCATGTATTCACATGTGGCAGGCATCACACATGGTAACTATTGAAGGTCACAGGTACATATGTGTATTTGGCACACACATACATCATGTGTGCATTGCCATAACTGGTTTAATCAATGTCATGCATTATTGTGAGAGACAACCCGCACACATGGGCATTCTGTGTGGGCAAAACACACGTGACATGTCTGTAATCAAAAGCCATAAATAATTGTGATATCGTTTAGAAAGGGGTATGTGCATCCTGTAGTGTGTTCTCCCAGTTGCCAAAAGGGATATTTCTTTCATACACACTTACCCCCCCTTCACACACACTCGCCACTTGCTGGATTCAAACCCCTACCTAACTATGTTATGACACTAGAGACGGACGCATTAGCAGAGCGCGCTATTCGCATTACTGGGGGATTTCTTTTCCCCTGATATACTTATAGGGTGCTGACATCATCGGTGTTTAGAAAGGGGAATGGGCATCCTGTGGTGTGTTTCACAGTTGCCAAAAAGGATGTTCCTTTCATACACACTTACACCCCTTCATACACACTTGCCACTTGCTGGATTCAAACCCCTACCTAACTATGTTATGACACTACAGACGGATGCATTAGCAGAGCGCGCTATTCGGATTACTGGGAGATTTCTTTTCTCCTGATATACTTATAGGGTGTTGACATCATCAGAGTTTAGAAAGGGGAATGAGTATCCTGTGGTGTGTTTTCACAGTTGCCAAAGGGGATGACCCTTTCATACACACTTACACACACACTTACCCCCTTTCACACACACTTGCCACTTGCTGGATTCAAACCCCTACCTAACTATGTTATGACACTACAGACGGACGCATTAGCAGAGCGCGCTATTCGGATTACTGGGAGATTTCTTTTCTCCTGATATACTTATAGGGTGCTGACATCATCAGAGTTTAGAAAGGGGAATGAGCATCCTCTAGTGTGTTTTCACAGTTGCTAAGAGGAACATTTGGACTAAGTGTGTGAGCATGCCCAGTTCAGCCTTCCCATGGCATGTTGTGTGAAAGATGTCTCATTTATCTAAGTGTGTGAGCATGCCCAGTGTGAGCTTTCCACATGTTGAACTCTGCAGCCCATCACATTTGTGGATGAGTGTGACCTTCAACAAATATCTCCAGTTTATGGTTGTGTGTTCTGTGCCATGTTGTGTAGTTACTGTCCAAATGCTTTTTGTGTGAACACAACAGGGATTATACTGTGCCTGCAGGTTTTACATGGGAGACTTTGCACACAATTGTCAACATCCGTTCATACTGACCTAACACTGTAGTACTGTACAGTGTAGTGGTTCAGTACTTTCACTGTGGTGGACAGTATCCTGGGCTTTAGTCCTATCACTGCTTTACATTTCCATAGTGTGCACAACAGCCTGGTTAGGGTCCAGTTGTGCACATCTGCACAAAGGCGGTGCCTCTACAGTCCCTGGTAATTACCGCCCCATAAGCTTAACAAGTCTAGTGTGCAAAGCTATGGAGAGGATCATAATGGAGCTCATAAACAAAGATATAGGGGACATGCAGACATTGGACCCATCCCAGTTTGGCTTGGTCAAGGGCAGATCATGCCTTTTGAACTTGGTCAACTTCTTCAAAACAGTCACTAAGGCCATTGCTGAGGAAAGGGCAGCCCATACAGCCTACCTTGACCTTGCAAAGGCTTTCGACACAATACCCGACTCGGGTATTGTAGAAAAACCTACTAACCTAAATGTAAACCCATTTGTCACAAGATGGGTTGCAAACTGGCTTAAGGACAGGACCCACAGGGTTAGAGTTGCTGGCGCTGTCAGACTCCAAGCCGGTCACAAGTGGTGTCCCACAGGGCTCAGTCCTTGGCCCACTATTGTTCATCATCTACTTCTCAGAGGTACAGGCCAACATGGGAGGACTTTGGCTGACGAGGTTTGCAGATGACTGCAAACTGGGAGCCATAGTGGACAGTGCATCAGACACGGATATCCTTCAGAAGGGACTCACGGACATTGATAGCTGGTGCCAGAGCCATGGCCTGACGTTAAATGCCAAAACATGTATAGTCATACCCTGCGGGAAAAGCAAGGTAACCCCAAACTACCATATAGGTGGCAATCCTGTAAGCGCAGAGGAGGTTATCATGGACCTGGGGACCCAGGTTGACAGTGGCCTTTCTCCTGACACTCACGTTGCTAACGTGGCTAGAAAGACCTTCTACATTGCCCACCTGATCAGGAAGGGATTCACATCCAGATCTAGTGGGGTCATTGTTCCCCTGTACTCTTCACTTATCAGACCAATGATCGAGTACAATGCCCCATTCTGGATGTATCTCACCCAGCATCTGCAGCAATTGGAGAGACCCCAAATGTCCCCCACCAAAAGGATACAGGGTCTCCAACATCTGTCATATGCTGCCAGATTGAAGACACTCCAGCTCTATTCAGTCACATACCGTCTGCTCAGAGGTGACATGTGCCTGACATGCAAGGCCATGTCCAACCAGGAAGTAATGGACATGCTCCACCTCAAAATCGCCAAATCCACCAGAACCACTAGGGCAAGTGACTTAAACCTTAGCAGGGATATAAGTAGGACATATTGGAAGGATAGATTTACCACTCAGAGATTTCCTATGCTGTGGAATACAATCCCGGTCCATGTGAGGCAGAGCACCTCACTGGCTCTGTTCAAGGGGAATCCTTACCTGTGGATGGGAGATCATAGGTTTACCCCGGGGACCGTCTCTGTGTCACTGCTGGACAGAGGCATGACAAACTAATGGGCACAGTCTTGTTTCCATATAAGGGGTGGCGTACGCCACAAAACTCTGGGTTGGGCTTATAACTGCCTTAGGGCAGATAGCCTAGTATAAACCTATGAACCTATCTGACCATGTTGCATTATGTTCGGATATGACCTACTTACAACAGCCTCATCCAACATCAGTAGTGTATTCCACAACATAGGTGTACATTGGCAAACACTACCGATGTGCCCTAGGCCATTTCTAATGCTAGTCAGAGAGTGTGTTTGTCCTTCGACACATTGTAAGTGTAGTTTGCCATGACATATGTCTTGTTTAGTATACTGTGCCTCTGTCTACCTGTGACATAACATTGATACCCAGGGTAAACCTACCATCTCCCATCCACTCATTAAGATTCCTGTTGAGGAGAATCAATGAGTGACTCTATGGATAACCTGTACTGGTAGTTTACTCATGCGTGGGGGTGGCTTCTGTGTTATGGATAATGCAGTACAGCTTGTCCTATGTATGTCAGTGCTGGGGTTCAGGTCCCTCATGTGCATAGCTCACTGCCATTCAGATTGTTCAAGGTGCAGCATGTTCATTGATTCCAGCTAAAACATGGCTTTCTACATCAGGCACAGCTTGCGTCTGGGTGGCCAGCATGGCAGAGTGTGGAGTTGCACTCTGTTTAATCAGGCAACACATTACATGTGTTCAAGCTCTTTGATACTCCTGGTGAGGTACTGTTGTGGACTTTACAGTTGATGGAGGTGTCTGCTGAGGTACACCCCACAGGGGCTGTTGTGGTCATTTGTAACGCTGATGAAGGATAACTGGAGAACCACAATGACCTCCCCTTATCTAGATGTCATAACCTTCATGATTAGGTTGGTATATGGATTGTTTCTGTTAACACTACAGCCACATGTTTGTCCTATGCAGGATATCTATCACCTTGTGTACCCAGGTCCGTCATTACATGTGAAGTATGTAATGGGTTAACACCTATGTGGTAATTGGTGGTCACTTACTGTATATCCACAGAGGTTGACTATACAGTTTTCTCCATTTTACATGCTGACATGGCTATGGCACCGGTTGTCTGTTTCTATGTGGCCCTTTGTGGGATGCTTGTGTCAGCTGGAGTGTCAGATATGTTAGGCGGTTTGTAGTCCTCTGCAAACATGTTCAGGCACAGTCCTTACATGTTGGCCTGTACCTATGGGGCATATATACCAGACGGTGAAGGTCCCAGGACCAAGCTTTGTGGGATACCTGTTATATGTGGTTTGTAGTCTGACATGGCTGCAGCATGTCTGGCCATGTCAGTTCTGTCGTTGGTCTGGTTTGCAACCCCTCTAGTGACATTGGGGTGTATATATAAGCTGGTGAGCATATCTATATTGAACACGTAGGGCATTGTATGGAAGGCTTTGCAAGGTCCAGCTACACTGTGTGGACCACATTGCCCTCATCAGTGACCTCAATCACTGTTTCAACTGAGTCACACATGTTTAGGGGCGGGGTCTGCACTTCATAAACCCACACTGGGTAGGATCGGGTGTCAATAGATCCCCAATATCGTTATGTCTGCGGTACATGCTGATCCTTTCCATAGCTGTGCAGACCAAGCTTCTCAGGATTCTGTGGTGGTTGTTTTTAGTATCCATTCAGGCGACACCTTTCTTGAGAACACCCACTGGTGTTGTACACTGCTCTTTGGGTACATATCCTGTGGTAAGGCTGACATAATGTCAGGGAGGCAGCAGTCTGCTGGGAAAGATATTTGGCATTATGGGGGGGGGGGGGGTTTGCACTGCACCTGTCAGGATGTATGTTGGCAATATGTGTGTGTGTTTGGTATGTTGTTTGTAATATTTGTGTGATCCAGAGCATATCCAGGAATTCACAACACGCTTACTACCATCAGTTGCAGCAGCCTTGGAGTTATCCTTAGTGTCCTGTACAATTTGTATCATAATAGGTTCATAGGTTCATACTAGGCTATCCACCCTAGGGCATTTGTAAGCCTAGCCACAGTGTGTGTGGCTTTTGCCACCCCTTGCTATGTGAATATTATGGCCACTTATGATTTACTTAGCTGTGCCTCTGTCTGGACATGACACAGTAAAGATCCCCAGTGTACATCTACAATTATCCATCCATTTTGCTAACTTCCTGTTGAAGAGTGTCAGTGAGGGGCTCTGCCTAACATGTAGTGGTATTCTGTTCCAGAGTGTGGAGAGACTCAGGGTTAGGTATCTGTCCCTCCAGCACATCCTATTTGATTATGTGTTATGGTTGACATCTCTGACTCACACAGCTCCGATGGCTTTGAGTTTTCTGGGGTGGAGCATGTCCATTACTTCTGTGTTGGACATGGACTTGTACAACAGACATACAATGCCTCTGTGTTGGCAGTATGTGACTGCATTCGGCTGTGGTGTCTACAGCCAGGCAGCATATGAGATATAGTTGAGACCCTCTCTGATTCTTGCTGAGGTACCTTTGAGGTCTTTCTAACTGCTGCAGGTGCCAGGTAATGTACATCCCAAATGAGGCATTGTATTACAATATGGTCTGATAGGGGAACAGTATAGGGGCACAATGACCTTTGTTGACGTAGATGTGAATCCTTTCATGATACAGTGTCCAATATAGACAGTCTTCCTAGACAAATTGGCGATGTGGCTGTCACATAACAGGTGACTGTCCACTTGTGTCACTAGGTCCCTGATTACTCCTTCCACACATAATGGTTTACCACCTATGTGGTAATTTGTGTGTACCTTGTTTTGTATTTGGTGGTACATTTATACTGTCCACTGTCTTCAGGACAGTGGGGTGGGGTTCCTGTGTGTGAGAGTGTGGTCTGTAGCATGCGACAGACTGTACAGCATTCTTGCCTACAGTTAGTTGCACATGGGTGGACTGCAATGACATAGGCATTGTCAGTTAACTGGACGTATGGCTGTCTGTGCTGAATATGGATACTCACCCTCCTTTTATGTTTTGTTACAGGTTTTGTGGCCATAACACATGATATGTGGTATTACCTGGTAGTGCTGGTGTGCTGTCACGAGGCTTGCAGCAGGTGTGTATCACTGGACAGACATCAATGTTCTCCATACTGAGGAGGGCCTCACGAGCATGCATATTGAGGTTTACACATCTGGCATTGATCAGCATTACCCTTCTGTTTCTTTCCAGTTTTGTTTTCTATGGTGGTGGGTTGCTCTTTTCGGCCTTGCCTACGGGAGGATCTCTGTAGTTTGCAAAAGCCTTAGGCAATATCCAGACGCTCATGGGTAACAGGTGCAAGCTATCCCTGGGACAGCAGCATGTCTCACTATGGAGTCACCTATTACAACTGTATCAGGCATGTGGTTTCTCCTTCTGTCCTGTGACTGTTTGGCACACCAGCTTTGTGTACTATGTGTTACATGTGCTATGTCTGGAGTTTGTTTTATTGGGTGTCTGCTTTGGAGGCTTGTGTTGGTGTTGTGTGTTTGTAATTAGGGCCTCTGGGAATGTTTATGTGTTTGGTTTACAGTCGTTGTAGGTCTATGTGGGACTGGGTTTGTGGTGTATGTGGTTACCTTGTCCTCCTGACTAGTTTTGACAGTACTGATTTGGGGGTGCTCAGGCCCCGGTTTGGCTACCTGGTTGCGTCTATCACATACATTTGTATTTATTGGGGTGAGTTGTTGTTGTGTGTGTACTTGGGACAGGTGTCACATTGCCACTGGATTCACAGATTCTACTTGTTTTGCCTGGCCTTAGTGGATTGTATGTGTGGACACATATTATTGCCATACTAGTGATCACTGATTACTTCACTTTTCATGTTTGATCTATCATGTGGTAGCTTCCTCATTCTCTTCAATGGTTTAGTAATTTATCGTGTCCAGCATGCCAGATGCCTGGGTGTATGGCATTGTGTCTTGTTGTTTGTGATTGCAGACTCCAAGCACTCTTGGCTGTGTTCATGGTATGCCTGTATAACATGTTCTGCAGTGTGTCCCATATTCTGGACCTGCACAGGGCTTTTCATGGATTCCACATTGGTTTGTAGGGGTGCAAGCTATGCTTTATACATGTGTTTCACTGTGGTAGTCTGGCCAGGGACTGGGGTCGTGATGTGTAACTACAGTGTGATTACTCTATGGTCTGGTCTTACCAGTGAGGGATACACTTCTCATCTTGACATCCAGTACACATATTTCTGATTATCACATCCAGTATGCTTACCCCTCTTGTGGAAGTGTTACATTTTGCATGTCCGTTTTGTTTGATGGATTCTGGGAAATTGTCTACACTTGTGTCAGTGCTAGTATAATACAAAGAGTATAGTGACAAACACCTCAAAAGCTGACTTCACACTTCTTTGGACTGAGATGGTATCCGTTAAGCCCACTGGGCCAGTGGAAACCACAACACACAATGGTGACTCCTTCACAGACACTTTCTACAGACATCTCTGAGATAGCATGGACCATGCAATCACAAATAAATACATGACCCTCCCCACCAAGGGAAAGTGGCCTGTCTGGTGGACCCCAGCCATAAACAAACTGTATAACAGATGACGGATACTAATGCAAGACAGAGCTACATCTCCTAAAGGGAAGGCAGCTGTGAGCAGCACTAGTAAAAAGCTACATTCTCTCATAAAGACATCCAAGGTCAACTTTGAGACATGAACACCAAAGACGATAAAGATAACCACACTGCCTTCTTCAGTTATGTCAGACACCTGGGTGGGAACCCTCAGATATGCTCTGAGTTGGTACACAACATATATTTCAGTGACCTGACAGATACTGGCAACATTCTGGCAGACAGGTTCAGTGCAAGTTTCCCCCTCCCTCACCCCCAACAGAAGATAGTTATCACAGATGAATGTAACCTCACTGTCATCTCAGATGTCCATGTGAGAGCCGCACTCAGCAAAGACAAGAACACAGCATCAATGGGACCTGATGGTATCCCCAGTTGCGTGCTATGTGAACTCCAGAAGGAGCTAAACCCGTATATACAAATGCTATTTAACCTTAGCCTTGCTACAGGATATGTACCTGAACACTGGCGTGCAGCAACAGTGGTCCCACTCCACAAAGGAGATGCCTCCACAGACCCTGGGGACTACCACCACACAAGCTTAACCAGCCTTGTCTGCAAAGCTATGGAAAGAGTCATTATGGAGCTCTTAAACAGAGACATTGGTGACCTATAGACCCTTGATCCCACCCAGTTCAGCTTTGTACAGGGCAGATCCTGCATTTTGCACCTAGTTGACTATTTTGATACTGTCAGTAGGGCCATTGATGAGGGCTACGCGGTCCACACAGCCTACTCATAGACAAGCTCAACAGCTGAAATATATAATCATATGTCACAGGATAGTTTGCAAAATGGCTAAGAAACAGAACCCATAAAGTCGACATTGCAGGTGCCTTGTCAGATTCAAAGCCAGTCACAAGTGGTGTCCCACAAAGATCTGTCCTGGAACCCCTCTTATTTGGCATTTACTTTTCAGATGTGAAAGCAAACATAGGAGGGTTGTGGCTGACAAAGTTTGCAGATGACTGCAACCTAGGCACCATAAGTGAATACATCAGCCGGCACACACATCCTACAGAATGCCGTCACAAAGACAGATAGCTGGTGCTGGAATCATGGCCTGAAACTGACTGCAACTGATGTGTAGTCATCCCCTTTGGGAGGAACAAAGTACCCACAAATCAATACATAGACAGCAACCCACTGAGCACAGAATACAAATCAGACACCTGGGGACACATGTAGATAGTGACATCTCGTTTGACACCCATGTTGCCAAAGTGGTTAGAAAGACTTTCTATCTTGCCCACCTTATCATGAAGGGTTTTCCATCCAGATCACAGGAGGTCATTGTACCACTATACTTCTCCCTTATCAGGCCCATGACTGAATACAAAGCCCCATTTGGTATGTACCTCACCCAGCACTTGCAACAGCTGGAGAGACCCCAAAAGTACCTTACCAAGGAGATCAGGGGTCTACAACACATGTCATATGCTTCCAGACTAAAGGAAATCCAGCTTTATTCAGTGGCATACCGCATACTTACAGGTGACCTATGCCTGACATACAAGACCATGTCCAATCAGGATGTGGTGGACATGCTCCACTGCAAGCAATCCAAATCCACCAGAAACATGGGAGCTGAAGATTTGAACCTCAGCACATACATGTACAGGACATGCTGGGGGGACAGAGTCATAACTCAGAGGCTTCTCACACTCTAGCAGAGTATCCCAGTTCATGTTAGACAGAGTCCCTCACTGACTCTCTTCAAGAGAAGTCTGGACAACTGGATGTGGGATTGTAGTTTTACCCCAGGGGTCCTCCCTGTGTCACTACTAGACAGAGGCACAGTCAAGGTATTCAATTATGTACGGGGGTCATAATGTGTCACTACTAGGTGAGAGGCACAATATTCGGGATCTATTCTGTACACTTATTACCACTATAAGGGGTGGCAATAGCCACATCACTATGGCTAGGCTTATAAATGCAGTAGGGCAGATAGCCTAGTAGTAAACTATGAAACTATGAAACTATGGTGTATGTGTAGGTATTGTCAGTCAGGAAATATAATGTGGTTTGGGGGGCTTGATATCTTCCTGTCTTCCAACAGTTTTTTGTCTATTCCTTCTAGCATGTCAAGGGATCAGTTGCTAGTGTCCTCTCCTGCTCAGCTGGTGAACCTGGGAATATTGAGGCAATGTTACAATTGACTCATGTACACAGACAACCCTCTCCTTCTCCCACAAAACACAAATGCATGCAAGAGATGCAACTATATAGCTAAACTGGAGGCTGAGCTCTCTCAACATAGGACTGGCAGGACCAGCGAGGAGGAGAAGGTGACCACACACACTATAAACCCAGTCTCACATAGCACTATCACAACTTCAAATCATACACATAAACACACAATGACATACTCGGAGCCTCTGATCACAGATCTACCATAACAGCAGAGGCCACCAAAGCAGACACCTAAACAACTGCCTCCACAGGGCACAGCACATGCAACACATAGACCACAGAGTCAGTGTGCCAAACATTCACAGCCCTTAAGGCCAAACACAATGCCAGACACACCCGTCATAGGTGACTCCATCGTCAGACACACTGACATCCCGCACACCAGATTGAGTAAAGAGGAGGTCACAGTAAGCTGCCTATTGGGCGCTGGAATCCACCACATAATGCAAGCACTCAGGTCACTCAACTGCAAGTACAAGTATGACTCAGTCATTGTCCATGCTGGTGTGAACGACCTGTGATGTACCTCCCTGGACTACATGAAAAGAGACATAGAGGAGCTCTCTGATTATGTAGCCCAGGCAGGTATGACCCTGACCTTGAGCAGTATCCTACCTTCACCAAGAATGATGCCACAATACAGAGACAAGATGACCAGCTGTAATAATTGGCTTAATCTATGGTGTCATTCAAAGGGGATCCAATGTCCATCTGCCTGGGATGACATGCTGGACAAGCCACGCTGATTCGCAGGGCATGGCTTGCACCTGTCACCCCTGGGCTTCCGGAATTTGGCTAGGGCTCTTGCCACCCCCATTGTGCCTTTTTTAGGCAAGGTTCAGATTCTAAACCTACCACCCTAGAACACAAAATAGGAAATAAACTAAGGGTAATGCTGCTCAATGCCAGACGTCTCAACCTCAAGATGCACGCACTCGAAGCCCTTCTCAGTATGGAGAACATTGATGTCTGTGCTGTGACTGTAACCTGGTTCAGGGCTCCTGACAGCACCCCGGCAGTATCAGGTGTTACCTCATATCATGCGTTCCGGCCCCGAAATCCAGATGACACCAAGGAAGGAGGGTGGGTGTCCATATTCATCAAGGACACCCTCACCTCAAGGTTGGTGGCAACACACGATGCATCAGAGACCATCCAGGTGCAATTAACCGTAGGCAAGACTGCTCGGCAGTTTGTAGCAGGTTACAGGCCACCCTCTCAAACTCAGGAACCTCACACAGCTTTCCTGAAAACACTGGAGGGGATAAATGTATCTCCAAACACCATCATACTGGGTGATTTAAACTATCCAAATATAGCCTGGGATCACTATTCAAGCCCCAACACTCTAGCCCAAAGGTTCCTAGAATTCATAACCTCATATGCCATGGAACAACTAGTCACCATCCCCACAAGAGGAGACAACATACTAGATCACATCATCATGAACATGGGGTCACAATGTTCAACACCAGAAGTATACCCATCATTGGTGAGATCAGATCATAAACTAATCTCACTGGAAGTCCACATCCCACCCCCACCCCAGATAAAGAAGACCACAGTGAAGAACTTCTCAGAAGCCGACTTCACACTTCTAAAGACTGGTGTGGTCTCTTTCAAGGCCCCCAAGCCAGCGGAAACCATTACCCAAGCCACTGAATCACTTACAAATGCCTTCTACCAGCACCTCCAGGACTGCATGGATCAGGCAATCCCACACAAAACAAAGACTCTTTGTACCAAAGGCATGCGTGCAGTCTGGTGGACCCCAGCCATAAACATGCTCTACATCAGAAGGAAGGAGCTACTACAAGATAGAGCAAAATCCGTAGAAGGGAAGACACCCCTGCTCATTATGAGTAAAGAACTGAGATCTCCCATAACATCATCCAGGGCACATTGTGAGAGAAAACTCGCTAAGGACTCAGAAGACAATCATGAGGCCTTTCTTAGCTATGTTGGAAACCTGGGAGGTGACTTCTAGATATGCTCAGAATTAGTACATAATGATGTAGAAATCACTGGACCTACAGACATTGGCAACATACTGGCTGACAGGTTCAGTGCAGATCCCCCCCCCCCCCAAAGGGAGGGATATCTATACCAGGGGATTGTAGCCCCCCAAACATCTCAAATGCTCATGTGAGAACTGCTCTATCCAAGGCGAGAAACACAGCATCCATGGGACCAGATGGTGTCCCCGGTTGTGTGCTCCATGAACTCAATGAGGAATTAAACCCGCAGTTAGGGCAGCTGTTTAATCTTAGCCTCACCTCAGGATACATACCCAAGGAGTGGCGTACGGCAACGGTGGTCCCACTTCACACAGGAGGTGCCTCCACCGACCCCGGACACTACCGTCCCATCAGCTTGACAAGCCTGGTCTGCAAAGCTATGGAGAGGATCATAATGGAACTCATAAATGAAGACATAGGGGACTTGCAGACTTTGGATCCAACCCAGTTTGGCTTTGTCAAGGGCGATCATGCCTTTTAAACTTGGTTGACTTTTTCAGAACGGTCACCAAGGCCATTGACGAGGGCAAGGCAGTCCACACAGCCTACCTTGACCTGGCAAAGGCTTTCGATACAATACCCCACTCGGGTATCATTGACAAACTCACCAGCTTAAATGTAGACCCATACGTCACAAGATGGGTTACAAACTGGTAAGTGACAGAACCCACAGGGTCAAGGTTGCTGGCGCCATGTCACACTCCAAGCCTGTCACAAGTGGTGTCCCACAGGGCTCAGTCCTGGGCCCACTTTTGTTCGGCATCTACTTTTCAGAAGTACAAGCAAACACAGGAGGATTATGGCTGACAAAGTTTGCAGATGACTGCTAACTGGGAACCATAGTTGAAAACCCATCTGACACAGACATCTTTCAGACGGGTCTCATAGAAACGGATAACTGGTGCCAGAGCCATGGCCTAAAGTTAAACGCTAAACAATGCATAGTCATACCCTTCGGGAAGAACAAGGTTACCCCTAGTTCCCATATAGGTGTTACACCTCTAAGCACAGGAGAGGTTATCAGGGATCTGGGCACCCAGGTTGACAGTAACCTTTCGTTTGGCACTCACGTTGCCAAAGTAGTTAGGAAGACCTTCTACATTGCCCACCTGATCATGCAGGGATTCACATCTAGATCAAGGGAGGTCATTGTTCCCCTATACTCATCACCCATCAGACCAATGATTGAGTACAATGTCCCATTCGGAATGTATCTGACCCGACACCTGCAGCAATTGGACAGGCCCCAAACATTCCTCACCAGAAGGATAAAAGGTCTCAAATGTATGTCTTATGCTGCCTGACTGAAGGAACCCCAGCTCTATTCAG
This sequence comes from Protopterus annectens, assembly GCF_019279795.1. Classification (NCBI taxonomy): domain Eukaryota; kingdom Metazoa; phylum Chordata; order Ceratodontiformes; family Protopteridae; genus Protopterus; species Protopterus annectens. The sequence goes on from NC_056733.1 coordinate 1,065,046,606, forward strand.
TCACCTACCATCTGCTCAGAGGTGGCCTGTGCCTGACATACTAGGCCATGTCCAACCCGGAATTAACAAACATGCTTCACCTCAAAACCTCTAAATCCATCAGATCTACAAGGGCAGGAGACTTAAACCTCAACACGGCTATTAATAGGGCATGCTGGAGGGACAGATTCATCACCCAGAGACTCCCTATGCTGTGAAACATCATCCTGGTACATGTGAGGCTGGGCACCTCGCTGGCTTTGTTCGAGAGAAATCATGACCAATGGATGGGAGATCGCAGGTATACCCCAGGGATAACATCAGTGTCACTGCTTGACAGAGGCACAGCAAAATAATGGGCATATTATCCTTAGAACTGAAGGGGTGGCGGAAGCCACAAAACTCTGGGCTAGGCTTATATATGCCCTAGGGCAGATAGCCTAGTATGAACCTATGAACATAGGCCTGGTGCAGTTCCCGCTATTAGGACAGTGGTCTGCAGCAGGCTATTTAGTAGTAGGCAGTTTTAGCAATTGGTATTTGACCATGGCTAATCCATGTTGCTTCTTGTTGTGGTACCAACATGGGGGTGTGGTTATCCATGACATTTATTGCTAGTCACCCTCGTTTTGTAGCTTGTTCCATGTTTTTGCACATGTACATCCCTGTATGAGGTGTGACCTGGTAGTGTTAGGGTGCTGGTGTGGGCTTTGACCCAGTTGTCTATTACAGCACTGATATCTACATCCTCTATACTGTGTGCGTTGACACTGCACACATCTTGCTGTTTATACTTCTGGCATTGGGTAGCATTACATCTAGGTTCCCATCCCTTGTGGTACCTATGAATGTGGGTTTGTGTTTTTGTGGTTCGTGATTGGTGAGGGTGGATGTTAGTCAGGGTCCTCAGATGTGCATATGGTACATGGTGTTACATTACTTGACACATGGCATTCATGCCTCAGGTGGTGCTGCAGGGCTGCCTCTGTCGGATGCACATACTACACTCCCTGTACATGTTTGGAAGCAGGTTGTGTCATGTTAGGCATCCCTGTTACTATATGAGTGAGTCAGAGCGGGTATCAGTCCCAGTGTTGACCAAGTGTATGTGCTATGCGTTGCCTCTTTGCCAAGGCCAGGGCATACTGGGCACGCCTCCTTCTGCCTACTGGGGCAAGGTCAGGTTGTTCCTCCTCCGAGTCACCCTCTGCCTGTGGTGGCCTTGGCAATGGTGGGGGTATGTTTGGCCCAGCCCTATGCTGGTCCTGCTGCAGCTGTTTCTGCAGGATCATATTATGTAGCATAGCACATATCATGATCATTTGGGTACATGTAGTTGGTGTGTACTGCAAGGCTCCACCAGATGTGTCCAGACACCGGAACCATGACTTGAGCAGCCCAAACACACGCTCTATGACATTACGTGTTTGTGCGTGTGCCTCATTATGGCGTTCCTGTTCAGGTGTGTGTGCATTTCTGATGGGTGTCATCAGCCACGGCTCAAGTGCGTAACCTGCATCCCCCACTAGGTGTCCATGTGAGAAGTCCCCACTGGCAAATGATTGGTACAGCTGCGTCAGATGCCAGATGTGGGAATCGTGGTAGCTCCCAGGGCAGCCAGCACACACATTCATTATTATGCCCTGGGCATCACACACGACCTGGCAGTTGATGGAGGGGAGGCCCTTGCGGTTCATGTAGGCTCTACCCCGCTCACCGGCTGGTGCTTTGATGCGTATGTGCGTGCAGTCTATTGCACCCAATACCTCAGGGTATCCCGCTATTTGCTGGAAGAGACGATATTGCTGGCCACAACCTCACGGGCATTGGGGAAATATACATGATCACCGACATGTGCTGACATGGCATCCAGGAACTGGTGCAGTACACTGGAGGCTGATGCCTGTGATATCCCCATCATATCACCAGTTGGTCTCTGGAAGGTACCTGTTGCTAGTATTCTTAGGCCAACACATACCTTGGTTTCCACTGGGATGGGTTCCCCACTGTTGGTTCTGTGTGTGAGGCGTGGCCTGCACAGCTCAACAATTTGCTGCAGAAGGTCTCTGTCCACTCTGTAGCGCTCTACTATCTCCAGCTCATGTAACCCATGGTAGGTGACCCTGGGCCTGTATACTCTTCTCCTTCTCCTCACTCTGGGTTGTCTGTCAGCATCTGCATTGTCACCACCCTCAGCAATTCGCCTATGCCTGATTATAACAGCTATGGCAGCCCCTAGCATTTCTGCTCTGAGTTCAGCTTTTTTCAGTTTTCAATTCTGATAGCTTACTTTCTTGCAGTATCTCCTGTGAGAAACACCCTGCACTGCTCTTTGCAGTGTTTTAAGTGCTGGGTTGGGCTTCTAGTCTGCCTGTGTAATTGCCTGCTTCCAATTCTTTCAACCAATTAACTCCAGCAGTATCCTCTGGCAGTTTCCCTGTATTTTGGTTGTTTCCTGTTTCCTCTCTGTTTCCTCAGGGGGAACAATGTGCACACCAGCTTAAGCATGCTCAGAGTTGCTTAAACGCGCGCACACATCCTTACACAGTGTTACACGCGCGCACACATCCTTACACGGTGTGAACTTGGCTGATTCTTGGTAAAACGCGCGCACACTGCCTTACACACGCGCCACAAGAAACCGTTGTAAACGGTTTGCAACACGCTCCCACATGTTGAACCTGCCTTACACGCGCGCATGCATGTATATCAAGAAAGTTTGAGTGTAGGGATAGTGTGCACCCTCTATTTCTTGACTTTCCTAGTGTTCTGTTGGGACACACCTCTCTCCCTGATGTCTGTCTGTCATCTGTCACCTTACATTGCCCTCCAATCTGATACATTTATTTCTATCATTCCCCCCCGTGATATCACCTACCTCTTACTCTGTTCCTCCCCCTTCTGTAACTCTTACACTACTCAGAAAGTGCTCATTACCTATGTGGCAGTGTGATTCAGTATTGTAACCCTCATTTACATAGGATTGCCTAGTAATGCTTAGTTACATGTCTTACATGGACCTTCCCCCCATTGACAACCACTAAACGGAGGCCATATTGTTTTTGGTCTGCAAGTCCCTCCATTGACATTCCATGTAATACATAAATCCCACAATTGTGGGCTTATAAGCTTCGGTTTTCAGTTTTAGGCAGCACACCCCATTTGCGCGGGTGTGCGCTGCAGTTAAACATCATAATCCCACGGAAAAAAAAAAAGTTATTTAAAATATTTTTGCAACACTTTTTCATGCCAATGGCCACATATTTGGCCATTGGCATGCTAAATGAAACATATGCACCCTTTATTTGGAGCTGACATAGCTCCGTTTTCAATTTTGCAGAAATGTACTCAGTTGTCAGCTGAGTACATTTCTGCAGCTAACACGTCCATTACACGGACTGGTTTGGGCTTCTTGGATCGCTCAAATACCTCATTTGCATATCTTTGAGCTGCAAATGAGGTATTGAGCATTTCCACGCCCAGTCCGTGTAAGAGACGTGTTAGCTGTCTCTTACACGGAGGTTTGGGCTGTTCCTGGATCGGGAGGCTTACACGGAGGCTTACACTACTCTTAAACTCTGTGTAAGCCTTCCTGAATCCTGCCCTGTGACTAAGCACTTTCACCTCAACAGGCATCATCAGAGTCATGTGCTTTTATTCAAACACACCTTAAATACTACACATCACTTCCTCTTTTCCAGTGCCTTCAGAAATGTAACCCTTGCCATACGTAAACATTTTCAATTCTGTTGATAATTTCACTTAGGTCAAGGAATACAGACATAAAAAATGCATAAAACAAAAGTAATGAAAAATGAAGAATAAAACTTCACAAAACTGTAACAATAACAAACTTATACATCAAATATATGTACTGTTGTAGCTCAGCCTTCTAGAACTAGCAAAATCACAATAAACAATATTTTTAAAAACGATATTTCTAAAAATGATAATTTCATCATGCTTACATGCATGTCCATAACCTAACACAGTTTCCTCTTTTGTTTTAGCACACTGGCTATAGAAATATATTCATTAATTCCAGGTTGCACCTTGGCATTCAGTCTAAGTTGTCATTTAGTTTCCTTGATTTCTATGTCTAACTTGGGGTCACCACCTCTGCCTTCTCTGCAGGACCTACCAATTACAAAAAACAAAAATCTTTTGTAATTTGAACATACAGCTGAGTATAGGAAAAGTGAACTGGATGTTTTCTTGTTTTTTATGTCCCTGGTGTGTTCAGCAATCCTGTCTCTTAACCACCTAGTGTTTTTTCCCACATAGAATGCCTGACAGGAAATGCATGTGGTCACATAGACCACCACCTCAGTGTTACAATTACACCTTCCGGGGCATTGTAGGTTCCTATGAAAACCTGCAGTTTCTACGTATTGCCCATCGTTGATGTACTTACACCAGTTACATGCCCCACATTTACTCATTCTTGAGTTGTAATTTCCCTTTATACTTCTGTCATCCAATTTCAACCATTCCTTAATGTTCCTACCTTTGCTGTATACCAATATGGGCCTTTGCCACAGCTTACCCCTAAGCTCAGCAACAAAAACATTCTCCTAAATAATGTTGAACTTGGGGATCAATTGGGGCATTAATTGACTGTAGGGTAAAATAAATACCTCATCTTTCAAAGTAGTTCCCCTACAGTTGTTCACTAGGCTCCCTCCTGATCTCAATATGGGTGCAAAGTTTGAGGTCCTACCTTTATTAAACTCATTCTTTGTGTTATGCAACATTTTGATAGGGTACCCCCTAGTTTTAAACATGTGAATAAGGATGCTCATCTCTTGTTGGAACATCATGTCATTATTAATTAACCTTGAGATCTGAACCATCTGGCCCTTAACCACACTTCTTTTTTAGTGGAGCGGGTGACAACTATCAAACTGATGAAACTTATTACAATAAGTATCGTTCCTATATATGGTTGATCTCAAGGTTCCTTGACTTTTGTCCAATTCTATATCTAGATAGTGGATCTTGGAAGAATGTAGCTGGTGTGTGCATCTTAAGTAGGATGTAGTCGAATTCAAATACTCCACAAATTCCTTACCTTCATCAACCGTGCCTCCCCACAAAATCAGTATATCATCCAAGAATCTCAAAAATAAAATGATCTTAAACCAAAATGGTGAGGTGAACACAAATTGTTTTTCCCACTCTGTCAGAACTAAGTTCACAAAAAATGGGGGCACATTTGGCCCCCATAGCCAGTCTTGTAGTTTGACGAAACAGTTTCCCTTCAAAATATAAAAAGTTGTTTTTCAAGATGATTTCCATTAAGTTCACCAAAAAATTAATTTTGTCATTTAATAACAAGTGCCCATTAATCAAACTATCATGATGGGGTATGACCGAAAATAAATAGATCACATCTATTGTAAGGAACATACTCATGTCAACCTCCGGAAGCATTTCCAAACAATGCCAGGAGTCCTTAAGAACCTGTGGGAAAACCTGCAAAGTCCACTTGGAGTAATGATCTACATATGCCGCCAGGGGCTCAGTCTTTGAATCCCTGACAGCAATTATGGGTCTGAAGAGGGGATTTGAAGGGTTCTTACGGCACTTGGGCATGCCAAAAATGGATGGAATAACAGGTGCAGTGTTAGTCAGATAATCAAATTCCACTTTCATGATGAGCCCCTCAAATAGTGCATCCTGCAAAAAAATATCAATTTTAGTGTATGCCCTGTTCACCTCACTTTTTGAGACTCTTACATATCTAGTTGAATCATTCAGAATGTCATACATCTTTCCTGCATAGTCCAAATGCGACATAATTACTATTCCACCTGGTTTATTAAATCGGTAGTCCTTGTTTTTGTTTTTTTTTCCAATAATTTTTATTTTTGTTTACATTTGCAAAAACCATAACCATTCCATATTTACAAAATTACTATATTTGCATGTTATACATTGTGGATAAAGTAGAAACATGTAGGTCGTGCAACATACCTAATTACAATATATACAAAGATGCTTTCCCAATTAATGTCATAAAAACAGCACATACAGAAATGATACTTCATCCATAGTTAAGCTGTGTAACCATGGGAATACTTCCAGTTCATAAGATATGGTGTACCTGGTGCTTTATGCTAATAAGATGTTATAGGACTGTTCCCAGATTGCTCGGGCTTTCATATTTTTGTTTCTTTTGTCCAGTACTATTTTATGTGCTAGTAGATGTCCTTGTTTTTATTAATTCTCTTAGGACTACCATCACTAGTCAAATTGTCCACAAAACCAATCTTGGTGTCACATATTTTCCTGATTTCGATCTCAAACAATTTTTCTAGGAAACTGGCTAGTGGATTACAGCGTTGGATAAAGGTACTGGTGCACTTCAAGGGTTCCACTGCATTTTCCACATAACTGTTTGGGGATGAAAAAAATAAATGCAAATTCAATTTTTGAACATACATTGCTTGGAAGGGTTTCAATGACAGCTGTTTATTGAAAACTGAGCTTCTCGTCCTTTGTGTTTATACAGGAGATTGCTATCCACAGCTGAGTGAAGAGCAGCACCAGGCAAAGGTGCGGCTTTAATACGAGCAAAGAGAAACAAGTTTTAAGTTAACTACCAATCAGGAAAGCACATAAGCCTTCCACTAGTAATCCCCAACTCAGACAGGTTAGCTCATCACACTTCTGCCATAAGTGTCTGGGAAGTAAATATTGTGGGAACAAATAGCCAGGGAATTGTTATGGCTAGGCTTGTATACCGTATATACTTGTATATCTAGGGCCGGCAGCCTAGTACCAACCTATGAACCAATAAGGGTGCAGAAAAACACCTTCTTAATGTAGAATAGCTGGTTTGGAGCCGATAGCCTAGTACCAACCTATGAACTTACAAGGATGCAGAAAAACACCTTCTTAATGTAGAATAGCTGGTTTGGAGCCAAAGTGTAACAAGACCACACAAACTATGTACAACAGACCTACAACTAACAGATACAATGTAATACCGTGCAATTAACTACTTAAAGCAGCAACAGACAGTACAGTTTTTTTAAACTGCCAAAGTACAGTCACAGCATATAAGAGAAGTGAAAGAAAACTACTTACAACTCTTTTGTGTGCTTCCCAGCTCAGACAGACCAGGTAAACACCTACTGCCACAAGATGAATAAGCTCAGTCCTCCTAATGTAAAAGCACAGTAAACGAGTGTACGGAGTGAAATTCTGCAGCAGACAAGTTTAAAAGATAAGAAATGCTACCACAAACAAACTTAAAGATACGGACAGAGCAGTGTATTTAAACAGCTTGTAAAAGTGTGATCATTCAATAAAGTACTTTGCTTTGTATAAATGAGCCAGGTGCCACTCAGCTGTACAGAATTTATAAAGGCACTAAAAACAAGATAAGCCGATTAATAAGCCCTCCAGCCAATAAAACTACATGCAGAAATCTCAAATGTTTCCCCAATTTAAACAGACCAGGCTACCTCCCAGTGCTTGCTAAAATGTAAAAATACACTACTTTATCCAACAGCTAGCTAGATAATGAATTCAGAGCAGGTAAATCAGTAGAACAGATAATGAGACAGCAAGCTGACCTTTTTTTCAATATCAACAGCGGTGTAGAAAGGGAGGAGCTTATTAAGCTCAATTTACAGCAGGGATGACCAGCTTAAAATCACCAGGTTTAAAAAGCAGATCAACCAAGGGGAGGGCAGGTGGGAAAAACATAGAGACCTATTGCTTTAGTTTATGCAGGCTTGAAATCTTTTCAGAAAAAAACAAAGACACAGCAATTCACTGTGTATTTAAGTATCACTCAAGAAACAATTTAACCAGTAAAAAAACGTGAAATGTGCCGTCCAGGTAATTTAAGTGTCTATCTTTCACATAGAACAAAAACACCAGGCCAAGCATATTTCTTAAAAACAAAACAAAATGGAGCAGATAAAACTCTTCTCTCTCAGTCATGACATCTCAGCTCTTTGTAAATCTACTTGGACATAAAACCAGTCATCTTCAACCATTGACCATCCTTTGAAGTCTGTTCACTCTGCAACCCTCTATTATGTAGAGAAGAAATTTCCACCTCCCAGCATTCCATCTTCCTTGTCCACCTCTGACAGGCGATCCATCCATTATTCCTTTACACATATCCGCTTGCCTCTACATTACCATATATCCGCACCATGCATTACTTTTGTAGTTTCCTTCTGACTTGCAGCAATATGTGCCCTTGGCTAAATTGTTCTTAAAGAAGAGAGATACATCGGCTTTAGCACTGCCCCCTCTTTTTTGATATAGGCCATAGCTGGCAGCAATTTCACTTCCTGCCTGTATATAATGAAATGGAAATCATTCAACACCCTTTCTTACCGGCCTGCTACCATCAGCATAGCTGGTGACTCAACAGACAGTCCATCAGTATGTAACAGTAGCGCTTAATCAACAACTGCCTGGGTTTTTCCTCTTTTCTGCTTGGCGTGCCCTATCAATTTGATGATCAAGACACAAACTCTGACCTTGGAACATCTACTGCAGTGAATCTACAGTTCAATCCTCCACATAATTTATAGGATATTCTCCTTCAAAGTGTTCCTTCAGAGCCACCACCCACACATTTTTTCTCTTAACTATTGCTTCTCGATAGTCTTGCCTCTGTTGCATTGCCTTCAACTTTCATTTCAGCTTCTGAATTTCTTCTGCCTGGAAAGACACTGTAGCATCCAAAAGCTTAATCCTTTGTTCATTCCCTATGATATTTCCCCGCAGGTACTCATTTTCAGCTTGCACCAAGACATCTGGGCACATCGTGCATACCTCCAAGATAAAAAACTATCAAGGTTCCCTAATATTAGGTCAAGGTTTTCCTCCACCCTTGTAAGCTCACATTTCCACTGTACCTCCCAAAACTGACAAAGTGCTTAATTCTTCTTTAAATCAACGTTTTAACATATTCAGTGCCACACTATTCCATCAGTTAGATATCAATTTTACACCAACAGACGTGGAGATATAACCTCTGCAACAACCCCCGTATTTGCTGCTGTACCATGCAAATTCAAAGACAATGCACACTGTTATTCCTTGGGGAATTGCTCATATAGTCAATGACCGGCTGTGCAATGATGCTTAAGATGGTCAAATCACTCACTAGTTGCAGTAGAATTTTTTTCTGAAGTGTAGCAATCATGGAGTTAATTGTATAAATAAAAGGGTGCAAGGGCTTAATTACATCTACCCTCCAGGAGAGTACGGGTGTCTATGCTTCCCCCCCCAAAAAAGTCAGTGTGAATTTCATTTCACAGTAGCGCTGTCGCCTCACAGTAAGACGCTGTCCGGTTAGATTCTCAGCTAGAGCATCTTCTGCGTGGAGACATGCGTGAATGGGCATACCTTCGTTGAAGGTTGTGCATTAGGGCTGGCAACTCAGCACGTAAAAATCAACTGTCAATCATTAGAGGACCGGAGTTCCACTGTGGCGACTCCTAACCGGGAAAAGCTGAAAGAAACAACAACAACAGTTTGCAACCATGAATAATATTTGAAAAAAAGGGGTCAGTAATATGAGGTCCTAGAGCCATTTTTCTTGTAACAATGCAGCCATATACATTCTAGGTGAGCACTGGCAAGATATAGTACAGTTGCATATGGAAATTTATTGTAACAGTAGATGCTTGAATGATCACTGTTGCAGTAGCCTTAGCTATATGGGTTATATCCTGCCACATGCTCAAAAAGTTAGGTAGCTTGAGATGAGCTGCCTAAAATGACAGGTTTGAGTACCAAGCCCTTCAGAGCTTTCACGCCAACTGATAGAGGGAGACTAAGCCCTGAAAGATGTAAAAAATATATATACATGCAACCATGGCAAAATAAACTCAAAAAAATAAAAGGGAATGGATGGAAGGAGTGACTACTGCAGCAGTGATCATTCAAACATCTGCTGCTATGGTTAAGTTTACTAATACAGCTATACTATGTTGACATATTGATCACTGCTGCAGTAGCCTTAGCTAGATGGGTAGATTACCATGGCTTACAACATTTGGGAGGTAGAAGGGGGAGGGTTCAGGACCCCCTAGAAAAGGTCATAGCAAAGCCAAATCTAGACCTAGAGAAGGAATCAAGCTTGTAGTGCTTTGTAAAACAGATTACAGAGGCCCAAATGGTTGCTTCTAGAATACTTCTAGAATTCAACACTTTCCAAAAAGACATAGGTTAAGCCAAGTCCTTGGTAGAGTGACCCTTGACCCTGCCTGGAATAGTTATGTTGTGATGAAAAAAAAAAAAAAAGGTAATAGCCTAAGAAACCATTTGGAAATAGTCTGTTTAGATACACATTTTCCTTTCTTTTTACTTTAACAAGAAATAAATAATTGATCTGAAGATCTGAAAGAGTTGCCCGTGGACATCCAAGGTATGAAATATCCTTTCTACCTTATTTTTAGGTTCAGGAAAGAAAACAGGGATATGGATAATTTGGCTTAAAGTAAACTCAGATACCACTTTAATAACTCATTACAGTCAGGTGCGCCTCCAGGTGTTTCTGCAGTTACCTCCTACTACACCTCTAGGCATCAAATATTGCGTGTTCATATTTCCATTAATAATTCCAAAACCATGCTACTTACAAGGAATCAGAATATTTTATCTTGAAGCATGCATGATGGCAAACATAATTGTATTGATATTTGACCTTTGTCAATGAGTATCTGTTAGAACTGTAAGTGAGAAATTCAAGCCACATCCACTGGGAGTTGAAGGCACACACTCAAAAGAGCTGTACTGGAAGGAATGAGTTAAACATAAAAAAGGATTAATTCTCAAAGAAACCCTGCCTCAGTGAAAAATTAGATAGGGCTAACTCAACTTAAAAGCTTGCAACTCAGACACACTTCTGGCAGAGGTCAGAGCAATCAAGAAAACAGTTTTCCATGTTAAGAACCTGAAGTGAGCCTGATGAGCTGTTTCAAATGGAGCAAGTGTTAGCTTCTCTAACACAAAATTAAGATCCCAACGAAAAGCCACCGGGTTTCTTGAAGGTCTGTTATGCAAAACCCCTTTCAAAAACATTTTCACATAAAAATGCACTGAAAGAGGGGGATCCATGGGCAAACACGCTGATATGGCAGACAAATGAACCTTGATGGAGAAGTACGAAAGGCCATTGGATAGTAACTCATACAAATATTGTAAATCCACAGAAATACTAGCCCTGAAAGGGTGTTGGTTATGTTATTGACATCAACTAGAAAACCTTCATTATTTGTTAATATACAATTTTCTAGTAGCAGGGTTTCTTGCCTCCATTAATACCTGTTGCACATCCTAAGTAAACAGGGAATTAAGATGTGATCATCCAGGCAGCCAGTTGAAGCTGACTGTGATAATGGCGTATCAAACACCCCTTCTTTTGTGTAAGTAGATGATAGATCCGTTCTCTGAGGGAACTTGTAGTAATTGCCCCTGCCCATTTCCAAAAGAAGGGAGAACCATGGTTGAACTGGCAAGAAAAGAGTTACCACAATGATTGTGGTGATACCTTCTGAATCTTCAGAACTACTCTGAATATCAGTGAAAAGGGTGGAAAAAAATACAGGAATATTCCTGTCCAAGGAAAATAAAAGACATATGTTTTCCAGGCATTATTGCATGGGGTGCTGGAGCAGAATTTTGCCAGCTGATTATTCAGAGAGGAGGAAAAGATGTCTACTTGAGGAACTCCCCACAGATAGATCAAATCTTGGAAGACCCCCAGATCCAGTTGCCATTTCTGGGGGTCTGCCATTCTTCTGCTCAGCTTGTCTGCCACTGACATTTGTTATGACGGGATGTAGGATGCCTGTAGCATGAGACTATACCATAAAGTTACATCCCAAGCTAACATGGTTAGTCTGCAAAGGGAAGAAGAGCTGGAGCTCCCCTTGCTTGTTGATGTAGCACATGACCATAGTACTATATGTAACAACTTGAAGTCATCCTAGGAACCAAACATGATTCAGAGATGAAATGCTATTTGAAGTAAGGAGTCCAACAGACATCCCAGGAGCACAATCCTGTGTGATGGAATCAAAAAAGATTTCTGAATATTATCTTGGAATTCTAGCTTGTGTAAGAGGTCTCTCACCCAAAACAGATCTTTGACACTTTGAAAAAGACTCTGCAAAGATAAGCAAATTGTTTTAATACAGAATATGGAAACATATACCCGTGAATTACCACATAGGTGGCAGTACACTAAACACTGAAAGTGTGATAAGAGACTTAGGGACACAGGTGGACAGTGGTCTCACCTTCGATAACCACATCTCCACAATAGTCAGGAAATCCTTCTATGTGGCACACCTCATCACTAAAAGCTTTTCATCACGAAAAAAGGAGGTCATTGTCCCACTGTACTCATCCCTCATTAAACCCATTATAGAATACAACACCCCATTTGGTATGTACCTCTCAAGACATCTGCAACAACTGGAAAGGCCATAGAAATACCTCAATAAAAAATCACAGGCCTAAAGCAGATGCCCTATGCTAACAGTCTAAAAAAAACTCCACCTATACTCTGTCGCATATCGTCTACTCAGAGGCGATCTCTGCTTAACATACAAGGCCATGTCAAACTCAAAGGTGTTGGACATGCTACACTTAAAGAAATCCCAATCCCTCAGAGACATACGCTCCAGGGATCTAAACCTTGTCATCACAATGAACAAAACATGCTGGATGGATAGGTTCCTGACCCACAGACCCCCCCAGACTCTGGAATAGACTGCCCATACATGTCAAGCAGAGTGCCTCTTTGGCCCTCTTCAAAAGGAACCTTGATGATTAGATGGGAGATAGGAAATTCACCCCGGGGATCACGTCAGTCGCCCTGCTAGACAAGGGTCCAGGGAAGTAAATACTGTAGGAAGAAATTGCCAGGGAATTGTTATGGCTAGGCTTGTATAGGCCTTAGGGCCGATAGCCTAGTACCATCCTATGAACCTATGAAACCATTGTTACCCTGTAGCCTGCAATAAGGTATAACTAAAGCTAGACACTGTGAACACTCTTAGTGCTGTGGATAGTAGAAAGGGTAAGGCAGAGAACTGATAACATATTTCAGATACACAAAACCTTAAGAAATGCCAGTGGATGTTGACAACTACTGTTTAAATTTAGTTTTAGCAGAAAACTTAAATGATGAAGAAGAGGTTACAGGCTGGGAAGTTTGAACATGGACACTATCAGAAATTGGTTTAGGAAAGAAAGATCCAGAACTAGCCCCTAGGCATGTTCTTTCTTTGGCACCAAAAACATCCTTGAATAAAAACCTTTCCCAAACTGGGAAGGAGGAACTGGCTCAATTACTTCCTGAGACATATGTTGAAGGACAAGTGGATATAGAGGAGACTGGTCTGGTGGATTAGGAACTCTCTTGGAAAGAAGGAATTTCTTCCCACTGCTATCTGTAACCTTAATAAATGATCTGCAGAACGAGTTTGTCAGAAACTATCCATTGCCAAAGAGAAAAGTGGAGATCAGACTTTCTGGAAGGGAAAGGGGACTGTCAGGGTGGAGAGGGTCATGGTCCCTTAAACAATAATTTTAACTTGTTCGACTGAGCTTTGTTTTGGAGGGTTTCCTGTATTCTTTTTGGAACCACCTTTACATTGTTTCTTATAAATCAGTTTATCTGTATTTTGCTGAGATTGTTTATTTTGCTTCTTGCAAAACTGGACAAGGGGTTAGAGGATCCCTTGGAAAAAATTGGAAAACTAGAGCTGAAAAATCTAAGATCCAAGTATCAGCTTACCTTTTTCATCTTACTTTTTGATAATATCTGCAGCCAAGGGACTAAAAATTCATTTCTATCCAAAGAAGACAAATTTAAAATTTCACTTCTTACATCTTCGGGGAGGTACTGAAAATGCTGCCAGGAAAACTTCCTCAGAACAGTACCAGTGGTCATAGTCCTACATAAACAGTTGTGGCTTGTGAGATGGAGGAAACTAACCATTTAAAGCAGATTTTTCCTCACTAGAAGAAACTGCGCACATAAATTCCTCATACTCTCATAATTAGTCAGAATACACTTTAACATATCAGCCTAACAATTAAAAATTCTGAAAATCAAAGTTTCAGAAGCAGACTTTTTTTCCTCATACTTTTCAATTTTCCCATCCTTGTCAAAAACGGTAGGATTGGAATTAACTACATGTTTAGCAGAGTATGATTACTTAAAGCTATAGATGCTGGGCCAGGTTTGGGAGGAGTCTATAAAAATTTAAAAGACTAAGGAACTTTATACAATCTATCTGCCTTTTTAGGGGCAGCAGGCTAACTATCACGAAAGTTGCAGGCAGTGACACACAGTGGGAGAAATGGGTGAAGGTTCTGAAAATTCCATTCATAACATCTCATAGTATTTTCTGAGGGACTGAAAAACTTCAGGATTCTCCTACTGAAAACACTGGCACGTTCTAGAAATAGTCGCAGATAAAAAGAAACTCCCACAGGGGGATCCAGATTTTATGCTGTCCTCTGAATCGGAATCAGAAATCTGTGCAGAAAACTCTGCATCTGTCCCTTCATCTTCCTGTCCAGATTCAAAATCTTGAACCCTTTCAGGAAAAGAGGCATCCCTTTTTCTTTGACCAGTAACCACCTTATAAGAGGGGTCAATAGCCTGAATTAGTCCCTGAGCCAGATCTAGTAAACAACTCTTGTCCAGGAAAATCTGAGGAAGAACAGATACAGGTTTAGTTTTCTGTTTCTTTTTGACAGGAAAAATCGGGCCAACAGTGTTAATGGAAGCAGCAGCTTCCTCAGGGATGGGCACAACACAGGATGAATTCCCTGTTCCCTCTTCCAGGACCAAAATGAGTGGCTCTCCCTTGCCCACTGAGGGAACCCCAAACAGCTGCATTGGAAGTGGTTAACTACCAGTCCCAGTGGCTGTAAGACACCAGAGGAAACATGGGTAACAGATGAGTGATCTGAGGAACCAGCTTTGGTCACAACAATCACCCACCTGTGACTGAGGCAAATTGCTAGCCTGCTGGCAAAGGCTGTTTGCTCAACTTTTTATTTTTGTGGCTGGAAGAGGGATCGACCGTAGGACCAGTAGTCTATTCCATGCTAAAGCTGAAAATCATGCCTCCTTTCTGGGAAGACAAGCAGCACAAGCCAGTAAAAATTTAAAGTTGCAAAAAGTCACTTTTATCCAATAAAAACAAAGTAAAATGCTGAGTGCTAACAAGCCAAAAAAAAAAAAAGACAAACAGACAGAAAAAAAACAGGAAAAGAGCAAATTTCGAAGATTGCTCTTCTTTACATTTTTTTGCAGGAGGCAAGCCCCCTACACCCCCCAAAAGTATATATATCAGCTCCAAAATCACCATACCTCAGGGAAAAAGGGAATTTTCCGTGAAATGCCCATCTCTGACTAAGTACATGCAAGTCCATTTTTCATTCCATCTCCCTATGTTGTGAATCTCTCTCGCAGGTCCCAACATTTCAAATGGTTACCCCTTAATACACTTTTCCAGCCCCAAAATGTAAAATAAACATACCATTTTCAGAGAAAAACGGTTATCAACTACTTTTAACAACTTTTAAACTGAGAGGAAAAAAGTGTACTTCCATTCAAAAGTACAGATTTCTTGAGACAGTCCGTTAAAAGACAAAGTTCTAGTAGAAAAACTACATCCCAAACCAGAAAAGCACAATTAAACAGTAAATATTTAAATGTGGAAGGTTTTTCTCCAAAGCAAACTTAACTCTCCAGCAATGGAATAGTACAAACTGACCATGGATCCTCCAATGCCCGCAAAGGAATGCTCTCTTTGGTGGTAGGAAAGCTCTGAAGGGTTTGGCACTCAAACCTGTCTTTTTAGGGAGCTCAGCTTCAGCTGCTTAATTTTTTGAGCACATGGAAGGTGCCCTGAAGCTCTGGAATCTCGTAAGCGGTTATATTCTTGGCAGGATATAACTCGTATAGCTAAGGCTACTGCAGAAGTGATCAATATGGTGAACATCTGTCCATGCTGCCAATAATCCAGGTGCAACAAGGGCAGCAGGGTTTAGTGGACCAACCAGAGAGGAAAGAATTCAGCAGCTAAGACTGACTTATGTTTCTTAATGAGAAGAACATCTCATTATTACAATGACTCTAGGGGATGCTTATGAGATGCTGAAGGTATTTGACACAGGGGACATGTAACCTGTATCAAAAGAACAAATGCATCCAACACATTTTATCACGATAAGGAATTAAATCTAAGGTACTAAAACAACTCATTGTTGGTCATAAGACCTCAGGGCTGGCATAGTGGTTAATGTGTTTACCTCATATACACAAGTTACCAGGCTTGATTTTCACTTGAGAAGAAATTGGCTAGGCTTAAAATGTCCCACAAGGACAGATAGCCTAATACTAACCTATGGATTTATGAACCAATATTACATTACTGATACTAACAAATCAATGCATGGAGATGGAATACCCTGACCACATTCAGCAAATGATGCTAACATAGCCACAGCCACAGGAGCTGATGGCCTTAGTAATGATATGCAAAGCTTTGGGAGATCTTGTTCAAAAGACATTACTGTGTATACTTTTTCCTTAGACTGGTGCAGTATTTAAACTTTCCAACATGTTGGTATCAACAAAGCTAAAGAAAAAAGACATACGTAGATCCCCACTTGTTTAGTGGTTCAATCACTGTCTCTTTCTGTAAAAACAAAACAGTGCAAAATTTGTATTTTTCATGCATAAACTCAGACTCCAAGGATCTCTCATTTCTAACAGCATCTGGTTACCCATCATCTCATTGAGTCACTATTAACTGAACTACAACCCAATTAGCCCATCCCAGTGAAAGGACTTGTATCAATAACTTTTTTATGTGAAGGCATGTCCTAGACTAATATAACTGACTGCAAATTCAGAAAAGCTAAATGTAGGTTAAAACTGTCACAATAACTTTTTCGCTAGGAGCGGTTTATTACTGTGGTTTAATGAAAGATGACATGTCAAATCAAATGGATACTCACCATTTTCATTACAGAATTTCCCCTCAGAGACAAAAGAGTGACTCTGGAGTGATTAAGTATCACTTTTCTGCTTTTCTTGCTGTCTTAACTAATTCCGCCTAAAACGCCAGTTTTTTTAGCGAATCTGTGATTTAAAAAGTTGTTATTGTATACAACTCCGCACAGCTCCTCGTGGTGTCCTGCAGAGTGATAGAGGCAACAGAAAGACCCAAGAGAGACTTTTCCAGATTTAAGTATTTTTTTTCTGTTTTTTTGCTCTGACTGCCTTTTCCTGCCTAAAAAGCGGATTTCTAACTGATCTGTGCTTTAAAAAGTTTAAATTGCATTTACCTTCTGCTTTTTACAGTTTTTGCACTTGTTTTATATCAATTTAAGTCGTTTTTATATTGTATAACTGTTGCAGGCTACACACTAAAGTGTGCTAGCCTGTTTATAGCATTTACAGTGTTTTCTGTGTGTTTTCTGCTGTTTCCTGAAAAAGAAAAAAAAAAAAACAAACAAAAAAAAAAAATATTCTCTTTTCCCGCCTTTGCTGAAATAGATTAGTCCAGATTTCAGGTTTTGCTGAATTCCGGACTGTGGTATAGTTTCCTGTGTTGCCCATATCCTTACTTGGATAGGAGGAAGCTTCTCTGTTCACCAGTGAGAGTGGGGAGCTTTGAGCAGCCTATCTGTCCCTGGAGGAGTGGTCTCAGGCCTGAAACTAGTAGCTTATTGGCCGTTTTGGGTCAATTCCTATCTCTCTCAGTTTCCCTGCTTTAAAACTCGCATTTGCGCAGTTTTGCACGATTTTGCGAATAGAGCAGCATTGGACAGCGCCGCTTAAACGGGTTTAAAGTATTCCCGGCTCCACAAAGTCTGCTCTTCACTTTTTCCCTTAGAACTGTTCTAAATTTCAAAGTAAGCACTCTATTTTCATTCTAAAGCCCTGCAGTTGCTCGTATAAGTAATCTTATATGTAAGCACTAATAAACTAAAGCACTACACCCTCTTATACTCCCTTTAAGTACTTGGCTCCCTATTGGTCCTTTTTGATCAGTCAAAAAGTAGTTCCTTATACTATTCTGGCAAGTCCAAAAGTCAGTTTCGGTTTACTCTCCAGTCCAGCTGGTGAATCTGGGAATCTTGAGGCAATGTTACAACTGCCTTATGTACACAGACCACCCTCTCCTCCTCCCAACAAGCTCAAATATATGTGAGAGATGCAACTATATAGCCAAACTGGAGGCTGAGCTCTCTCAACCCAGTACTGGTGCAGTCAGTCAGGCGGAGAAGGTAACCACACACACCACAAATCCAGTCTCACATAGACCTATCGCAACAGCAAACCAAACACATAAACACACAAAAACATACTCGGAGGATCTAAATAAAAATCTTCCCAAGCAGCAGAGACCTCCAAAGCAGACATCCAAGCAACCGCTACCCCACAACAATACCCACGTATCACATAGTTCACAAAGTCAGTGTGCCACACAGTCACAGCCCTTAAGGCTAAACAACACACCTAATACACTTGTAATAGGTGACTCTATTGTCAGACACACTGACGTCCCACTCACCAGGCTGAACAAGGAGAAGGTCACTGTAAGCTGCCTGTCGGGTGCCAGGATCCGCCACATAACACAAGCACTCGGGTCACTCCAAAGCAAGTACAAATATGACTCCTTCATTGTCCATGCTGGTGTGAATGACCTGAGATGAACCTCCCTGGACTACATGAAAAGAGACATAGACGAGCTCTCTGATCATGTAGCCCAGGCCGGTATGACCCTGACCTTGAGTAGCATCTTGCCTCACCAAGAATGATGCCACAGTATAAAGACAAAATGATCAATTTTAACAATTGGCTAAAGTATTGGTGTCATTCAAAGGGGATCCAGTGTCTGTCAGCCTGGGATGACATGCTCAACAAGCCATGTTGCTTCGCTAGGGACGGCTTGCACCTGTCACCCCTGGGCTTTCGAATATTGGCTAAGGCTCTTGCCACCCCCATAGTGCCTTTTTTAGGCAAGGCTCAAAAGACAAACCCACCTCCATAGAAAACAAAAGGAAAAAGAAACTAAGGGTAATGCTGCTCAATGCCAGAAATCTAAACCTCAAGATGCATGCACTCGAGGCTCTCCTCAGTATGGAGAATATCAATATCTGTGCAGTAACAGAAACCTGGTTCAAGGCTCCCGAGAGCACCCCGGCACTACCAGGTTATACCTCATACTATGCTTTTCAGCCCCAAAACTCGGACCGAACCACAAAAGGAGGGGGAGTATCCATATTCAAAGATACCCACACTTCCAGGTTAGCGGCACTGCATGAAGCATCGGAGACCATCCATGTGCAACTAACAGTGGGCAAAACTGCCTTTCAGTTTGTAGCCTGCTACAGACCACCCTCCCAAACTCAGGAACCCCACTCAGCTTTCTTGAGAACACTGGAGAATATGAAGGTCTGTCCAAACACCATCATATTGGGTGACTTCAACTACCCAAACATAAACTGGGAGCACTACTCAAGCCCCAACACCCTCGCCCAACGCTTCCTAGAATTTATAAACTCAAATGCTATGGAACAACTGGTCACCATTCCCACAAGAGGGGAAAACATATTGGACCTAATCATCACCAACATGGGGAGTCTATGTTCCATACCAGAGGTATACCCCTCACTGGCAAGATCTGACCATAAATTAATCTCACTGGACATCCATATCCCGTCCCCACCCCCAGCCAAGGAAACCAAGGTGAAGAACTTCTCAAAAGCAAACTTCACACTTCTCAAAACCGAGGTGGAATCCTTCAAAGCCCCCGGGCTAATGGAAAATACGTCCCAAACCGCAGAATCCTTTACAAAAGCATTCTATGGACACCTACAGGAATGCATGGATTGTGTTATCCCAAATAAAACCAAGACTCACTCCTCCAAAGGCAGGAGACCTGTCTGGTGGACCCCAGCCATAAATAAGCTATACAACAGAAGGAGGAAGCTATTACATGATAGAGCAAAATCCCAAAAAGGGAAGGCATCTCTGATCAGTACTAGCAAGAAACTACGATCCCTCATAAAATTATCTAAGGCCAACTTCGAAAGAAAAATTGCACAAGACGCTAAAGATAATCACAAGGCCTTCTTTAGTTATGTCAGGAACCTGGGTGGCAACTCCCAGATATGCTCTGAGTTAGTGCAAAATAACAAAAAATACACTGAACCCACAGACATTGCCAACATCCTGGCAGACAGGTTCAGTGCAAACTTCTCCCCTCCCCCCCCAAAAGAGCAAATGTCTATCCCAACAGAGTATAGCCTCCCTGACATCACAGATGCACAGGTGAGAGCTGCCCTCTCCAAAGCAAAAAACACAGCATCAATGGGACCGGACGGTGTCCCGGGCTGCGTCTTACATGAGCTCCAAGAAGAACTAAACCCTCACATAAAGTCACTGTTCAATCTCAGCCTTACTACAGGATATGTACCCAAGGAATGGCGTACAGCAACAGTGGTCCCACAACGGACCCCGGAAACTATCGCCCTATAAACCTGACTAGCCTGGTCTGCAAAACTATGGAGTGTATCATCATGGAACTCATAAACAAAGACATTGGGAACCTCCAAACACTGGATCCTACCCAATTCGGCTTTGTTAAAGGCAGATCTTGCCTCTTGAACCTGGTCGACTTCTTTGAAACAGTCACCAAGGCCACAGATGAAGGGAAGATAGTCCACACAGCCTACCTGGACCTCACAAAAGCCTTCGACACAATACCCCACTCGGGCATCACAAATAAGCTCACCAGCTTAAATATCAACCCCTATGTCACAAGATGGGTTGCAAACTGGCTCAGGGATAGAACCCACATGGTCAGAATTGCAGGTGCCATGTCAGACTCTAAACCAGTTACAAGTGGCATCCCACAAGGCTCAGTCCTGGGACCTCTCTTGTTCGGTATATATTTCTCTGAGGTACAGGCTAACACGGGAGGACTATGGCTGACCAAGTTCGCAGATGACTGCAAACTGGGTGCCATAATCGACTCGCCGACTGACACAAGCATCCTCCAAAAGGGTCTCACAGAAACGGATAACTGGTGCCAGAGCCATGGCCTAAAGCTAAATGCCAAAAAGTGCATAGTCATCCCCTTTGGGAAAAACAAAGTGCCCACAAATTACCACATAGGTGGTAATCCATTAAGTACGGAAGAAGTAATTAGGGATTTGGGGACCCAAGTAGATAGCACTCTCCTTTGACAATCACATTGCCAAAGTGGTTAGAAAGACCTTCTATATAGCCCACCTTATCACGAAAGGGTTCACATCTAGATCAAGAGAGGTCATTGTGCCCCTCTACTCATCAGGCCCATAATTGAATACAATGCCCCATTTGGGATGTACCTTACCCGACACCTGCAGCAACTGGAAAGACCCCAAAAGTACCTCACCAAGCGGATCAAGGGACTCAAACAGATGCCCTACGCAGTTAGGCTAAAGAAACTCCAGCTCTACTCAGCTGCTTACCGCCTACTCAGTGGCGATCTGTGCCTGACGTATAAAGCCATGTCCAAACCAGAATTAATGGACATGCTCCACCTCAGTAAATCCAAATCCCGTAGAGCTATACGCTCCAGGGACTTAAACCTCAGCACAGAAATAAATAGGACATTCTGGAGGGACAGATTATTCTTATCCCAGAGGCTCTCCTCACTCTGGAACAAAATCCCAATCCATGTTAGGCAGAGGGTTTCTAATAGCATGATGGGAATGGACCCCATTTCTAAGTCAAAGTATCATTAAAGTTCATGAAATTATTGTTTCAATCTTTGATGTCAGCCAGAAAGGCTCTTTGCAGCACCTGTAATGTGCCTGGTAATGACTCCTTCTACAACTTGAATGAAGTTGCGTGCATCAGTAACATATCTAAGTACGATAGTTGTTGTGTCTTTCAGCTTTTCCCGTTAGGGGTCGCCACAGTGGAACTCCGGTCCGCTAATGATTGGCAGTAGATTTTTACGTGCAGAGTTGCCAGCCCTGACGCACAACCTTCAACAAAGGTACGCCCATTCACGCATGTCTCCAGACAGAAGACACTCAAGCTAAGAATCGAACGGGACAACGTCTTACTGTGAGGCGACATAAGTACGATAGTAAATACTTTTTTATAAGTCCTATTGCTCCTACTACTGCTGGAACTATCTGGATATCTTTCTTCTGCACTGCCCTCGTTTCTGCCTGCAAATCCTGGTATTTTATGACTTTGTGTCTCTCTGTACATAAGACACTGTAGTAACTGGGTGTAGCAATGTTAATGGCCAATGCTACTTTTGTCTTCTTTTCATAGACCACTATATCCGGTTTTCTTGCATCTATTTTTTGAACTGTTGGTACTGGATGATCCCATGTAATATGAACTTCATCATTTTCTATGATGCTTTGTGGTTCATGTTTCCAGTGCTTTTCAGCTACTTCAATATTATGTTTGCACAATCCCCAATGCAACAGTCTTGCCACATTATTATGTCTTTCAGTATACAGTCCTTCTGCCATCAGTATATCACAGCAACAAGATGTGCAACTGGTTCCAATTCTGTTTTACAAAACCTATATTTGTCTGTTTCTCCCACGTTCAATGGACTTTGTAAACCAACGTGTATGTAGTCCACTATCTTGAGCCTTCAATATTAACCTTTCGTCTTTTGGTTTAAATTCACCTCTCCTTAACAATTCCTGTGTCCAGTCCTGATCAACATGGGGTTGCTCCAAGAGTTTCCTGTACTTGCAACTATATTTATACATTTTCCACATTTCTCGCTTTCTCATCTGATCTTTCACCTTATGTCCTTTCTTTTGTTTTTTGGCAGATTCAATTGCTACCTGATCTACTTCTGGTTTGATTTCCATTCCTGCTTGACGCCAATATGCTTCTGCTAAACTAAGTAGGGAAGTCATCTTAGACTTCTTCTCATGTTTCAAAACTTTCACTATGTTTGGGTCTTGTGAGGTCAGCACATACGTATGCAGTCCCACTATCGCAGATCTATACATGTAATCAATTTCAAGGAGGCTGATACCTCCTTCAGAATGGGGAATATATAGTCTTGGCATTCACTGACTTTTATAAATCATTTGACGATTATGAAGCATCCTTCTTGTTTTCCTGTCCAAACTATCCAACACCTTTTGGGGCCAGTCAGTCACTCCAAAACTGTATGTTAGGACAGGAAGAGCAAACTGGTTTATACCTTAGACTTTGTTCCTGGATGCCAATGTTGTTTTTAGTACTAATTTAAGCCTTCTAAAATATTCCTTACTGAGTTTTATTCCCATTTGTTCATGTTTTATTGTTGATCCTTCATCAGTTCCCAAATATTTATACACTCCCTCTTGTTGAAGTTCTTTTATATCACATTCCTGTCCCAAACTGATATTTTCTTGGTGTTGCAGCTTTGCTACATTAAAGGTTGCTTTTGCACATTTAGCAAGACCAAATGGTTCCTTATTAACATTGTCCAAACTTTTAAAAGTTTGAACGCTATATGGTCGAATCCATATGTTCGAACTCTTAAAAGCTGGAATGTGTTAATGGAGATCTCTGTTCAGTGTGGAAAGGAAAGATTTCCCTTTACTGCACTGTAGAGCGTTCTCGGAATTGGTATATTTAAAGAGCGGGGGTGGGGTGAGGGTGCAGGGGGGGCTTGCCCCCTTGCTTACAACCATTAGGTGGGCTTTTTCTGTTTTTTATTTTTTTTTCTGTCGTTTTCGAAATTTTAAAAGTTCGAACATATGGGTTCGACCATATAGCGTTCGATTTCGATAACGTAATATGAACCCGATCAAATGACATTCTTATATCATCTGAAAAAGTTTTGACCATTTGCAGTTGTTCTTTCAATTCCTCATCTGATGAACCATACAGTTTTAAATCATCTACAAAAAGAATATGAGAAGTATTTACACTTTGTTATTTTCTAGGAGCAAAATTATAGCCATGACCTAATCTGTTAAATAGACAGCTTAATGGGTTACGGTCAAGACAAAAGAGTAGCGGTGACAGAGAGTCACCGTGGAATATCCCCCTTTGAATTTTATCCCTGAAATAATAACTTGTCCTTTATCATGGCTTAATTGTAAAGTGGTTTGCCACTGTTACATGGGCACTGTAATGTAATCAGTCAGTGTAGAGTGTATCTTATACATTTTTAAGCACTTTTTTTATCTATGAATGTGGAATACTATCAAATACTTTTTTGTAGTCTATCCATACCATACTTAAATTCTTCCCCTTTTTGCAGTTCTCCATTATGACTTTACAGTATTTAACATCAAATGAGCCGTTGTTCCATATGACTTTCTTTTATTACCTTTTTGTTCTATTGCCATGATTTAGTTTTCATCTAAATGACTATAAACTCAAGTCGGTATCAGTTCCAGTGCATAGTTTATACGTTGTCGGAAGGCATGTTTTTGGTCTATAGTTTTTAGGATGGCTTGCATGTTTGCTCTTAAGTAGGAGTATTGTTAGCCAGGCTGGTGTCTGTTTGGGGTGCGCACATAAATGGTTTTTACTCATGGCTAAATCTTCGTGTAAAGATGTTAATACTTTTTAATCAGAAGTTAGGTACTACATCTGGGCCTGGGGTTTTCTAATTAGGAGCTTTTAGGGACAGTCCCAGGGATTTTTTGTTTTGATTCAGCCTTTGTTTATGTTTCAGGTTTGCCTTTCTGAGCATGCTCACCTTTGGCTGGGGGGTGGGGTTGCCTGAAGGAAGTTTCAAAGGTGTTAGCCAAATTCCATCTCAAACTGCAGTTGTACTGACAACAGCTCTCCCTGTGAGCTGTTCATTAGTTTAATCTGTGCATTTTACCTGAGAAAAGTAGCCTTTCAGGCAGTTTATGACCTGACTGCTGTTGCTACTCTAGAAAGCACATCCATAATGCAAGGCTTTTAAAACGTTAGTAAACAGGAGTTTTTTGTTTCTTTCATTTCATATTTTATTCTGTGGTGATTATGAATCCTGGCCGTCTACAACAATTTTATGACATGGCTACTACCTACAGAAAGCATCTGTGTCTGGCAGACAACAGTGGATACCATATTTCTCCTTCTTTCATGTTTTACTGTATTCTAATTTTTGAATTCTAGCCCGATGTAGTGACTTTCTGACCTGCTAGTAATTCCATAGAAAGCAAGTGTGTGACACTACTAGATATATTTTTCTGTTCCTTTTTCAGTTTCTAGTTTGATATGTGCTAATTTCTGAATACTACTAGACAAATCCACTACTTTTTACGAGTAGGCTGCTTGTACATCTATAGAAGTACAAGTGATGCAAAATTTAAAAATTAGTATACACTGATCCCTTTTCCCTGGCACAGCTTTCTTTATTTTAAATATGAGCCAGGAGCTGTAAGTTGGGGAGGGACACAAATCCAAAGATTAGTTTATCCTGGGAGCTGAAACAAGACTGGAACTGTGGATTTACTGGATATTTAAAAGTAAAATGACACTGTGGGTGGGAAGGAAAGTGACGTGTCGAAGAGGGTGTGACTTCTGTCAGGTTAACTCCGACCCTAATTTTAACCACTGGGATTGTCCCTTTAATTTTGTTTCAATCTCTCTAGCCATTACTTCATCCCATTGCATATAGGTTCATAGGCTGGTACTAGGCTATCGGCCCTAGGGTCTATACAAGCCTAGCCATAACAATTCCCCGGCTATTTCTTCCCACACTATTTACTTCCCTGGACCCCTGTCTAGCAGGGTGACTTGCATGATCCCCGGGGTGAATTTCCTTTCTCCCATCCAATCGTCAAGGTTCCTTTTGAAGAGGTGCAAAGAGGCGCTCTGCTTGACATGTATGGGCAGTCTATTCCAGAGTCTGTGGAGCCTCTGGGTCAGGAACCTATCCCTCCAGCATGTTTTGTTTATTGTGATGACAAGGTTTAGATCCCTGGAGCATGTGGCTCTGAGGGATTGGAATTTCTTTAAGTGCAGCATGTCCAACAGCTCTGGGTTTGACATGGCCTTGTATGTTAAGCAAAGATCGCCTCTGAGTAGACGATATGTGACAGAGTATAGCTGGAGTTTTTTAAGGCGGTCAGCATAGGGCATCTGCTTTAGGCCTGTGATTCTTTTAGTGAGGTATTTCTGCGGCCTTTCCAGTTGTTGAAAGATGTCTTCAGAGGTACATACCAAATGGGGCGTTGTATTCTATAATGGGTCTAATGAGGGATGAGTACAGTGGGACAATGACCTCCTTTTTCCTGGATGAAAAGCCCTTAGTGATGAGGTGTGCCACATAGAAGGATTTCCTGACTGCTGTGGCGATGTGGTTATTGAAGGTGAGACCACTGTCCACCTGTGTCCCTAAGTCTCATCACACTTTTGGTGTTCAGTGTACTCCCACCTGTGGTAATTCACTGGTACATGTTTTTTCCCAAAGGGGATAACTATACATTTCTTGGCATTGAGCTTGAGCCCAAGGCTCTAGCACCAAGAATCTGTTTCTTTAAGGCCCTTTTGTAGAGTATCCACATTATTTGGGAATTCAATAATGGCTCCCAGTTTGCAGTCATCTGCGAACTTTGTTAGCCAGAGTCCCTTAGTGTTGGCCTGTACTTCAGGGAAGTAGATGTCAAACAAGAGCGGTCCCAGGACTGAACCCTGAGGTACTCCACTTGTCACTTGTCTAGAGCTGGATTTGGATTCGGCTACTTTTACAGTGTGGGTTCTGTCAGTAAGCCAGTTGGCAACTCATTGAGTGACGTAGGGATTAATGCTCAGCTTAGTAAGTCTATCTATGATTCCAAAGTGGGGGATGATGGCAAAGGTCTTGGCGAGGTCCAGATAGGCTGTGTGGACCGCCTTACATTCGCCCACGGCTTTGGAGACTGATTCGAAGAAGTCAGTCAGGTACGGGAGACAAGATCAACCCTTCACGAACCCAAACTGGGTGGGGTCCAGTGTTTGAAGGTTGCCAATGTCTTTGTTTATGAATTCCATGATAATACGTTCCATGGCCTTGCAGATCAGGCTCATCAGACTGATGGGGTGGTAGTTCCTGGGATCCAAGGTGGATCCCCCGTGTGGAGAGGGGTAACTGTAGCTGTGCGCTACTCAGTGAGCATGAAGCCTGAGGTGAGACTATGATTAAACATGACACTTAGGTGAGGTGCCAGTTCACTTTGTAGTTCATGTAATACACACCCCGGGATGTCATCTGGTCCCATGGATGCTGTATTCTTAGCTTTGGAAAGTGCGTTTTCTACCTGTGTGACCATTATCACCCAAATTTGGCAATCTTTCGGTATTGAGATGAGCCGTTTAGGGGGTGAAAGGGGAGTGAAGTTGGCACTGAATCAATCTGCCAGGATATTGGCAATATCCTTGAGATCAGTATATTTAATGCCATTCTGTTGTAGCTTAGAGCAGATCTGAGCATTGCCATATAGATTCTTGACATAGTTATAGAATGCCTAGTGGTTGTCTATGGAATCTTTGGCACTTTTATTTTCATAACTAGCTTTGGAGGATTTTATGAGGGATCTCAGCTTCTTACTGAGGCTGGTAAGGGGATTTTTTTGCATCCTGGGATTTTTCTCTTTTCTGCAACAGTTTTTTCCTTTTGTTGTAAAGTTTGTTTATGGCAGGGGACCACCAGATTGGCTTCCTTTTTTTGGAGGAGAGCATCTTGGTTCTATTTGGGATGGCACGATTCATGCATGAGTGGATGTGCTCGTACAGTGCCTAAGTGTAGGATTCAGCAGTCAAACTTTCAGTTCTCATCTGCATGGATGTCATGAAGTTTGTCACTTCTGACTTGAGTAGTATAAAGTTGGCTTTGGAGAAGTTTTTTTATGGAGGTTCCTTACTGGGGGGGTGGTGGTATGTGGATGTTAAGGGTGATTAGCGTATGGTCAGATCTGACCAACGAGGTGGTGACCATAGGTGTGGAGCATCGATTTCCCATGTTGGTAATGACCAGGTCTAGGATATTGGAGCCCCTGGTGGGACTATGGATTAGTTGATCCAGGGCATTGGAATTTATGAATTCCAAGAACCACTGGGCAAAGATATTGGTACACGAGTAGTTTTCCAAGGTAATGGCAGGGTAGTTGAAATCACCCAGTATTAGGGTGTTTGGTTGTATCTTAATATTTTCCAGTATGTTTAGAAAGGTGTAGTGAGAATCTTGGGGCATGGTGGGGGATCTGTAGCAAGCTACAATTTGGATTGCAGTCTTACCTAGTGTTAGTTGCACCTGGAGAATTTCAGACGCATTGTCTTGGGCAACTAGCCTGGTGGTGTGAATATCCTTGGTGAATATGGACACTCCTCCACCTTTAGTGTTTCAGTCCTGGTATGGTGACCGAAAAGTGTGGCAAGATTTGTAACCTGGTATTGCAAGGGTGCTCTCTGGAGCCTTGAACCAGGTCTCAGTTACTGCACAGATATCGATGTTCTCAATTTTTAGGAGTGCCTCGAGAGAGTGCATTTTGAGGTTTAGATTTCTAGCATTGAGTAGCATTACCTTCAGAATTTGCATGCTTGTACCTGTTATGGTGGTGGTTTTGTCCTTTGAACTTTGCCTAAAAAGGCACTATAGGGGTGGCAAGAGCCTTAGCCAGTAACCTGAATCCCAAGGGCGAAAGGTGCAGACCATCTCTGGCAAAGCATCATGGTCTGCCGATCATGTTGTCCCAGGCAGACAGATACTGGATCCCCTTTGAAAGACACCAGAAGCTTAGCCAATTGTTGAAGTCAATCATTTTGTCCTTATATTGTGGTATAATTCTGGGCGAAGGAAGGATGCTACTCAGGGCTAGGGTCATATCTGCTTGGGCCACATGATCCGAGAGCTCTTACATGTCTCTTTTCATGTAGTCCAGGGAGGTACGTCTCAAGTCATTCACTCCAACATAGACAATGACAGAGTCATATTTGTACTTGTTGTGGAGTGACTTGAGTGGATGCATTATTTGGCAGATCCTGGCACCCGACAGGCAGCTGACTGTAATTTTCTCCTTGTTCAGCCTGGTGAGTGGGACATCAGTGTGCCTGTCTATAGAGTCACCTATGACTAAAGTGTTAGGTACGTTGTCTTGCCTTAGGGGCTGTTGCTGGTTGGCACACTGGTATTGTGAGCTATGTGACACTTTGGTTGTGATTGGTGTTTGTTTTCATTTCAGTTTCGGAGGTCCTTGTTGCTTAGGCAGGTTACAGTTAAGGGCCTCTGCATATGTGGATTTAATGTTGCTATGTGTGGGTGTTGGTGGGGTGGGTTTAGAAGGGCTATGTGCTGCTTGATGTGTAGTGCAGGTGTTAACCTTCTCCTCTTGACTGTCTAGCACAATCTTGGGTGGAGAGAGCTTTGCTTCCAGTTTGGCTGTGTAAGTGCATCTCTCACAGGTTGTAGTGCTGGGTGGTAGGAGGAGAGGGTTGTCTGTGTACATGAGGCAATTGCTGCATTGCCCCAGTATGCCCAGATTCACAAGGTGGACAGGAGAAAACACTGGTAGCTGACCCTTGGGCATGCCTGGTTTGGTGCTTTTTTTTATAAAGTACAGGAGCTGTTTTCTCTTGCCTTAGCAAGCTACTTTGCAATTATAAGCTGTTTAGTGCCTATGATTAATTTCTCCTTATTAACAAGGAGAGTCGAGTGCTTGTATCAGTTTAAGGCTTCCTAGTGCTTTCCAGCAGGTATTAGAGCAAGTGCTAGTCACAGGAATGCTTAAAGGTAAGATGAAAAAAAATGGTTTATCCTAAACACGGCAGTGGGCACTAGATAAGTTAGATGTGAAAGTAGGTAACTTAAGTTTTACCTGTCTAAAAAGTTAAGTTTTAGTGGAGAGCCACTATTTTTAAAACAGCAAGATAGATTGAAAGGGGGTGGTCACTTTTGTATTCTGGTACTATGGAATACAGTAGGATGGCCAATAAATTTAAATAGTTGAAGGGGAGTGATTTCACAAAATGATAAATTTGTGCTTACTCACACAAGCCAGTGAAAGCAGAGAGGAAATGAGATATATGGTCAAATTAACATAAGAGGCAGGCAACTAGAAAGACAGTGGTATTTAAGAACACAACAGTAACCAAGTGGGTGGGTGGGGAAAAATTTCT
The DNA here is from genome assembly GCF_019279795.1 of Protopterus annectens. Lineage (NCBI taxonomy): Eukaryota > Metazoa > Chordata > Ceratodontiformes > Protopteridae > Protopterus > Protopterus annectens. Next base: position 1,065,076,727 of record NC_056733.1, read on the forward strand.
GCCTGACTCACAAGAGACAGAGCTGTGGTCTCTTTTGAAGTTATAATATGCAGTTAAAAGTAGAATACAAGTAAAACACAAGGTAAAGAAAACAAATCACAGTATTCAAAATATAAAAAGGCAATAAAGTAATACAAAATACAACAAATAAAAAGCAAACTAACCTTTTCTTCACAGCAAAGTGTAACAGAGTCTGGTGAGCTGTACTTTTCCTTATATTTGTTGTACTTTTCCTTTATATTTATCTGTGTATCTTCTAAGGTTTTTCTGCCTGTGTTATTTTTAGTTTATTATTTGCGATAGTGATTGATAACTCCTGATCAGTTATGATACTGTGCATTGCTTATCACGTCTATCTTTCCAAGTATTTTTCTTGATCTGTTCCCTCTTCTATACTCTTCTAACAGTAACACTTCTCGTCTTAACTGTTTTATAGTATTCCCTATTCAATAGTTCCATGATGGCATTCAATTTCTTCCCTTCCTTACTACCATTTGTTTTTGTGGTAAGACTTTATCTGTTATTAATTTAGCTGCACAGTAATATATTCCATTTACTTCTGTTATATCGTATGAATCTCTATGGACAGTCCTAATTACTGTGTTCAGTTGTTTTATCAAACTTCTGCCTTTTGGGGTTTTATTGACTTTCTGTAGTCTATTTCTTTCATTGATCTTAATATGTCTGTCCATCTCTATTAAATCAAGCAAGTCTTCTCTTAGATCATTTTCTTCTATACTAAGGGCATATTCTTTGTTCCCCATTTCCTGTGAGTATTCTATGGATACTTCCACAACATCTTCCTGTATCACTGTGAAAAACTGAGGGGCTGCCAGTGCAGCCAGAGAGGATTTTATAAATAATCCTATGTCATTGTAAATATTAATATGATTCACAGGCTTGTGTAACAAATGTAAGAAAACTGTGTTATGTTCTGAGCTTCAAAAATGTAACCACAGTGCACCCTGCTGGAGGAAAGCTGATGAGTAAAGCATTTTATGACTGATCTCAAGCTAGGAGACAGGATGTCTGCACTAGGAAATTCTTCTGTTGTTCTAAGACAGAGATAATTACTAGTTTTTTTACACTTTGTGAACACTCTGGCAGGTGCAGATTACAAAAAGAAATGTTAAAATTTTAAGTTCTGTGACCCCGGGAAACTTAAGTAGAAGTGTCAAGAATGATGTAATCTGAAATGACTCAGCAGTAATGTGTATTATCAATTTAAGACTTTCTCGGAGAGAAAGATTTAGTATTTTGTATTTGTCTTCAGAGCTGATAACAACTCACCAGCACTTTGCCTTGTAAGTAGAATTTAGAACATCAATAAAAATCCAAGCAGGATAAAAAGAAAACCCACTGGAGCCACTACGACCAGTTAAAACTATTTAACAGACAGATAAGCACTTTCAAGCATTAGCTCTTCATCAGATCTACAAAACAGTTAAAATCAACCATATTTAAACAAATAACAACCAATTAGAATCAATAGCAGAACCTATGCCCCTTCAATAAGGGTTTTAAAGGCATAGAAGCATTTAACCCAGGTGTATGGTTAGCCTGTAATTCAGCTATCCATCTTAACTCAGTTAATTCGGTACTGTGTACAGTCACCCCCCATACTCACTTGTTGAATGTATAATATAATAAACTGAAATCTATGCTCTTTATTTATTTCAATGTGTTGATATAGAGCATTACTTCTCAAGCATAATCTGATGTCACTCATATGTTGCAGTATGCATTGTTTTAACATTCTATTAGTCTTCCCAACATAGAGTGCTTGGCATGATGTGCACTCAGCTAAATACACCACATTTTTAGTTCTGCAGTCTGCATGTAATCTTGATATATACTTCCTACCTGACACAGGGTGTACAAAGATGTTATTTTCTTTGATATATCGAGACACCTTACATTTTTTTCATTTAAAAGTTCCCAACTTCTTCCTATGTTCTTTTTTATCACCTGATGATAAGCTGAAAGCACTAGTAGGTCCCAACCCCATATTTGCTTATAACAACAGCCAAAATCTGAAGCAGATTTTATGTAGAACAAACTTCCCAACAGGTCCATAACACATAGGAAGAAGTTGGGAACTTTTAAATGTAAGAAGTCCATGGCATGTCAATATGTCAAAGAAAATAACATCTTTGTACACCGTGTGTCAGGTAGGAAGTATATATCAAGATTACATGCAGACTGCAGGTGGTGTATTTAGCTGAGTGCACATCATGCCAAGTATTCTATGTTGGGAAGACTAATAGAATGTTAAAACAATGCATGCTGCAACATATGAGTGACATCAGATTATGTTTGAGAAGTAATGCTCTATATCAACACAATGAAATAAATAAATAGCATAGATTTCAGTTTATGGTGTTATACATTCAAAAAGTGAGTATGGGGTTGACATTGTACACAGTACTGAATTAGCTGAGTTAAGATGGATAGCTGAATTTCAAGCTAACCATACACCTGGGTTAAATGCTTGTATGCCTTTAAAATCCTTATTGAGTGGGCACAGTTTCTGCTATTGATTCTAATTGGTTGTTATTTGTTTAAATATGGTTGATTGTAACTGTTTTTTTAGATCTGATTAAGAGCTAATGCTCAAAAGTGCTTATCTGTGTGTTAATAAGAAGTTATGTACTCACCATAATGTTCCATCTGAGTAGGTGACTTCATTTGTCTGCAACCTGTGGGTCTTGGATCCGATATCGGATCCGAGCCGGCAACTATTTATACAGCTATGGATCCGAGCTCCTAGTTCCTCCCCTCACCCATAATCCCCTGCCAACCCCAATTGACCTCAGATCAAGTTTGCCCTCCTTTATACCTGAAAAGGTATCCCAACAGGAAAAGGCAGGAATAATACTATCATCTAACTCTTCTGAAGGCCAGGGGGAAGGAGGGGGGGGGGGTTGCAGACAAATGAAGTCACCTACTCAGATGGAACGTTATGGTGAGTACATAACTTCTTAATCTGGAGTAGGGACTTCATTTGTCAGCAACCTGTGGGACAGAGTCCCCAGCTACCGGAATCTTGGGCGGCCATCATGGAAGGATGTTCCGGAGCACTGCGGAGCCAAAGGATGCTCTCCCTCTGGAAGTGACGTCCAGTTTGTAGTGGTTAATAAAGGTATGAGATGAGGCCCAAGTGGCTGCCGAGCAAATATCATCCAAGGGGACTCTAGATCTGAATGCAGTAGAAGTAGATATAGAGCGAGTGGAGTGAGCATGGACCCTTTGAGGTGCGGGCCTCCCAGAAGCCTCATAGGCTAGAAGGATACATTGGGAAATCCAGTGTGATAAGGTGACCTTTGAAACGGCTTTACCTAAATTGAATTTGGCAAAGGAAATGAACAGCTGATCAGATTGTCTGTGACCAGCAGTCCTATGAATATAGAAACGCAGCTGCCTGTGCACATCTAACGAGTGCAGCTTGTATTCTCCTTTATTCTGGTAATTAGGGAAGAAAACAGGAAGATTGATGGACTGATTGATATTGGTTTCTGAGGTCACCTTAGGTAGAAAGGATGGATTGGTCCTGAGGTACACTCTATCCTGATGAAAAACCAAGTAAGGGGGTTTTACGGAAAGAGCTTGAAGTTCCGAAACTCTTTTCGCAGAGGTGATGGCTACCAGGAATGCTGTTTTCCAAGACAGGTATTTAAGATCAGCAGAGGCAGCTGGTTCAAAGGGGGAAGCAGTCAAGGCCTGAAGAACTAGCGATAGGTCCCAAGGGGGTATGGCTTCTTTGATAGGGGGTCTAAGCAGAAAAGTACCCTTGAGGAAGGTTTTACATAGTTTAGCTGACATCAAAGGACCTGTCTCGTGTCCTACATGGTAATGGGAGATGGCTGCCAATTGTACCTTGACTGTCGAACAGCTAGCCCCTTGCTGAAAAAGCCCGGTAAGGAATTCCAAAACGGACGTTAGCAGAGCAGTGAAGGGGTCCAAATTATGATGTTCCGCCCAGACGGAGAAGCGCTTCCATTTACTGCGGTAAATCTTCCTGGTGGAAGGTTTATGCGCTGCCACCAAGATGGCTTTGACTGGTGAGGAGTTACCAGGAGTCCTAATTAAGAGTGGAACTGGAGCAGCCAAGCTGTCAGCTTCAGGTTGTCCAGATTCTGGGTCGGTAAGCCTGATGGATGGGATAGCAGATCCGGGCTGGGATCCAGAATCCAGGGAGGATTCACCAAGTGAGACCACAGGTAAGGGAACCAAGTTTGTCGAGGCCAGAATGGGGCAATGAGGATCATCTTGCTCCCCAACCGAGAGGCTTTCTGTAACATCTTTAGCATCAGGGGTAGAGAGGATAGGCATAAAGTAGACCGGCCAAGCATGCACTAGAGCGTCTCTCGGGGCTTCCCCTGGTGGGGGAATCAGGGCGAAGAAGTTGTCGCATTTCATATTTGAGGGAGAGGCAAAAAGATCGCAGCAGGGTTGCCCCCATTTTGCAAAAATCTGCTTCGCTACTCGGGAGTTGAGAGACCACTTGTAAGGGGAAAGAATAGTGCGGTTGAGTTTGTCCACCAGAATGTTGAACCATCCCGAAATGTGCGTTGCGATCAGAAAGCGGTTGGTGGAGATCGCCCATTCCCACACTCTCATGGCCTCTCGGCAGAGAGGATAAGACCTGGTTCCTCGCTGTTTGTTGATATACCAGACAACTGACATGTTGTCCGTCTGTATCACAATAGTTCCGATGGGAAGAAGGTTGTGAAGTGCTTGCAACGCCAACAGCACTGCCCTCATCTCCAGAATATTGATATGCAGGGAGGTCTCTGAGTCGTTCCATGTGCCTTGGACTGTTCTGCCTGAGCAATGCCCCCCCCACCCGAGGTGAGAAGCGTCCGTGGTCACCGTGACGAGGGGAGGTGGAGCGCAGAAGGGACAACATGTATGGAGGTCTGGGGAATGCAGCCACCATAACAGGGCCCTCCTGCAAGCCTTGCTGATAGAGACAGGGTGATTGAGAGGGAGAAGCTGGAAGGACCACTGTACTTGAAGGGTCCACTGTAATACCCTCATGTTTAGCCGAGCGCAAGGAAGGAGTGTAATTGCCGCTGCCATAAAGCCCAGTGCCCTCAGGACCAATTCTGCGGGTGCAGCTTCTGATTGGAGGATGGCCCGCACATGTAGACTGAGGTAGGTAGGCTCGTAGACTTCTCGTATCTAACCTGGCCCCTATGAAGTCTATCACTTGTGTTGGAGCAAGGGAGGACTTGTCCATACTGATCATGATGCCTAACTGGGGGGCTAGGCGAAGAAAAAAATCTCTGGCTGAGCAGAGTAGATGCCTTGTTGGGGCGGTCAGGAGCCAGTCGTCCAGGTACGGGAAGACCTGCATTCCCTGAGGTCTCAGGTGGGCCGCTATCACTGCTAAAACCTTGGTGAACACCCTGGGGGGCTGTGGTGAGGCCAAAGGGAAGGACCCTGAACTGATAGTGACTAGCTCCCAGCCAGAAGCGGAGAATCCTCCTGGATGGTCTGTCCACTAAGATGTGGTAGTACGCATCCTTGAGGTCTACTGAGCACATCCAGTCGTTCTCCCACAACAGGGGGAGAATGGATTGAAGAGTGACCATTCGGAATTTCTCCTTGGTTACCGACAGGTTCAAGAGGGAGAGGTCTAGAATTGGTCTCAGGTCCCCCGTCTTTTTTGGCACCAGAAAGAACCTGGAGTAAAACCCTAATCCGAGCTGGTCTGGGGGGACGGGTTGGATGGCCCTTTTTTCTAGCAGCTGCTGGATTTCCGCGGCTGCAGCCTCCCTCTGATCGGGTGGTACATCGGGGAGGTTCTTGAGTTTGGGAACATGAAGCATAGAGATTTTGTAGCCTCTGGATATAATCCGAAGCACCCAGCGGTCTGACGTAATAGACTCCCATGCCGCCAGATGCCTCGAAAAGCGCCCCCCGACTGCCTCCAGAGTGGAGCAGTCGGGCAACCCTTCAGGGCTGTTGCGTGAGCCGATCAGAGAAGGATTCTCCAGACCCAAAATTTCTCGGTGCCCCTCTGCCTCTAGGGCGGCGTCCTCCCTGTCCTCCTCTGCCACGGAAGGATTGGTTGTCCGGACCAGGTTGGGAATGTTGCGATTTCCAGAACCACATCTTCTTCTGTCCCTTTTGGTTCTTGGAAAAGGACCTCTGGGGAGCAGAGAAGCGGACTCCGACGGCAGACCTTCTACATTGCCCACCTTATCATGAAGGGATTCTCATCTAGATCAAGGGAGGTCATAGTCTCCCTATACTCATCACTCATCAGACCAATGATTGAGTACAATGCCCCATTCGGAATGTATCTGACCCGACACTTGCAGCAGCTGGAGAGGCCACAAAAGTTCCTCACCAAAAGGATAAAGGGTCTCAAACATCTGTCCTATGCTGCCCGACTGAAAGAACTCCAGCTCTATTCAGTAAACACCGCTTGCTCAGAGGTGACCTTTGCCTAACATACAAGGCCATGTCAAACCCAGATTTGATGAATATGCTTCACCCAAAAATCTAGATCCGTCAGAGCCACAAGGGCGGAGACTTAAACCTCGACACGGCTATTAATAGGGCGTGCTGGAGGGATAGATTCATCACCCAAAGACTCCCTATGCTGTGGAATAAAATCCCGGTATATGTGAGGCAGAGCACCTCGCTGGCCTTGTTCAAGAGAAATCTTGACCAATGGATGGGAGATCGCAGATATACCCCAGGGATTACCTCAGTGTCACTGCTCAACAGAGGCACAGCAAAATAATGGGTATAGTTCCCCATACTAAAGGGGTGGCGTAAGCCACAAAACTATGGGCTAGGCTTGTAAATGCCCTCGGGCAGATAGCCTAGTATGAACCTATGAACCTATGAACAACATCTTCCCATCCTTCTCACTCTGGACAAGTGTCTCGTGAACGGTTTTGCCAAACAAAGCAGAACCATCAAAGGGGGCATCCGCAAAGGACGCCTTAAAGGGCTCCGCGAAGTCACAATGTCGGAGCCAGGCCTGGCATCTCATAACTAGGCCCGCTCCGCTAGCTCTAGCGGCTCCCTCAGTTGTGTGAGACAAAAGCCGCATAGAGGTATTAGAAACAGATCTCAGAGTGGCCATACGAGTGGAGTACAATTGCTTGTCCTCCGCAACATGGACTCCGGGGGGGAAGCAGCGTATTCTTAAATAAGATCGTGCTGCATCCTGATGACATGTGCCATGTAGTTCAGAGACCTTACCGAGAAGGTCGGTGAACTGAATACCTGCTTCCCAAGGAGATCCATCAAGCGAGACTCCTTGCTCGGAGGATGGACCGAGGGGCTCTCCTGAGCTAGTTCCCTCTTAGTGGCTGCCGCCATCAACATGGCATCTACAAGGGGACCCTTGCTCCAGTGGGGTCGGTCTGTGGGTGGGCTCAAAATCCTGTCCGGGCACTTGGGAATAGGCTCCACAGTGTCTGGCTCCTTCCACGCCCTGGTGGTCACAAGGTCCACCACGGGGTCGGCCGGTGGGGACACCCAAGAGGTAGACGGGCCTGCTTCGAATGCCTCCAGGAACACAAAATCGTCGGAGGAAGCCTTGGGGGCAGACCACCCCCCCCCGAGCCTAAGCATTTCCATGATGTCTCCAAAGGAGACATCCTCAGGGGGTGATCTTGGGGAGCCTTCCCCTTCATCCAAGTCCGTGTCCTCTGTTAAGGACTCGGGGGAGTCCAAGTGCCTCCTCTTACACTTATGCTTGCGAGGCACTTCCTCGGGGGGGGGGGGGGGCTATCCGAAAAGGTCTCGCCAGCAATGTCCTGTTCCAAAGGAATAACCTGGGACATCGAAGCAGGCTGTCCCTGTGGCTGGGTGATGGAAGCCTGGCCCAGCAGAGAGGGAGTGCAGGGCAGAGCCGAGACAAGGGCCGGGGGTCTGGATGCTCTCGACAGAGCCCTCTCCACTACATCGAAGGCTGAGGGGGAGCTGCTCTCCCTGGGCTCCGAGAGCAGACTCCCACTCAGATCCGATGAAGGGATCAGAACCGGCGCCGAGACTGTCGGATCCGAGGGACCAGTGTGCTCTGACCTGGACGGAGCTGAAGGCACACTGAATCCCTCGGATCCAAAGTTCGGGCCACGGCTCCGAGAGGTCGGATTCGACGATGGAACCGACAGACTCGAGGGCAGGGTCGGATCCGAATTACCCAGTACTGTCGGCGCCGACCCACCCCTGTCTCCAACGCTGCCCGGCTCCAAGCGCTCCGAACCCAGGAAGCGGGTTGGAGAAGGAGCTATCGAAGCAAAAAAGGGTGTCGAGCAGGAGCACTCCCATCTGCAGCTGCGCCTGGATGAACCTTCTCATCATTCGGTCCAAGTCTGCATCAGACAGGCTGTAGGTGGATCTCGACGAGGCCACCGAGGCAGGCCTGGAGTGCCGCCTCGATGACCTCGACGGAGATCGGGTCTCCTCCTCCTCTGGTCCCGGGGAGAAGCAAGGTGATCGGAGCCGAGGAGGAGGAGACCTGGAAGCCGTGGAGGGAGAAGCCTGCTTAGCTGGGGGGGCCGAGGCGGAGGCCTCGGCCTGCCGCCTGTGGTGCTTCTCCCTCCGTTTCTCCCTCCTGGCCTCCCTATCCTCCAGCGCTTTAGTGGGAATTTGAATCCCGGCCGGAGGAAGGGGGGCAGGAGTGGCCACCACCACAGGCTGGGGAGGTGCCACAGGAGTAGCGGAGGCCGAAGCCGACTCCGGGAGCAAAAGTCCCGCCAGTACCAGCTTCGACCTCCGCTATTTCAGTGCCCTGGGGTTGAACCCTGCACAAATCTTGCATCCTGAGGACAGGTGTTCAACCCCAAGGCACCGAACACACCGAGTGTGGCCATCCGCCGGTGAAAGCTTATGGCCACACTCAGTGCACTTACAAAAAATGCGCTTTGGGGCCTCTGACATTTCTCAAGAAAAGAAAAAACTACACAAGCACACCAGGCCCCAAAACACAAAAACACACACACACACAAACACTATGACCAGCGAGAGGAGGAAATACACTAAAAAAGAGAATAAAATTAACCTAAAGGGATCCTAAACACATACACGAGTTAAGAAAGGAAAGATTTTTCTTATTTAACAAGTTTTTTGAAAACTTATCTGACAGTCGCCAGGAGCTCTGCAATCCAGCTGTCTCTTCTAAGAGCGGCAAACTAGATCTGAGGTCAGTTGGGGTTGGCAGGGGATTATGGGTGAGGGGAGGAGCTAGGAGCTTGGATACATAGCTGTATAAATAGTTGCCAGCTTGGATCCGATATCGGATCCAAGACCCACAAGTTGCTGACAAATGAAGTCCCTACTCCAGATATAAAGTTTTAACCTGTTGTGGTGGCTCCAGTGGGTTTTCTTTTTATCCAGAATTTAGAACATAGTTTCTCTTAGAGACAGACAGAAATATAGCCAGATTAGTTTAGCTGTTTTCTATATTTATGTCAGACTATCCTACAATATTGTTTTAAAGTACTTTCCTGTAATTTCTGAACTCTCTATTAGCACTGGGTTGAATTGATGAGTATTGTCTTGTGTTTTTATTATTTATTATTAAATATTTTTAAACCTTTCAACTATGGCTGTTTTGTGTAGAGATAATTTAAGCTCTCAGCGTACTTGCATGTATTTGGTGATACTGTATAAGCCACTCCAATAGCCTTAGCCCTGGATTACACTTACTATTTGGATAACACTAATAACACAAAGTGGAATTGGTCACCCTTTGGTGAAGGGCCTTATAGTAGCTGATAAGTAATAGTTGGTGGCAGTGATTTCTACCTTATAGCCTGGACAGGAGGGGACATAGCTGGAGAACCTGTGCCAGCCTTCCCCATGATTGTCCATGTGTTTGTATATAATTCATATCTCAAAGTGTGTGTGTGTGTGTGTGTGTGTGTGTGTGTGTGTGTGTGTGTGTGTGTGTGTGTGTGTGTGTGTGTGTACGCATCAGTTACTTGAACAGGGAAACGAAGCACTGATTGGACAGCGAGGGTGCTGAAGGTTTTGGCTTGACCACTCGGCTGAGATTTGTACCTTACTGTATCTCTGTGCCAGTGGGGAGTCTTACAGAGGATTTGAAGAAAAAGTGAGAAACCAGCCCCAGATTGTCATTTCAGTGTGCTCTTAAGGGAAATTGTACTTTACTGTGTGTGTACTTGTTATCCTTCCCAATGTGCACGTCCCTCACTGGTGCTAGTGGTGAGGATTGAGGGTCAGTGCACGGACGTCACAACCACTTTCTCTTCAGTTTCATCCCGTGACATCTATTGCTGTTCATTACTATGTTTCATATTGTATGCATAGCTAATGTTTGCTGCAGTATGTATTATTTGCTATTGTATGTATATTCAATTGTTCTTCATGTACTCTACTGCTCATTTATTGTTCTGTGGAGCTTTTCTTCCCGGACCTCCACCAAAAACGGACCATTGTCCAGTTAGAATTTCTCGGTAAACAAATGTATATAAATAAGTAAATAAATTGAACTTTCATATAGGAACTCACTGGCCCATCACCCCACAACATTGGCTGTGTCAGAGTTGCCACAGTTTCCTGTTCCTCCCCTTGCTGTGTAACTCCAGCTGAGAGTTTGTATTGGTTTCCTATGGAAGGCCACAAAGTATCTTCATCTGGCAGCTAATTAGATGTTTCCCGGTCCACTGGGTTTGCCTTAATTTGGGGATCCATTGCTCTATCATGCTGTGTTGTTTTTTGAGTTAAATTTTCTACATTAAATCCTTCACTTCACAAATAATCCATGACCTCAGTTTCTGTTTCTTTAACTTCTCCATTATTAATTATCTTTTCTACTTTTCCTCTTTGCTTTCTTATTTTTTGTATTGTAAAGTTTTCATGTCTGGATGCCTTTGCCTATATTTCTCTTCAAATATCTTTTATGCCGCTCTTTTTGTGTTGATTAGTTTTGCTTTCTCCTTTGCATAAATATTGCAGTTTATTAAATCCCTTTTTTTTTTCCCATGTCCACATTTCTTCTTCAGATGTCTCTTGATCCTCCTCTTTCTCCTAACTTTGGGGACTTGTTGCTCCATCATGCTGTGATATAAAAAGAAGTTATGTCTTACCATAACGTTCCATCTGTGTTGTTGATCTTCGTTCATTCATTACTGATGGTTTATCGGTTCTGTCCTCGGAACCGAGCTGGCCAAATATCAAGCTAGGGTCAGCCAAAAACTCTCGAGCCAAGGTCCTACCCAGAATGCTCTGCTCCCTGTTACCTCAGATCAAGTTTGCAAGTTGATATATAAAAGTAGAGGCAACCTCTGGTCATAACAGACCTACAATAAAGGAGTATATGAGATCAACCAGGAACTTCCGGAGGGGGGATGGAGGGTGAGACGTAATGAATGAACAAAGATCAACAACACAGATGGAACGTTATGGTAAGACATAACTTATTTATCTGATGTTGTTAATCTTCATTCACTTACTGATGGGACAGAGTCCCCAGCTACTTGTATCCCCGGGTAGCCCTCATGGAAGGACATTCCTGAGCACCATGGAGCCAAAGGAAGCTCTACCTCTGGAGGCCAAGTCCAATTTGTAATGAAGAATAAAGGTATGAGATTTGGCCTAAGTCGCAGCTGAGCAAATATCATTGAGGGAAGCCTTAGCATGGAAAGCTGCTGAAGTTGCCATAGGTCTTGTAGAATTTGCTTTCACACTGTGAGGCAAAGTGACACTGTTTTTGTTGCAGATAAAGGTAAAACAATTTCTCAACCATGAAGGCAATGTAACTTTTGAGAAAGGATGACATCATCTAGATCCAGAAAAGGCCAGAAACAATTGGTTTGATTCACGGGTAGATTTTGGTTCTGTCCAGATAAAAACGTAATTGTCTATGAACATCCAAGGAGTGCAGGCAATACTCTCCCTTGTTAGAGTGGTTAGGAAAGAACACTGGAAGATCAATTGAATGGTTGATAGACCGCTTTGACACCACTTTTGGTAAAAAGGAAGAATTAGTTCTCAGTGTACCCTATCCTTGTGGAAGACATGATAGGGAGGTTTAATGCATAAGGCCTGAGGTTCTGACAGGTGTCTGGCTGATGTGATAGCAATCAGAAACAAAGTTTTCCAAGAGAGATATTTCACATCACATGCAGACGCAGGTTCAAAGGGGGGGGGGACTGTTAGAGCTTGCAGAACCAATGCCAAATCCCAAGGTTGTACCAGTTCTCTACAGGGAGGTTTTAGGTGGATAACCCCCTTCAAGAAAGTTTTACAGTCTATGTGACATAAGTGAAGAATCCTGAAAACCAATGTGGAAATTTGAAATGGCAGCTAAATGCACACGAATAGTAGAGGCAGACACCCCAGAGAGGAAAAGATGTGCTAAGTAATCCAAAACCACCGAAACTGTGGCTGACAAGGAGTCTAATTGTTTATTTGCTGCCCATAGACAGATAATTTTCCATTTATTAAGACAGATTAGTCTGGTGGACGATTTATGACATGCAATAAGAATATTGCGCACAGGGGACGAGAGTTTTGCCTGCCTGGCAATCACTGGAAGTGGAGAAACCAAGCTGTCAGTTTCAGGGTTGTTAGATTGGGGTGAGTCAGACCCTGCAGATGGGAGATCAACATTGGGGATGAACTGAGGTCCACGGTTGATCTAGCAGGTGATGCCAGAGGAAGGGGAACCGGACTTGTCAAGGCCAACATGGAGCAAAGAGGATCACTTTGCTCTTCAACTGTCGTGCTTTCTTCAGAAATTGGAGATGAGGGGAAGAGGAGGATAAGCATAAAGTAGACCCGAGGGCCAACTGTGGACTAGAGTGTCTCTCGGTGACTGTCCCTGAAGGGGGATCAGGGCAAAATAGTTGCTGCACTTGTAGTTGGTTGGGGAGGCAAATAGGTCGTAGCATGGTTGAAAATTCTTGCCGCTATCATAAGATTGAGGGACCACTCGTGAGGTTGCAGAATGCACCTGCTCAATTTGTCCACTATCACGTTAGAGCTCCCAAGAATGTGCATTGTAATTAGAAAGCAGCTGGAAGCTATTGCCCATTGCCATATTCTCAAGGCCTCTTGGCATAACAGGTAAGATCTGGTGCCCCCTTGTTTGTTGATGTACCAGACCACTGACATGGTGACTGATTGGATCACAATAGTCCTTGACAGAAGGATAGAATGAAATGCTTTCCATGCTAGTAGCATCACCCTCAGTTCCTGCACACTGATATGCAAAAGGGCCTCTGTCTCCGACCAGGTGCCTTGGACCAAGTTTCCCCTGACATAGCCCCCCCACCCCATCAGGGAGGCATCTGTGGCCACTGTGGCTATCGGTTGATGGGGGCTGAAAGGGCGAGACCATTGTTGGGGATTTTGAGACGTCCACCAAAGTAAATCTTGTTTGCATCTCTGAGTTACAATTATCTGAAAAGACAAAGGATGTTGTAGAGGGTACCACTGAGTGAGACGTAACAATTGAAGGAGCCTAATGTGGAATCTGGCTAGAGGAACAATGGTAATCGAGGCTGCCATTGACCCCAAGAGCTGGATTATAGATCAAGCGGGTGATGTGTGGTGACAGAGCAGCGGTTGAACCTGTTGCCTTATTCTTTGAAGCCTGTGGTCTGGAAGAGATGCTGTGCAATTTCTCGTGTCCAACAGAACCCCTATGAATTCCAGAGACTGAGCGGGGGTCGTGTTAGATTTCTCCCAGTTGACAGTGATTCCCAGGCTTTGTGCTGTGAGGAGAGTGTAGTGCAGGTTTTCTTCCAGTAGACGCTTGGTGGGGGCGATGAGGAGCCAGTAGTCTAGATATGGGAACACCTAGAATCCTTGAAGTCGCAAGTGAGCGATAACCACTGCCATGCACTTGGTGAACACTCTGGGGACTGTAGAGAGACCAAAGGGCAGAGCTCAAAATTGGTAGTGACTAACTCCTATCCGGAAGTGGTGGTATCTTCTTGAGCATTTGTCCATTTTTATGTAGTAATACGCATCTTGAAGATCTACAGAGCACATTCAATCGTCTGGAGAGGAAGGATAGACTGAACCGTGGCAATCCAGAATTTCTCTGCTTCTACAAATTTGTTCAGTATGCTGAGATCCAGAATTGGTCTCTAGTCCCCTGGCTTTTTTTGGCACTAAAAAGAATCTTGAGTAAAAACCGGATCCTATCTGGTCTGGGGGGACCGCCTGGATGACTCTCTTTTGTAGCAGCTTTTTGATTTCATGTGCTGCTGCTTTCCTTTGACTGGTTGGAATGTTGGGTAATACTCTGCATTAGACTGGACAAAGAAGGAAGGGAATGCGATAACCTCTGGATATTATCCGTTGTACCCAAGAGTCGTTGGTTATATTTTGCCAGGCAGCGGGGTACAAGAAAAAACAACCTCCGACCGCTTCCACAGGTGAGCAGTCGTACAACGCTTCAGGAGCGTTGATAGGGTTTGCAAGAGAATGAATCTCTGGAACCCCAGTTTCACGGACCTCCTCTGCCTCGAAAGAGGTGTCTTCCATTGGAGTTTCCCCCTCTGCCTCTAGGGGAGAACTCAGCACATGCATCACAGAAAGAGCCCTGTGATTTCTTGTGCCACATCATCCCACTCCCCTGATTTCTAGAGTATAATCATTGAGGAGTGGAGTGTCTGACACCAATGGCAGATAGGGTCTTGCCATCTTGTTCGCACCTTGCCAGCGTATCTTTCACTTTAGGGCCAAACAAAGAAGTGGCCTTGATGGGGCATTCATGAAAGGAGCCTTAAAGGAGTCCGGAAAGTCTCAAAGGCGCATCCAGGCATGTCGTCTAGTGACTATACCCACTCCTGCCGCTCCAGCCACTCCTTCCATTGCATGAGAAATAAGACACATGGAAGAATTGGAAATGGACTCTAGGATGGCTATCTGAGAAGCCACATTGTCACGAACCTCGTCAGAAACACCTCCTGCCAAGGTTTCAGAGAGCTGATTGAGAAGATCCCTCTGAAGCCTGGTAAAGTGTGGCAAATAGTTCAAAGACCTTACGGCGAAGGTTGATGAAGCAAACACATGCTTCCCTAGTCTGTCTATCACCCGAGACTCCTTGTTGGGCAGATGGACAGTTTGGCTCTCTTCTGCCAAATCCTTCTTAGTTGCAGCCGCCACAACAATAGCATCTACTGGAAGACCTCGTGACCAATGTGGGTGCTCAGTTGGGGGTGATAATATTTTATCTGGTCTCCTTGGTATCGCTTCCAGGGTGTCAGGAGCCTTCCATGCACGCTGGACAATGAGCTGGATGAGCTCATCGGCTAGCGGGGTGACCCAGGAGGTAGGGGGCTGGGCATGAAAGGCCTGCGGGAATACAAATTCCTCAATGGAAGGATTTAAGGACTTCCAGTCACCCCTCTGTCTAAGGATCTCGGGGATGTCACCAAAGGATACCTCATCAGAGGGTGACCGTGGGGACTCTTCCCAGTCATCAAAATCTGTATCTTCAGTCAACAACTTTTCAGTGGAGTCCATGTGCTTCCTCTTGCATGACGCTTTGTGGGGTACTTCCTCAGTGGGAGGTTCTGAGGAAGACTGAAAAGAGGGGGTCTTCTGAGGAGGAGAAACCTGAGGCCCTTGTGCCTGGTGTCCGGTGGTTGTGGCTTGTGACAGTTGCAGTACAGAGAGGGGAGAGAATTTCGACATGTGCGGTTTGCCAGCGAAGGGAAGCTTCCTCTTAGGTTCATAGGTTCATAGGTACATACTAGGCTATCTGCCCTGGGGCAATTATAAGCCTAGCCCGATTCTGTATGGGTTACGCCACCCCTTGATTTGAGTATACTGCGCCCTTTTTAAGGTTTAGTTTACTGTGCCTCTGTCTAATAGTGACATGGGAGTAATCCCAGGGACAAACCTACGATCCCCCATCCACCTATCGAGATTCTTCTTGAAGAGATTCAGTGAGGTGCTCTGCCTCACATGAACTGGAATTCTATTCCAGAGCGAAGGGAGCCTCTGGGTTATGAACCTGTCCCTCCAGCAAGTTCTATTTATTTCTGTGCTGAGGTTCAAGTCCCTCGAGCATGTGGCTCTAAGGGATTTAGATTTACTGAGGTGGAGCATGTCCATTAATTCTGGATTTGACATAGCTTTGTATGTCAGGCATAGATCGCCTTGAAGTAGGCGGTATGCAACTGAGTAGAGCTGGAGTTTTTTTTAACTGAGCAGCATATGGCATCTGTCTGAGACCCTTGATCCACTTGGTGAGATAACTTTTGGGGTCTTTCTAATTGCTGCAGGTGTCGGATAAGGTACATCCCAAAAGGGGCATTGTATTCTATGATGGGCCTGATGAAGGATGAATAAAGGGGCACGATTACCTCTCTTGATCTAGATGTGAAACCCTTCGTGATGAGGTGGGCTATGTAGAAGGTCTTTCTAACCACTTTGGCAATGTGGTTTTCAAAGGAGAGATTGCTATCAACTTGGGTCCCCAGGTCCCTAATAACGTTCTCTGTACTTAATGGGTTTCCGCCTATGTGGTAATTTGTGGGCACATTGTTTTTGCCAAAGGGTATGACTATACATTTTTTAGCATTTAGCTTTAAACCATGGCTGGCACTAGTTATCTGTCTCTGTGAGACCTTTTTGAAGGATGTTTGTGTCAGCTGGAGAGTTGATTATGGCGCCCAGTTTGCAGTCGTCTGCGAACTTGGTGAGCCATAGTCCTCCCACGTTTGCCTGTACCTTGGAAAAGTATATACCGAACAAGAGTGGTCCCAGGACAGAACCCTGTGGGACGCCACTTGTGACCGGTTTCGAGTCGGACATGGCTCCAGCAACTCTCACTCTGTGGGTTCTATCTTTGAGCCAGTTTGCGACCCATCTTGTGACATAGGGGTTTATATTTAAGCTGGATAGCTTATCTATGATGCCCGAGTGGGGTATTGTGTCAAATGCCTTTGCAAGGTCCAGATAGGCTGTGTGGACTACCTTCCCTTCATCTATGGCTTTGGTGACTGTTTCGAAGAAGTCAACCAGGTTCAAAAGGCAGGATCTGCCCTTGACAAAGCCGAACTGGGTAGGATCTAGTGTCTGTAGGTCCCCAATATCTTTGTTTATGAGCTCCATGATGATCCTCTCCATAGCCTTGCAGACTAAGCTAGTCAGGCTTATGAGGCGATAGTTTCCAGGGTCCGGAGAGGCTCCACCTTTGTGGAGTGGGACCACTGTTGCTGTATGCCATTCTGTGGGCAAATATCCTGTAGTGAGGCTGAGATTGTATAGCTGTTTTATTTGAGGGATTAGTTCCTCTTGGAGTTCATGTAGGATGCAACCTGGGACGCCACCTGGTCCCATGGAAGCAGTGTTTTTTGCTCTGGAGAGGGCAGCCTTCACCTGAGCATCAGAGATGTTTGGGAGGCAGCCCTCTGCTGGGATAGATACTTGCTCTTTTGGGGGGGGGGGAGTTTGCACTGAACCTGTCTGCCAGGATATTGGCGATGTCTGCGGGTTCAGTGTATTTTTTGTCGTTTAGAATCAACTCAGAACAAGTCTGGGAGTTGCATCCCAGGTTTCTAACATAAGTGAAAAAAGCCTTATAATTGTCTTTGGTGTCCTGTGCAATTTTTCTCTTGAAGCTGGCCTTTGAGGATTTTATGAGGGATCGTAATTTTTTGCTAGTACTGATCAGAGATGCCTTCCCTATTAGGGATTTTGCTCTATCATGTAGTAGCTTCCTCCTTCTGTTGTACAGTTTATTTATGGCAGGGGTCCACCAGACTGGATGCCTGCCTTTGGATGATTGGGTCTTGGTTTTGTTTGGGATAGCATGATCCATGCATTCCTGGAGATGTCCGTAGAATGCATTTATATAGGATTCTGCAGTTTGGGCCGTAGTTTCCACTGGCCCTGGGGCCTTGAAGGATTCCACTTCAGTTTTGAGAAGTGAGAAGTTCGCTTTTGAGAAGTTTTTCCACTGTGGTTTTCTGGGCTGGGGGTGGGGTTGGGATGTGGACATCCAGTGAAATTAATTTATGGTCTGATCTTACCAATGAGGGATATACTTCTGGTGTGGAGCATAGAGTCCCCATGTTGGTAATAATCAGGTCTAGTATGTTGTCCCCTCTTGTGGGAGTGGTGACTAGTTGTTCCATAGCATTTGAGTTTATAATTTCCAGGAACCTTTGGGCTAAGGTGCTGGGGCTTGAGTAGTGCTCCCAGTCAATGTTTGGGTAGTTGAAGTCATCCAATATAATGGTGTTCGGAGAGATCTTCATGTTCTCCAATGTTTTCAGGAAACACGAGTAGGATTCCTGACTTTGAGTGGGTGGTCTGTAGGATGCTATAAACTGAAAAGCAGTCTTGCCCACTGTTAGTTGCACATGGATGGTCTCCGATACTTTGTGCAATGCCACTAACCTGGAGGTGTGGATATCCTTGATAAATATGGAAACTCCCCCTCCTTTTGTGGTTCGGTCCGGGTTTTGGGGCCGAAAAGCATGATATGAGGTATAGCCTGGTAGTGCTGGGGTGCTCTCTGAAGCCTTGAACACTGCACAGATATCGATGTTCTCCATACTGAGGAGAGCTTCGAGTGCGTGCATCTTGAGGTTAAGACTTCTGGCATTTAGCAGCATTACCCTTAGTTTCTTGTTCCTTGTGCTGTCTATGGGGGTGGGTTTGACTTTTGAGCCTTGCCTAAAAAAGGCACTATGGGGGTGGCAAGAGCCTTTGCCAATATCCGAAAGCCCAGTGGTGACAGCTGCAAGCCGTCCCTAGCGAAGCAACGTGGCTTGTCGAGCATGTCATCCCAGGCTGACAGACACTGGATCTCCTTTGAATGACACCAAAATTTTAGCCAATTGTTAAAATCGATCATTTTGTCTTTGTACTGTGGCATCATTCTAGGTGAGGTAAGATGCTGCTCAAGGTCAGGGTCATACCAGCCTGGCTACATGATCAGAGAGCTCCTCTATGTCTCTTTTCATGTAGTCCAGGGAGGTACGTCTCAGGTCATTCACACCAGCATGTACAATGACTGAGTCATATTTGTATTTGCTTTGGAGTGACCTGAGTGCTTGCGTTATCTGGCGGATCCTAACACCCGACAGGCAGCTCACCATGACCTTCTCTTTATTCAGCCTGGTGAGCGGGACGTCAGTGTGTCTGACAATAGAGTCACCTATTACAAGAGTATCAGGTGTGTTATTCAGCCTTAAGGGCTGTGGCTGCTTGGCACACTGACTTTGTGGGTTATGTGTGGTGTGTGTTTTGTTTTGAGGTAGCGTTTGCTTGGATGTCTGCTTTGGAGGTCTCTGTTGCTTAGGTAGATTTTTATTTAGAGCCTCCGAGTATGTTTTTCTGTATTTATGTGTTTGGTTCGCTGATGTGGTGGGACTATGTGATACTGGAATTGTGTTGTATGAGGTTACCTTCTCCTCCTGACTGGTTACACCAGTTTTGAGATGAGAGAGCTCAGCCTCCAGTTTGGCTAAATAGTTGCATCTCTCACATATATTTGAACCTGTTTGGAGGAGGAGAGGGTTGTCCGTGTACATGAGACAGTTGTAACATTGCCTCAAAATTCCCAGATTCACCAGCTGGACTGGAGAGGAAACCATTGACTGACCTTTGGACATGCTAGAGTAATATAGAGAAACTGAATTTAAGACGGACCAATAAAGGACAGGGTAATCGTAGAGAGTATAAGAGTAAGTAGTGCTTATGGTTTAATAGTGCTAACTTGTAGGATTACTTAATTGGACCAGTGAAGGGCCTTAGAATGAGAATATGGTGTTTAAATTGAGAGATAGAGCAGTTCTAAGGGAAAAAGTGGAGAGTAGACTTTGTGGAGCCAGGAATAGTTTAAACCCAATTTGGCGGCGCTGCCCGCTGTTGTGCTATGCTCAAAAACGTGCAAAACCACGCAAAAGAGGGTTTTAAGAGAGGAAGATGAAGGAGTTTTGGAATTGACCCAAAATGGCCAATAAAACTACAGTTTCAAGTCAGTAACCACTCCCACAGGGGCAGGCAGGCTGCTCAATGTTTTTCACTGCCACTGATCAACATAGAGACTTCCCTTTAGCCCAAGCAAAAAATGGCCTCACAGAAACTTACAAACAGTTCAAGAACAGCTGAACTTTTTTAAATCTCAGAAAAGTGGGAAAAAAGCAATATTTTTTTTTGTTTTTTTCAGAGATAGCAGAGGTTCACAAGTATCAACAAGTTATAACAGTGCAGTAAATGACCCCACACAAGAGTGTCTGGAAGGCCGGCCTGCCCAAGGAGGGATGGGAGCCCGGAACTGAGCATGACAAACTCGGAACAGAGGTCATACCCCGCCCAGACGAGTCGACCTCTCAGACCAGGAGTATCAAGAGGACTGTGAACCGTGAGAGAGGGAGGATTCCTGGAGAGTGCCACAGAAAACAATCGGTGTGGAACCAGGAATGCCCTCCCCCACAGCATAGTCACTGGTCTGAGAAGAGCCCAGTGCACCAAGGGCCACAAGAACGACTCCAGTTCCAAAGTGAGGTCCACTATTGGAGTCGGAGGAAGGGAAGCTGCTGTCAGAGTAATAGGCTTCGATACTTGAGTGGAAGTCAAAGGAGGAGTCTACTTTGGAGTTTAAGGAGATTTACGTTCAACTGAAGGAGGGAACATGGACAGGTAAGGGTGAACCTCTGGCCACAAGCAACTGGTTAACAAGCCGCAACACATCTTGCTCAGAGAGGCTGCTGGTTAACCTCATAGAGAGACCTGATGGCGATTCTGGCCTTTCTAGAAAAGGACTACATTGACTACTAGTGAATGGATCCAAGGAAGGAGAATACTTGGTCCTTGCTAATTTGAGAGGTGCAGAGACCAGAACCGAGGATGTCTGCACCGAAGAAAATGGTGTGGAAGTAGTCTGCGCCAACGTCAGTGCCATAAAAGTTGAAGATGTCTGCACCGTAAAGGCAAAAATCTGCTCTGATGGGTACGGTGCCGTCAAGGAAAGTGTCTGCACCGGTAACAAGGACGGTGCAGAGAAGGACTACACCGAAGAACGTGTTTGTGTTGAAAATGTCTGTGCCGTGGAGGACAGGAACGTCATACTCGGTGCCGAAGGGGATTGCACCAATGGTGCCAAAGGGAACTGTACCTGCATGGACGGTGCCGGTAAGGGCTGCGACAGAACTGTCAGAGCCGTAGTTGTCTGCACCGGGAACTCTGGTGCCGGTGTCGATAAGGAAGACATGGATATAGCCAGAATCATTTGGGGTGGTGCCGAGCCTGGAGCTGACAGGGTCACAGGTGGCAGCGCCGAAGTAGTAATCAATTTCACCTTCTTATTAGACGACTCCCTACAATCTCCAGAGGAAGAAGAAGGGAGCGACCTCAATGAGGAAGAGAAAGAACACGTCTTACAGGATTTAACAGCAGGGGGTGAGCCCTCCGACCCAGAAATAGCCTCACAGAAAGGAGATTTGAGAAAACCTTTCAATATTAATTTATTCTTCCTCTTGTTAAGAGTCCTGGTCGAAAAATTTCTACAAATCCCACAAGGGGGATGCACAGTAAGGTGGGAGACATTCAGACAGTAGATACATAAGTCATGGTCATCAGAAAGCAGTAACTTACAGCCGCAATCCTCACACTGTTTAAACCCAACGCTACTTTTCTTATCCGACAGTGATGTGGAGAAGAATAACAGTACCAAAAAGAAGAGGAAAGGCTACCCAAAAGGGGGTCTATATTATATCCTCGAACGCTTAAAAAAGCGAACGCTGATTGATCGAACTTATTTTCGTGAAACTGCAAAATATCGAAGCAGCAGAAACTCAAATTTTTTCCTAGGGAAATAATTTGGTTGTCCGTTTCTGTTACTTCGGTATTTTCAGTGTTATGGTGGAAAGTTACCAGTCGCATTCGGGTAAGTGTGCGATTGTGTGGATGTGAGTGTTAGGGTGATTTAGGTGAGTTAGGGTTAGGGCTCGGGTTAGGTGTGTGTGCGATTGAGTGGACATGCGGGTTAGGGTGGATTTAAGTGAATTAGGGTTAGGGAGCGGGTGAGGTGAGTGTGCGATAGTGACGGACCTTAGGGTTTGGGTTAAGGTAAGTGGGTAGTTAGTGGTGTGTGCATAGTTTCGTGTAGGGTTAGGTATCAGATTTTAGGTGTATGTGTGTGGATTTCTGTTTGTTTGGTGTGCTTGTGTTGTGTGTATGTGTTTTGGATCAGCGATTGTTTTCCCTGGGAAAAAAAATCGCTGATCTGACAGTTCGAGATTGTAAGCTTTCGCTTAAATTAGGTAGATCAATCAGCATTCGCTTTTTTAAGCGTTCGATGATATAATATAAACCCCCAAAAGGGTAAGAAGAGAAAAGGAAAGATTACCAACGATGGTAATGAAGAATTACCTCAAAGGTAAGAAAAGGGTAATAAAGGGAAATAGACTAAAGGGAGAGAGTCTTAAGTGTACGATAGGGTAGGAAAATATTAGTAGAAACTATGTGAAAAACTTTAACGTAAGAACGATGTATAAAACTTTCAAAAAATTAGACACTTAGCTGAAGAGTGTGGCTTGACACGGCTGTACAGCAATGCGGCAAACGAGATCTGAGGTAACAGGGAGCAGAGTATTCTGGATAGGATAGGACCTTGGCTCGAGAGATTTTGGCTAACGCGAGCTTGATATTTGGCCGGCTCGGTTCCAATGATGGAACCGATAACCCATCAGTAAGGAATGAACGAAGATTAATAACCTCAAATCCTGTGTTAGACTTTCAACACTAAATCCTTCACTTTGCAATTATTCCATAACCTCATCTTCTATTTTTTAACTTCTACTTTACTAATCTTCTGTTCTATGTTCCCTCTTTGTGATCTTATTTTTTTTGTCATAAAGTTTTCTATAGCTGCATGTCTTTACCTGTATTTTTCTTGAATATCTTTAGGGCTGCCCTTCTTTGTGTTAATTTAGCTTTCTCCTTTACACAAATATTGCACCATAACAGATCTTTCTTTCTTTCTTTCCCATGTCCATATTTCTTTTTATACCTTTCAAAGGTCTCTAGATTTTGCTCCTTATATTTACTTCTGTCTGTCACTGTCTTGTTTAACCTATGGATTTATCAAATCCGATTCGGATCAGACACAGGTCAGTTCCTTCAGACTTCAAATTCTCCACACTCTGCCTCCCTTGCCAACAATCCCCCGCTCCTCACCCTACTCCTCAGATTGAGTTTGCCCATGTAAGCCACCCCCAACCTACAATAAACTACCAGAGCCAAGGAGGACACAGGACTCCAAGAATAAGGAATGGACGTCCTCCATTATCTGGCCATAAAAGGGATATTTTCCATAACAAGCCAAGGTGGGGACAGGGCGGTAGATGCTGAACCAGATGGAAACAGACAACATGAGTCTATCATTATGGTAAGTACATAACATTTATAGCTGATGTTGTCTGCTCCACCTGGCTTCAACCTGTAAGAGAGAGTTCCCACCCACGTAAATATCCTCAGCAGGAACAAAAGAAGGATATTCTGCAACACAGTGGAGCCAAACAAAGCCCTGGATCTTGACTGAATAACCAGCTTAAAATGAGACACAAAAGTGTGATGACCTATCCAAGTTGCAGCTGGACAAACTTCATCCATTGATACTCTAGAAAAGAAGTAGCCATAGCCCTGATAGAATGACACATGAGCTTGCGTAGCAGGGTCTTACCTTTCAAGGAATATGCAAACAAAATACAGTTTGACAGCCACAATTTAGACACAAGTGTGCTCAGACTGGACTTTGAAAAGGAAACAAATAACGGATTTCCTAAAGGCCTTGGTACAGTCCAAATAAAATCTTAGTTGCCTATGCACATCCAAAGAATGCAGAAGGTATTCACCTTTGTTGGGGAGATTGGGGAAAAACACAGATAGATGAATGAACTGTTAGGATTATTATCTGAAGCCACTTTAGGCAGCAAAGATGGATTTGTAAGGACAGAAACCCTGTCTTTGTGGATACTAAATAAGGATGAGAAGAATCAAGAACTTGCAACTCCAAAACCCTTCTTGCCGAAGTAACAGACACCAAGAACAAGGTCTTCCAAGACAAGAACTTCAAGTCTGAAGTTGCTGAGGGTTGAAAAAGGAAGGCCTGCAAGGGCCTGCAAAACAAATGTCAAATCCCAGGAAGGAGCCATATCCCAAGCTGGGGACATAGCAAAAAGGTACCTTTGAGAAAAGCCTTAGATAGCTTGAGAGAAGCCAGAGGAACATGGTTCCTGCCAACATGCTATTTTGAGACAGCTGCCAACTGCACTTTAATGGTACTAAAACTAGAACTTGACTGAAACAACCCAGCAAGAAAATCTAAAACAGATTCTGCAAAAACAAAAAAAGATAAGAGACCATGAGATTCCATACACATTGCAAATTATCTCCACTTACTGCAAAATGCTTTTCTAGTTAAACATTTTTGAGATGAAGACAAGATAT
Source organism: Protopterus annectens (assembly GCF_019279795.1). Taxonomy (NCBI): domain Eukaryota; kingdom Metazoa; phylum Chordata; order Ceratodontiformes; family Protopteridae; genus Protopterus; species Protopterus annectens. The sequence goes on from NC_056733.1 coordinate 1,065,101,147, forward strand.
AGACTGCAGCCTAGCCATCAATGGAACTGGAGAAACCATGAGGTTAACTTCAGGGACTGTAGATTGGGGGATGCCAAATGAGATCCAGAATGGGATCGAGTACCCAAGGGAGGTACTTTAGAAGAAGCCAAAGGAAGGGGAACCGCATCTGATGAGACCAGAAAGGTGCTATGATGCTCTAAGTCACTCTGCAGCGGGCTGCCTTCTGAAGAAATTTTACAATCAGAGAGACCAGGAGATAAGTGTGTAGAAGTGTAGGGGGCCAGCAAACATCAGAGTTTCTCTGAGTGACTGCCCTGGATGGAAAACTAAGGCATAATAGCTGTTGCACTTAGTGTTTGATGGGGAGGTAAAGACATTGCAACACACAGTATCGCAGCACCAAAAAATCTCAGCCATGATTCTCAGATTTAGACAGTAATAGTGGGGAAGAAGAATGCTCCTGCTGAGGCTACCAATCAAAATGTTGGACTTCCCTGGGATGTGCATTGCAACCAGAGAGCACTAAAAAGAAATTACCCATTGCCAAACCCTCATGGTCTCTCGACAAAGAGGATAAGATGATGTTCCCCCCTGCTTGTTGAGATACTCAACAATGGGCATATTGTCCTTTATTATCACAATCACGCCTCTGGGTAGAGCATCCTGAGAACCCTGCAACATGTGGAGGACAGCTCTCATCTCCAGGAAGGGAAGCTTCATGGTGACCATGGCCAAGGAAGCTGGAAGTCATTGATTATGAAAAGGAGACTACAACCACCAACAAATTTGATAATGACACACTTTTGTCAACCATATTGGAAAGTCCATTGGGCAAGTTAAGAAAGACCACTATATAGCCAGAATCCATTGCAGAGTCCTCATATGATACCTGGCTACAGGCAGCAATCTTATAGATGCTGTCATATGACTTTAAAAGTTTCAAAACTGCATGAGCTGGAGGCTTCAAGAGTGCAAGCACCAACAACACCTGAGCACAAAGCTTGATCACTCTGGAGCTCATCAACTTGGCAATCAGACTGACTGTATCCAAGTGGCAACCTATGAACTCTAATATCTGAAAAGGCTGCAGGCTTGACTTTAGGTATTTGACCGTAATGCCTAGGTGGTCGCACAGTTGGAGTAAGGTATCTCTGGCTGTAATCAATAATGCTTTTGTGGGGGTGTTAAGCAGCCAATTGACCAGGTAAGGGAAGACCTGGAACCCCTAGAGCTGCAGCCAGGCTACCACCACTGCCATGCATTTGGTGAACACCCAGGGGGCTGTGTGAGACCAAATGGTAGGGCCTTGGACTAGTAGTGATTGGCCCCCAGCCAGAAATGCAGGAAATTCCTGGAATACTTCTCTGTCATTATATGATAGTAGGCGTCCTTGAGGTCTATCACGCACACTGACCTTCCTCAGCAGATAACCATCTGGAATTTGGTCTGTTTCATGAAAAGATTCAGTATGCTTAAATCTAGAATAGGCCTGAGGTCCTTGTTCTTCTTTGATACCAAAAAGAAACTTGAACAGACCCCAGACCCTCGCTGCTCTGTTGGGATTTCTTGGATGACTCGGTTTGCGAGCAGCTTGTGAATCTTCAGCTCTGCTTGCAATCTCTGACTGGGTGAAATGTCGGGGAGACACTTGTGAAGAAACTTTGAAATATCTAAAAAGGGAATAGAACAGCTTCTGGATATGATTCTTAACAGGCATGTGTATGAGGTGATGGTCTCCTCAACTAGGAGAAGAGTCATGCAACCCATGGCTGCCTCTAAAGTAGGACAGTTGGCCAACTCTTCAGGGACACTGAAAGGGCTCATGAGAGAAAGCCTTATGTAAACCCTGATTCTGCAGATCACCCCTACCCCACAGATGGTATCCATTATGATCTCCCCGGCCTTGGGAGGAACCCTCTGAAGGAGCATCCTGAGAAGACTGCTGTGACTTTCTGAAAAACAGATGTCTGCCCCTATTCCAGTTCCTAGAAAAGGTTCACTAAGGAGTGGGAAAAATGCACTCCTATGGGGACTGCACCTTCCCCATATTCTTTGCAATTTTTGGCCTGAAAAATGAACAGCCACATACCTCTCAACTGGCCAGATTTTCGCAGTATGTCCAGATTTTTGCCTTAAACTTTTGGTCTGTTCCTCATAAAATTTTTTGTTTATGGCAAATCACTGGGATGATCTGAGGAATGAAATTAGTAAATAATGTCATACATTTGAGTTTCAGACTTCATATCTTTTAGAAAATGCATTTTAGTACATACCCTGTTATTCTAGCAAATGTCTAAGTTTATAAGAGCAATATTTAAAATCTGTCCCTCTTTTTGGACTTTGTGCCTCCATTATGTCAGGCTTTGTCTAGATTTCTTGGGCTAAGAGAATGTGAGGTATGAAGAGCCATCAAACGAGATGTTAATGAAGGACACCTTGAAGCAATACATAAAGTTGCATAATCACATCCAAGCAAGGCATCACATGGTAATTCCAGAACCTGCTGCTCAGGAAGCTCCTGTAATGATGTTAGGTAGTGCCAGCTATGGCAGAGAGAGTAAGGCAGTGCATATGTAACATATGCCAGCTTAACTAGCTGGAGTTTTGTAAAGAATTTTATGTCATTTAATTATTGAACTGATTTGTACAGATGTTTCTGTTAAAACATATGAACAGTGAGTCCTGCTGGACAGAAAATAAATATACATGTATATCAGACTGCATTGTAACTGATGAAATGTATGTATTTTAACAAGGTTTAGTAGAAGGGACGTGGTTAAGCTCAGCCCAGCTAACCTTAAGAAAAATATCCTGAAATTAAATTACTTGGTTTAAGCCATAAAGATGGTTATCTCATAGGCCTGAATGCAGCCACAGACACAAAGGCTAGGCTGGGATCCTGCTCTTATTGTCCTTAATGGTGAACTAATTGCTACCCTGGGGTGCCAGAGAATTGCTGGTTAGTCTCTGCAGAAGTATGAAAGGGTTGGAATTGTTTTACAGTCTCCAGATGCTGGAATAAGCCTTAGTAAAGTTCTAGGTGTGTATTGTGATACCTCTTTGCCAAATCCTGGCTCAGCTTCTAGTCAGGGGGTACTGTGAGAAGCACAGAATCAGATGACCAGATGTGATGTCATCCTGTAGCCAGCACTGAAATTGTACTTGGATACTAGTGAGAGATGTGACAGCAGCACTTGGCACTCTGTTTTGGAATTGACAAGACCACTCATCCACTTCACCTTGCCTTACTTTAGTAAGTGACTTAACTAGGGAACACTAAGTCTTCAGTCAGTTAAGAAAATATACTGAGATTATTTATTTATTTATTTTCCATTTGTTAACCGGGAAATTCCGACTGGACCAGGTCCATTTTCAGCGAAGGCCCGGGGTGAAAAGTTCTGGCATCTAGTTGTACAAAAACATTACAGCAAGTATAATACACAAATAAGATGTAGTAAACAGGTTACAACATATATGGTGAACATAGTAATATAACAAGAAATAACTAAAAACACTCCAAATAAATGATGGTATAGAAAATAAGTAAAATGACAATGTCAGTTATACATTGGTAAGAGAAGAAAATATATTAAGTAAATTCTACAGTTAAAAGTTCAACTTTTCAAATGAACAAGCATGGAGGTGATAAGAGATCAAGCAGTGATCAGAGAGCAATTTGGAGAGTTAATAGCAGTATGGGTAAGGTTATGTGATACAGGGACATAACCAGGTACTAAGGAGATGTGATTTGAGGGAGTTTTTGAATACAGAGATGGAGGGGACAGTGGACACGGAATGCGGTAGAGAGTTCCCATTTCTGGCAATGGTGTGGGAGTAGAGTGCTTTCTCTGTGTTATTACTGGCCTTGGTGATGGAGAGGAGAGATTTTTCACTAGATCTGAGGTACCGGTTTGCAGTGTAGACAGTAAGTAGATTGGACATTGAGGGGTTTTTTCAGGGTATTTGAGAATATTGTAGGCTGTACCCAGCTGGTGATAGTTAAATAGCTATGGGAACTCAAGCCATTTTAGTTCTTTTAATGCAGTACAGTGATGGGTTCTATAGATTGAGTTAGTAGCAAACTTGGCTATTTTATTGTAGCATGACTCCAGTTTGTCTAGGTCACACTTTCTGATTTGGGTGAAGACTGGTGCTACATATAATAGAGTTGAGAGGAGGTGGCTTTGTGCAAGAGTGACTCTAGCTTTTTGTGAGAGAAAGGACTTGTGCCTGTATAAGGAGCCTAGCTTTTTGTGTACTAGTTTTATGATATGTGAGATGTGGACATCAAAGTGAAGATCATTGCCAATTTCAATGCCCAGAAGTTTGGTGTGGTTAGAGGGGGAGATGGTGGTACTGTCCTTAGATGCTATGGTAAAGGAGAGGATTTTTTTATCTATTAGGGGACAATAGTAGCAATTTTGTCTTTTTGGGATTTAGAATTAGTTGGATACCTGAGATCCGTTTTTCTACAGAGTTGAAGGTATCCTGAGTGAGTGTTTGTAGGGTGGTGGGAGAGGAGGTGGAGCAGATCAGGGATGAATCATCTGCATGTTGAATGAGTGTGGCATTCTGTGTAGAGCTATTGAGGTTATTTGTGAATATAGAAAATATTAGTGGGCCCAGTATAGAGATTTGCTAAAAGTATTGTTTTTCTGTATCTGTCTGAGTCTTTCCATCTGTGTTATTTTTTAATATTTCCTGTGAATTGAAACCCTGGTGTTTATTGTAAAGAGATACTCAGTATTCTCATGTTTCTCTATTATTTATTATTAAATATATCTAAACCTTTTATTGTGGCTGGTCTTTTAGAAAATATTTTAACCTTTGAGAATACTTGCATTTATTTAGTGGTAGCATCACGCTCCTAAAAGTTTTGCCAATTGGTTAACATTACCATCTGCAAAAGTATTAATTTTACTATGAGTAATTGGGTGCCCTGATAAGAGCCTTAAAGTAACTGGCTGTGAATCTGCCGTATAGTCTGGGTGGAGGGTACATCTGTGCCAGCCTTTCCCAGGTGTGTGTGTGTGTGTGTGTGTGTGTGTGTGTGTGTGTGTGTGTGTGTGTGTGTGTGTGTGTGTGTGTGTGTGTATGTGTGTGTGTGAAAATTAAATCTTAGAGTGTGTGTGTGTTTGATTTTTTGCAGAGAGAAAGGTGGAGTCTCATTTGGGGCCTGGAGAGGAAGTCCAGTCCCAGAACTGGAGTGTGCTCCCTGTGTACTTTAAGGGAAACTGTGCTTGGTGCAGAGAGCTGCATCTGAAAATACTCTGTGTATCTATTTTTATTCTAAGTGAACATTCTCCACCAGTTTCAGTGGTGAGGATTTAGACTCCAGAGACTGCTGCATCTTAACATTCCTCAACACTTCAGACACCAGGCCACTCTAGAGTCTGGTCAAGAATTAAGTGCCCTCAATGCAAAGGTAGCGGAGATATATCAGTGCTTTCCTATCGGCAAACAAAACCAAAAAGGCAGGAAGCATATCCACAAATAATACTTGACTACTAATACCTGGCTACCTATCTACCTATCAAAAACAACACTAACTACGCTAATGATAAGTAAAGGATAAGGGAAGAATAAATTAGAATGCAAAAAAGCACTATAACAAGCTTTCCAAAAGGATACACTAAAACAGAGCCAGATCAAGCTGCTGACAGGAATGGTCACAATCTAGATCTGTGGATATCTGTACTACCCATAACCCCACCCCCTAGGTGAGAAAATGAGCCATCCGAATCACTGGAGAGGCTCACAATGCTCTCCCTTGTTACAGTGCTCATTCTCATGCACTTACTATGAAGGCCACCACCACTCTGTGGTTTAGTGAGGAGAAAGCCTGCCACCTCACCCCCGGTGCAGTTATGCATCACCACCTTTCCTCCTAGGGATTGTGGTAGTGCAATTCCTGGTACTCCCTTCTCTCTCAACAACATGGACAGACTCATCATTCTCTGCCAGCGCCACAAAGCATCCAAGCCACAAATCGAACTCAGGTTTCATGGAACATAGGCCATTAACCCTCAATGACACTAGAGCTGGTTACAGCTACAGTAGAAACAAACTTACTATGAATCTTTAGTACACTTATGTATGGTTTTATGTAAGAGGAAAGACAATGCAAAAAGTGGGCACAATCATTCTATATTATCAAGTTGTTCATAAATCATGCAGTCTTGAGTTTCTGGACCTGTACCTGCTATCTTTTAAGTGAAACAAAACACAAAAGGAGAAATGTCCCTTCCCAAAATTGGACTGATCATAGCTTCACCAGTGATAAGCTCAGGTTCATTCAATGGTGTATTCCTCTGTAATCTTTTTAACAATGCTATATATTCCTGAACATGCAGCAAGACATACTTTTAGGAAGTTTGAACTACCCAGTTCACCTTACAAAATTCATGAATCTTACAAAACTGTGAATCATATAGTCTCTGCCCTAACTTGTATAGGCTACTCTCCAAGGAGAATGTATACAATATACATGGCAGTCTCTTAAGTCCAGCTTGTCTGCTTCTGGATTCTCAGTCACACACAATCATTCCAGGGAAATATCTATACTGAACATGCACAATAAATAATAACTACTGTTATGAAGTGAAATATTTCAATAAATGTATCTGTAGGAATGAGATAACCAGTTCTCTGCTCACTTCACCTCAAGATTGTACAATGAGTTAATTGAACCTTAACCCCCTCCAAATTCTGACTTTTTGTTTGACATTCAGAAAATAAAAGTTATGTACTCATCATGCATTTGTGTTGGACATTTTCATTCTTCCTCAACAAATGAGTTCAGATCTCACTCAGCCACTTTCTCTGGATTCTAGGATCCAACTCTCAAGCTCCTCTCTTACCTATAATGCCCCGGACTGCTGGGTAACCACAGATCGAGTTTGCTGCTATTTATATAATATCACAATCAGGTATCTCAACAAAGCTGTGACATAAAAGTGACGGCTGAAACATCATGAGCTCAAACAGGAGCTATGGTTCCTAATAACAATTAGGAGTCTCCCAAAGACATGGCTAAGGGGAAGGTAGGAGGGAAACTGAGAAAGAATGAAAATGGACAACACAGATGCATAGTTATGGTGAGTACATAACTTTTATATCTGACGTTGCCATTTTCATTCGTTCCTCAATGAATGGGACAGAGCCCCAGCTACATTAACCTTGGATGGTCCTCATAGAAGGATGTTCTGGAGAAACATGGAACCAAATACTGCACTGTTTCTGGAGATGATATCCAACTTGTAATGAGAAATAAAAGTGCGAGCATTCGAACATGTCATCAATGGAAGCTTTCTAGACCAAAAAGCAGCTGATATAGCCATTGACTGAGTTGAATGAGCTTTTGGTGGTCTTGGCAGGGTTAAACCTTTTAAAGACTAAACATAGGAAACACAATCCATTACCCACTTGGCTAGAGTAATTTTTTAGACTGGTCTACCTATTTTAGTACTAGAAAAGGAGACAAACAATTGATCAGTTTTCCTAAATTCCTTAGTCCTGTGAAGGTAAAAGTGAAGTTGTTTATGTGCATCTAAAAGATAAAGGGTATATTCTCCTTTACGGTCAAACGTAGGAAAGAAAACTGGTAAATTGGTCACTTGGTTAATATTTGTTTCAGAGGCAACTATTGGCAGAAAAGAAGGATTAGTGCTTAAGGTAACTATCTTTGTGAAAAATCAAATATGGTGGTTTTGAAGAGAGTGCTTGAAGTTCAGATATTCCTCATGCTGAAGTTACAGTCACCAGAAATACTGTTTTCCAAGACAGAAGAAGATAAAACGTACAGTTGTGTACACTTACCATAAATGTAGATGTTCAAGTGTATTCACTGTTGCAGTCATCATACTTGGGTTATCTGCCTGCAGGTAGCCCTCAGTCAGCCCGAATACCAGAGACTTAGTATTTCTGTGTCGGTTGCTGTCGCTCCAGGTCTGACGTCAGGTCGTCAGGGGTATAAAAACAGGCAGCCGATGTCATTACATCATTTTTTCTTCTCCCAAATGTCAGGAGCCCCCCAGTAGGGAGCTAAGCTATGGTGGTAAAATCTCCACCATTAAAAAGTAAATACCAATATCAATACCCCTGCAAGGGGTGAGTAGAATACACAGAGAGGAGAGAGAGAGACAGAGAGAGTGAGAAGGGGGCTGGAGGGAGGGAAACCAGGACTGCAACAGTGAATGCACTCGAACATTCCCAAAGCTGTAAAAAGGGTGAAGGCAGTCAAGAAGTGTTTGGGCTGGCTAGAATGCCCTGCAGGCCTGCAGTTGCAAAACCCACCCTGGATTTGGAAAATATAGGCATGTGGTAATCTTGGTGAATGTGTGTACAGAACTCCAGGTAGCAGACGCCAGAATGTCCCTGGTAGGGACTCCCCTGAGGAATGCTGTAGACGTAGAAGTTGCCCTAGTGGAATGTGTTCTGACCCCCTGAGGGGTTGGTTTCCCATGGTGTTTGTAGTTGAAATGGATACAGTGTGCTATCCATTTGGAAATTGTCTGTTTTGAAATGGCCTTGCCCTCTTCCCCTGGTGCAAAACTGAGTAGTAACTGCTCAGATTTCCTGAAGGGCTTAGTCCTATCCAAGTAGAATCTGAGCTGTCTGTGCATGTTCAAGGAATGCAGGATCCTTTCCCCTTTATTTTGAGGATTAAGGAAGAAGGTTGGCAAATGGACAGATTGGTTGAAAGCCACACTGGACACCACTTTGGGCATAAAGGAAGGATTAGTCCTGAGGGAGACCCTGTCAACAAGAAAAATAATGAAGGGTTCCACAGCCATAAGTGCTTGTAGCTCAGACACTCTTCTCACTGAAGTGATGGCCAGGAGCAATGCTGTTTTCCAAGAGAGGAATTTTAAGTCTGTGATGCTGCATGCTCAAAATGGGCAGTGTGAGCTTTTCCAGTACAAAGTTTAGGTCCCAAGCAGGGGTGGGTGTTCTCCTTGGTGGCCTTTGCCCCTCTCAGGAACTGTTTGATGAGAGGGTGAGAGAATAGGGGCGGCTCAGAGTTGTAACAAGCTGAGATGGCAGAGGCATGGATCTTAATGGAGGAAAAGGATAGGCCTCTGTGGAATAGGTCTACTAAGTAATCCAGGATTAGAGGTAGGGAAGGCAGAGTTGTGTCCTCTCCTTTAGATTGAATCTAGGAGCAATACATTTTCCACTTTTCAGCATAGGATTTCCTTGTACTGGGTCATCTGGCTTCAAGAATGACATCCAGTACCTGCATGCTTAGGCTGGACACTGGGGGAGAATTCAAGGAATAAGCCAGGCTGCAAGATTTAAGGTTTGCAGTTGCGGATGCAAGATCTGTCCCCATGCTGAGTGAGCAGGGTGGGGCTCTGGTGTAGGTGCCAGGGTGGCACTGGTGACAAGCTGCACAGGAGTGGATACCAGTGCTGACGTGGCCAGTCCAAGGAAATCAGCATTGTCCTTGGTCTGTCCTGTCTTATCTTGAGCAATATTCTTGAGAGAAGAGACAGAGGGGGAAATGCATAGATTGAGATGTTTACTCACTGGAAGGATAGGGCATCCACTTTCCAGGTCCTGTTGTGAGGTGTCCTGGTGCAGAATTTGCTGAGCTGGTGATTGCAAGGGGAGGCAAAGTGATCCACCTCTGGGGTCCCCCATTTCTGAATCAGAAGGCTGAAGGTGCTGGGCTCTAATTGCCACTCGTGTGGGTCTAGGAGATTTCTGCTTAAGTCATCTGCCAGTGAGTTTTGTTTGCCTGGCAAGAATTGAGCTTGCAGATGGACCTGCATGTCCAAGGCCATGTTCCACAGGGCCATGGCTAGCCTGCAGAGTGGGTAAGAGTAGGTTCCCCCCTGCTTGTTGATGTACCACATAACTGTGGTGTTGTCTGTTTTTATTAGCAGGGGTCCCAGTGAGAGTAGGGATACGAAAGCTGTTAGCATACTGCACAGCTAGCATCTCTTTATGGTTTATGTGCAAATGAATTTGACTTGGGCTCTAGTGGCTCTGAATGCACTTGTCGTCCAGGTGTGCTCCCCAGGCATAATCTGATGCATCTGTGGTTAGGGTCTGGGTGGCGTGGGGTTGAGTAAAGGGTAGTCCCATGTTGTGGTTGCATGCTGCTGCCCACCAAAGAAACTCTGTCCTTAGACAAGGTATGATAGGAATGACGGTTTCCAGATCCTGAGAATGTTGGCACCAAAGACTTTTTAAGTACCACTGAAGTTTCCTCATATGCAGTCTGGCATATGTAATTAGTAGGATGCATGAGGCCATGAACCTCAGGGTCTGCAGGATTTTCCTTGCGGATAGCTAGGTTCTGGTGGCCATTTGACTGAAGTAGTCTGTCAGATAGGCTTGTTTTTCTGGTGTAAGGAATGCCATCTGGGATGCTGTGTCCAAGCTTGCTCCCAGGAATACAATCGTTTGACTGGGGACTAGTTTTGATTTCTTTTCATTGATGGTATACCCCAGGGAGTTTAGAAGGTTTTTGACAAATGTTAGGTGCTGCAACAGCATTTCCTGCCTGTCTGCCTGAATCAGGCAGTCGTCCAAGTACGGGTAAATTTGAATTTTTCTCTGTCTGCAGTAAGCAATTGCTGGAGCCAGGCATTTTGTGAATACTGTGGGAGCAGTGGATAAGCCAAAGGGAAGTGCAGAGAACTGATAATGCATAGATCCTGCCCTAAAGTGAAGATATTTCCTGCATGAGTCCCTTATAGGGATGTGCAGATAGGCTTATTTTAAATCCAGGGTAGCTAACCAGGCATCTTTGGCCAGCATAGGAAAAAGCTGCTGCAGGGTGAGCATTTTGAATTTTGGTACCAACAGGAAGGTGTTTAGAATGGAAAGATCAAGGATTGGGTGCCAAGTGCCCTCTTTTCTAGGTGCCAGGAAAAGTCTGGAATAGAACCCTTGATCCATCTGTTCCACAGGAACAGGTTGAATTGCCCTTACATAGAGCTGCGATTGAACTTGTTTTTGTGCCTCTGCCCACTGATTTGGAGTAAGGTCTGGGAACCCTATTGGGGTTGGCAGTGAATGGAAGTAAAATTTGGACCTCTGGGATACAATGTTGAGGGCCCATCGGTCTTTGGTAATGGAAGTCCAGTCTTTTGCATTATGGGCAAGTTTTCCTCCTAAGGGCACAAGCAGTTGGGCAGAGGTAGGGAGTGGAGTTGAGAAGTAATTGGAAATTCTTCCCATAAGGGAGTGGTTTAGCACTCCCTGTTTTGAAGTGGAGGCCCTCCAATGCTTAGATCTCTGCATACCCTGAGACTGTAGTCTGGGTGGTCTGTTTCCCCTGGGTCTAGTTTGAGATGGCTTAGAGGGGGCTGGAAAGGACCAATGTTTTGAGGGACAATGCCTACTGAATCTAGGAGGCTGTACTTACAAGAAATCTTTGACTGTCTGCATAGATTTAGCTTTTTCTTCCATCTTTTTAAGAACCTCTTCTGCTTTGGTGCCAAACAGATTGTCCTTATTTAAAGGAGCGTCTAGTAATTTTGATTTGACTTGGTCTGGCAAGGTCTGCTCCTTAAGCCAAGCATGCCTTCTCAGTACAGAACCAGTGACTGCTGCCCTGCAAGATGCTTCTAGGGTTTCAAAGCCACAGTGCAATGTATGCTTGCTGACTTGGCTTGCATAAGCTCTTGTAATTCTTTATTTTCTGCACAGTCCATAAAGGTAGCTATTTTTTGCTTAATAAGTTCCATAATATGTTGCTGGTACTTCAGCATGTGAAACTGGCAATTCAAAGCCCTAATGGCAAGAGTTGCAGGGGTGAATACTTTCTTACCCCCCATCTATCTAAAGCTCTGGAATCCCTGTCCGAAGGAGTGAGATTTTTAGCTGTAGTTACCTTGATACCTTTGTGCCCCTGGGAGATGAGCTCTGGGTCAGCAGCAGGATTTTTGAAAAGGAATTTGTGAGAATCAGGAACTCTGCAGTACCTGCCTGATTTCCTAGGACCAGGGGGTAAGGTAACAGGTGCTAAACTGGATTCCATAAATACATCATCCACAACATCCAGGACTGGGGGTATTGCTAAAGGCCTATGTTGTGGCAAGTCTAGAAATTTTCTGAGTCTCTTTTTGGACTGAGGATAGTCTTGGCATTCCCAGTGGAAATGCTCTCTTAAAGTATGTAAGATTTCACCAAAAGACAAATCCTCTGGAGGAGAAGCAGAGGGAATAGATTACTCTGCATTTGAGTCCTCATAAGCAGATAAAGGCATGTCTTCATAATCAAATACCTCAGACTCGGACTCTTGGTCTGTTAAAGCTGCTGGGGACAGGTCTCTTTTTCTCTTAGCAGGGGAAGGCTGACTTCCCCTAATCAATATAATAAGGTCTTCTGCCATTTTAAGCATTTGATGTTGTGGCAAGAAAGCAGGTGCATGCTTTTGGGTTGTCGGTTTTTTAGGCATAGTGCATACTCTTGGCCTTAGAAACTTGATAGTTTTAGACAAAACTGAAGACACGAAAGAAGTCGTCAGTTTGTGTCAAATATTAGTAGTGCAAAGAACTTCCTCAGAAGCCGGTGCCTGCGCAGTGGCTCTGGACCCATCCAAGGCAGAGACATCCGCAGGTTACGTCGAAGAAGAGTCTTGTGGCATACAGGACTCCGAACGGGTCTCGGTTGTGGCCTGCGAATCCACTGAAGTGGGCATCAGGGAGCACCTCACTGAGTACTGGCGAACTGGTGACTAGCTTAACGGAAGCGTCATCGGCAGCTTTGGACCTATGTGGTCTGTCTCTGTCCTTATCCTTACTTTTTTTGGTAGATCGGTAGTCGGATGGCTTACTGAAACCATTTTGGAATACAGAGATCGGGAATGAAAGTATTTAGTGACAATAAGGGCCCGTTGACGACTAGTTCAGGTGTTGAACAAGGCACAAAACAGACAGCAGGGGACATTGTGGTCTGGACCTAAACAGGTGACGCAGTAAGAATGAAAATCTTAGTGTGGTATTTGCTTTCCACAGGCAAGACAATTGTTACCTTTGTCTGACATCAGTTAGAGCAAGAAAAAAGGATCCCCAACGAAGTACTTAGCTTTAGAAGCCTTCCGGATAATTCAGTTCAAGAATGAAAACTAAGGTAGCGGCCAACTGGCACTTGTGCGAACTGCTTCTGCTTGGGATCCTCGGCAAGAAAGACTGATGTAATGGCGTCAGCTGCCTATTTTTATACCCCTGATGACCTGACGTCAGACCTGGAATGACAGCAACCGATGCAGAAATAGTAAGTCTGTGCTATTCGGGCCAGCTGATGGCTACCTGCAGGCAGATAACTCAAGTGTGATGACTGCAACAGTGAAACACGAAGAACATCTTAAGGTCTACTTCAGCTGAAGGTTCAAAGGGTGGATGCTCCAGTGTCTGCAAAACCAAAGTCAAATCCCAAAGCAGAATAGGTCTCTAATTGAAGGTCACAGTAAAAAAATACCTTTAAGAAAGGCCTTATATAACTTAGATGAAGCAAAAGGAGAAGCATTGTCTCCAATGTGGTAGATGGAGATGGCTTCTAACTGAACTTTGATGGTGAAGAAACATGCCCCGCTTTGAAAGATGGAGGCAAGGAAATCTAAAACAGCAGGGAGTGGAGCAATGAAAGGATCTAACTCTCTCTGTTGAACCCAAAAGAAAAACCTCTTCCATTTACTCTTATAAATATTCCTGAGTGAAGGTTTATGAGACAAAAAAAGAATTTGACAAACTGAGGAGGAAAGGCTGGAATGTATAGTCATCATTGGAAATGGAGAAACCGTGCAGTCAACTTGAAGCCTGCAATGTCCAGATGAATCATCCCTGACAGGTGTGACAGCAGGTCTGGACTGGGGTCCACTGTCTATGGAGGACATACTAGATGAGACCATAGGAAGGGAAACCACACTTGCCAAGGCCAGAAAGGGGCAATGAGGATTACTTTGCTCTTCAACCAGACAGCTTTCTGAAGAAACTTGGGGATTAGAGGTAGGGGAGAGTAAGCACAATGGAGACTGGAGGGTCAAACGTAGACTACAGCACCTCTCGATCAATGTCCCTGAGGGGGGAATTAGGGCAAAGAATTTGCTGCATTTGTTGTTGAGGGGAGAGGCAAATAAATTGCAGCAAGGCTGACCCCATCTGTGGAAGATCATATTTGCCACTGATTGATTGAGACCACTTGTGAATTGTCAGAATGATCCTGCTGAGCTTGTCTGCTAAGATGTTGGATTTCCCCAGTATGTGCATTATTTATTTATTTATTGGCATTTGATTACCGGGAAAGCCCACTTGGCCAGGAAAAGCCCATTTTCGGTGGAGGCCCAGGAAGAAAAGCTCCAAGTTGTGCATAAGCAAAATATAATCAATTTCTTTAAGGACAGTTTACAGGATTTACATAAAATAAGTTGCTTGAAAATTATGCAAAAATAATAATCAAATAGATGCATAAGGATCATAAATACAAGTGTATAGGTACAGTATTTACAACAATGGAGCATTGGTTTAAGCAACATCAATAAGGCATTAGACAACACAAGGAATACATGGACTATAAAGTGTAAACAGGCTGAAGGTTAGTTTTGAGTTATACTACTAAAATAAAATGTAGAGGTAGAATGCAAGTTAGAGAGAGCAGGCAAGTAAAAGGTAGTAGTTGTCTAGGAGAGGTCGGAGGGTTGAATATAGAGGTAGGTGTTAAGAGAGAATTTGGTAGCAGATAGGATATATTAATGCAACAGATAAGAAATGTTAGCAAGAAAGCGGTTGGAGGAGATCGCCCATTGCCAAACCCTCATTGTTTCTCGGAACAGGGGATAAGATCTGGTTCCCCCCTGTTTCTTGATGTACCGGACTACTGAAATGTTGACAGTTTGAATAGCAATAGTTCCTAGTGGAAGACAGTTCTGAAGGGCTTGTAACGCTAGAAGCACCAGTCTCATCCCCATGACATTTATATTCAAATTGGCCACTACGGGGGACCATGTGCCATGAATGATCCTTCCCAAGTAATGCCCCCACTCCAACTGGGAGGCATCAGTGGTCAACGTGGCACTTGGGTGAGGAAAAATAAATGGACGCCCCTGACAAATCTTTAAGGAGTGTATCCACCACAGTAGGGATTTTCTGCAATCTCGAGATAATTTTATTGGATGTTGTAAGGGATGTTGATGAAAACACCATTGCACTGCTAGAGTCCACTGAAGAATTTTCATATGAAGATGAGCAGTGGGTATTAAAGTAATCACAGAAGCCATCAACCCTAGGGCTTTGAGTACCATTTTTGCTCTGGGAGACAGATGAGAAAGAACTTGTCTGACATGCAATTTCAAAGTAAGAACTCTGTTTTGAGGCAGAAGATCTAAACACTTGACTGTATCTAGAAGAGCCCCTATAAACTCCAAGACTTGAACTGGTTGTAGTTGTGACTTGGCCAGACTGATCATAATTCCCAAACAGTGGGATAATTGCAGTAAGTAATCCATGGCTGTTTCCCCAAGATGCCTGGTCAGTGCAGTAAGGAGCCAGTTGTCTAAGTAAGGAAACACTCTGACTTCAAACTGTTTTAGATGAGCTGCTACCACTGCTATGCATTTGGTGAACACCCTGTGCACTGCAGTGAGACTGAAGGGCAAGGATCTGAACTGATAATGACTGTCTCCCAGCCAGAAGTGTAAGTATCTTTGAGAGCACCTGTTTATTTTGATGTGATAGTACACGTCTTGGAAATCGATAAAGCACATCCAGTCGTCCTTCCGCAGGAGAAGCAGAATGGACTAAACCATGAACATCCAGAATTTGGAAATCTTTACAAACTGGTTCAGATAACTGAGATCCAAAATGGGTCTCAGGTCCCCTGTTTTCTTTCGGACTAAAAAGAACCTTGAGTAGATCAAAGATCCTCTTTGGTCTGGGGGAACTCTTGGATGACTCTTTTGTCCAGCAGCTTTTGAACCTATAAAGCTGTTAACTCCCATTGCTTGGGTGGAACATTGGGAAGATATTTACCTTGTCTTTGGAGAACTTGTAAAAAGGGAATGAAATATCCTCTGGATATGATTCTTTGCACATATGAATCTTTTGTGATGGCTCTCCAGGCTTTTAGGTACAAGGACATGCGCCCCCTGACTGCCTTCAGAGAAGGAAAGCCGAGCAACCTTTCAGGAGCACTGAAAGGATCAGTCCGAGAAGGAATCTAGAGAACCTTGATACTGCAGACCCCTTCTGCCGCATGGGTGGTATTTTCCATGGTAGCTATTCCCCCCACTACCTCTGGGGAAAGTCCCTGCATGACTGCTGGAAAAGTCCTTGAGATTTTTGGAACCACAACTTATTGTTATTCTAAGCTTCTTAGTTTTAGTTTATGGACTTGGGCTTCAGGCCAGTTACGTTACATTAAGAATGTTTCTAGTCTATACTCTTGTGGGAGGACAGGGTAACCTCTGCCCATCTGAGCTGGGAATCACTGAGTGAATAAGAAGTTATGCACTCACCATAACGTTCCATCTGAGTAGGTGGCTTCATTTGTTTGCAACCTGTGGGTCTTGGATCCAATATCGGATCCGAGCCGGCAACTATTTATACAGCTATGGATCCAAGCTCCTAGCTCCTCCCCTCACCCATAATCCCCTGCCAACCCCAAATGACCTCAGATCAAGTTTGCCCTCCTATATATACCTAAAAAGGTATCCCAACAGGAAAAGGCAGGAATAATACCACCAACTAACTCTTCTGAAGGCCAGGGGGAAGGAGGGGTGGATGGTTGCAGACAAATGAAGCCACCTACTCAGATGGAACGTTATGGTGAGTACATAACTTCTTAATCTGGAGTAGGGACTTCATTTGTCAGCAACCTGTGGGACAGAGTCCCCAGCTACCTGAATCTTGGGCGACCATCATGGAAAGATGTTCCGGAGCACTGCGGAGCCAAAGGATGCTCTCCCTATGGAAATGACGTCCAGTTTGTAGTGGTTAATAAAGGTATGAGATGAAGCCCAAGTGGCTGTCGAGCAAATATCATCCAAGGGGACTCTAGATCTGAATGCAGTAGAAGTAGATATGGACCGAGTGGAATGTGCACGAACCCTTTGAGGTGCAGGCCTCCCAGAAGCCTCATAAGCTAGAAGGATACATTGGGAAATCCAGTGTGATAAGGTGACCTTCGAAACGGCTTTACCCAAACTGAATTTGGCAAAGGAAATGAACAGCTGATCAGACTGTCTGTGACCAGCAGTTCTATGAATATAGAAACGCAGCTGCCTGTGCACATCTAAGGAATGCAGCTTGTATTCTCCTTTATTTTGATAATTAGGGAAGAAAACAGGAAGGTTAATGGACTGATTAATATTGGTTTCTGAGGCCACCTTAGGCAGGAAGGATGGATTGGTCCTGAGGTACACTCTATCCTGATGAAAAACCAAGTAAGGGGGTTTTACAGAAAGAGCTTGAAGTTCTGAAACTCTTTTCACAGAAGTGATAGCTACCAGGAATGCTGTTTTCCAAGACAGGTATTTAAGATCAGCCAAGGCAGCTGGTTCAAAGGGAGAAGCAGTCAAGGCCTGAAGAACTAGCGATAGGTCCCAAGGGGGTATGGCTTCTTTGATAGGGGGCCTGAGCAGAAAAGTACCCTTGAGGAAGGTATACATAGTTTAGCTGACATCAAAGGACCTGTCTCGTGTCCTACGTGGTAATGGGAGATGGCTGCCAATTGTACCTTGACTGTCGAACAACTAGCCCCTTGCTGAAAAATCCCGGTAAGGAAGTCCAAAACGGACATTAGCGGAGCAGTGAAGGGGTCCAGATTATGATGTTCCGCCCAGATGGAGAAGCGCTTCCATTTACTGCGGTAAATCTTCCTGGTGGAAGGTTTATGCGCTGCCACCAAGATGGCTTTGACTGGTGAAGAGATACCGGGAGTCCTAATTAAGAGTGGAACTGGAGCAGCCAAGCTGTCAGCTTCAGGTTGTCCAGATTCGGGGTCGGTAAGCCTGATGGGTGGGATATCAGATCCGGGCTGGGATCCAGAATCCAGGGAGGATTCAACAAGTGAGACCACAGGTAAGGGAACCAAGTTTGTCGAGGCCAGAATGGGGCAATGAGGATCATTTTGCTCCACAACCGAGAGGCTTTCTGTAACATCTTTAGCATCAGGGGTAGAGGAGGATAGGCATAAAGCAGACCGGGTGGACAAGCATGCACTAGAGCGTCTCTTGGGGCTTCCCCTGGTGGGGGAATCAGGGCGAAGAAGTTGTCGCATTTCGTATTTGAGGGAGAGGCAAAAAGATTGCAGCAGGGTTGCCCCCATTTTGCAAAAATCCGCTTCGCTACTCAGGAGTTGAGAGACCACTCGTAAGGGGAAAGAATAGTGTGGCTGAGTTTGTCCGCCAAAATGTTGGTCCATCCAGGAATGTGCATTGCGATCAGAAAGCGGTTGGTGGAGATTGCCCATTCCCACACTCTCATGACCTCTCGGCAGAGAGGATAAGACCTGGTTCCCCCCTGTTTGTTGATATACCAGACAACTGACATGTTGTCCGTCTGTATCGCAATAGTTCCTAAAGGAAGAAGGTGGTGAAGTGCTTGCAACGCCAACAGCACTGCCCTCATCTCCAGAACATTGATATGCAGGGAGGTCTCTGTGTCGTTCCATGTGCCTTGGACTGTTCTGCCTGAGCAATGCCCCCCCCCCCACCCGAGACAAGAAGCATCCGTGGTCACCGTGACGAGAGGAGGTGGAGCGCAAAAGGGGAGACCTGTATGGAGGTCTGGGGAATGAAGCCACCATAACAGGGCCCTCCTGCAAGCCTTGCTGATAGAGACAGGGTGATTGAGAGAAAGAAGCTGAAAGGACCATTGTACTTGGAGGGTCCACTGTAGTACCCTCATGTTTAGGCGAGCGCATGGAAGGAGTGTTATTGCCGCTGCCATAGAGCCCAGTGCCCTCAGGACCAATTCCGTGGGTGGAGCTTCTGATAGGAGGATAGCCCGCACATGTAAACTCAGATTCTGTAGTCGTTCCAAAGTGAGGTAGGCTCGCAGACTTCTCGTATCTAATCTGGTCCCTATGAAGTCTATCACTTGTGTGGAAGCAAGGAAGGATTTTTCCATATTGATCATGATGCCTAACTGGAGGGCTAGGCAGAGAAAAAAAATCTCTGGCTGAGCAGAGTTGATGCCTTGTTGGGGCGGTCAGGAGCCAGTTGTCCAGGTACGGGAAGACCTTCATTCCCTGAAGTCTCAGGTAGGCCGCTATCACTGCTAAAACTTTGGTGAACACCCTGGGGGCTGTGGTGAGGCCAAAGGGAAGGACCCTGAACTGATAGTGGCTGGCTCCCAGCCGGAAGTGGAGAAACCTCCTGGATCATCTGTCCATTAAAATGTGGTAGTACGCATCCTTGAGGTCTATTGAGCACATCCAGTCGTTCTCCTGCAACAGGGGGAGAATGGATTGAAGAGTGACTATTCGGAAGTTCTCCTTGGTTACCGACAGGTTCAAGAGGGAAAGGTCTAGAATTGGTCTCAGATCCCCCATTTTTTTTGGCACCAGAAAGAACCTGGAGTAAAACCCTAATCCGAGCTGGTCTGGGGGGACGGGTTGGATGGCCCTTTTTTCTAGCAGCTGCTGGATTTCTGCGGCTGCAGCCTCTCTCTGATCGGGTGGAACATCGGGGAGGTTCTTGAGTCTGGGGACATGTAGCATAGGGATTTTGTAACCTCTGGATATAATCCAAAGCACCCAGCGGTCTGACGTGATGGACTCCCATGCTGCCAGATGCCTCAAGAAGCGCCCCCCGACTGCCTCCAGAGTGGAGCAGTTGGGCAACCCTTCAGGGCTGTTGCGTGGGCCGATCAGAGAAGGATTCTCTGGACCCAAAATTTCTCGGTGCCCCTCTGCCTCTAAGTCGGCGTCCTCCCTGTCCTCCTCTGCCACGGAAGGACTGGTTGTCCGGAGCAGGTTGGGAATGTTGCATTTTCCGGAACCACATCTTCTTCTGTCCCTTTTGGTTCTTGGAAAAGGACCTCTGGGGAGCAGAGAAGCGGACTCCGACGGCAGACAACGTCTTCCTGTCCTTCTCGCTCTGGACAAGTGTCTCGCGAACGGTCTTGCCAAACAAAGCAGAACCATCAAAGGGGGCATTCGCAAAGGACGCCTTGAAGGGCTCCGCGAAGTCACAATGTCGGAGCCAGGCCTGGCGTCTCATAACTAGGCCCACTCCGCTAGCTCTAGCGGCTCCCTCAGTTGCGTGAGACAACAGCTGCATAGAGGTATTAGAAACAGATCTCAGAGTGGCCATACGAGTGGAGTACAATTGCTTGTCCTCCGCCGACATGGACTCCAGGGGGGAAGCAGCATATTCTTTAATAAGATCCCGCTGCATCCTGATGACATGTGCCATGTAGTTCAGAGACCTTATTGAGAAGGTCGCTGGACTGAATACCTGCTTCCCAAGGTGATCCATCAAGCAATACTCCTTGCTCGGAGGATGGACCGAGGGGCTCTCCTGAGCTAGTTCCCTCTTAGTGGCTGCCGCCATCAACATGGCATCTACAGGGGGACGCTTGCTCCAGTGGAGCCGGTCTGCGGGGGGGGGGGCTCAAAACCCTATCCGGGCACTTGGGGATTGGCTCCACAGTGTCTGGCTCCTTCCACGCCCTGGTGGTCACAAGGTCCACCAGGGGGTCGGCCGAAGGGGACACCCAAGAGGTAGACGGGCCTGCTTCAAATGCCTCTAGGAACATGGACTCGTCGGAGGAAGCCTTGGGGGCAGACCACCCCCCCCCGAGCCTGAGCATTTCCATGATGTCTCCAAAGGAGACATCCTCAGGGGGTGACCTTGGGGAGTCTTCCCCTTCATCCAAGTCTGTGTCCTCTGTTAAGGACTAGGGGGAGTCCACGTGCCTCCTCTTACACTTATGCTTGCGAGGCACTTCCTCGGGGGGGCTGTCCGAGGAGGCCTCACCAGCAATGTCCTGTTCAAAGGAACAACCTGGGACATCGAAGCAGGCTGTCCCTGTAGCCGGGTGATGGAAGCCTGACCCAGCAGAGAGGGAGTGCAGGGCGGACCCGAGACAAGGGCCGAAGGTCTGGATGCTCTCGACAGAGCCCTCTCCACTACATCGAAGGCTGAGGGGGAGCCGCTCTCCCTGGGCTCCGAGAGCCGACTCCTGCTCGGATCCGATGAAGGGATCGGAACCGGCGCCGAGACCGTCGGATCCGAGGAACCAGTGTGCTCTGACCTGGACGGAGCCGAAGGCACACTGAATCCCTCGGATCCGAAGATCAGGCCACGGCTCCGAGAGGTCGGATCCGACGATGGAACCGACAGACTCGAGGGTAGGGTCGGATCCAAAGTACCCAGTACTGTCGGCGCCGACCCACCCCCGGCTCCAACGCTGCCCGGCTCCAAGCGCTCCGAACCCGAAAAGCGGGTTGGAGAAGGAGCTATCGGAGCAAAAAAGGGGGGGGCAGGAGCACTCCCATCTGCAGCTGGGCTTGGATGAACCTTCTCATTATCTGGTCCAAGTCTGCATCAGACAGGCTGTAAGTGGATCTCGACGAGGCCACCGAGGCAGGCCTGGAGTGCCGCCTCGATGACCTCGACGGAGATCGGGTCTCCTCCTCCTCCGGTCCCGGGGAGAAGCAAGGTGATCGGAGCCGAGGAGGAGGAGACCTGAAAGCCATGGAGGGAGAAGCCCGCTTAGTCGAGGGGGCCGAAGCGGAGGCCTCGGCCCACCGCTTGAGGTGCTTCTCCCTCCGTTTCTCCCTCCTGGCCTCCCTGTCCTCCAGTGCTTTAGTGGGAGTTTGAATCCCGGCCGGAGGAAGGGGGGCAGGACCACAGGCTGAGGAGGTGCCACGGGAGTAACGGAGGCCGAAGCCAACTCCGGGGGCAAATGTCCCGCCAGGACCAGCTTTGACCTCTGCTCTTTCAGTGCCCTGGGGTTGAACCCTGCACAAATCGTGCATCCTGAGGACAGGTGTTCAACCCCAAGGCACCAAACACACCAAGAGTGGCCATCTGCTGGGGAGAGCTTATGGCCACACTTGGTGCATTTAGAAAAAAATAGGCTTTGGGGCCTCTGACATGTCCCAAAACTAAGAAACACTACACAAACACACAAGGCCCCAAACGCAAACACACACAATCACACATTAACGACCAGCGAGGGGAGGGTAACACTAAATTTTTAAAAAAAAGAACAGACTAAAGGGAAGCCTAATACACACACACTAATTACTTACAGAAAAAAGGGCTAAAGAGATAAAATGGAAACACTTATCTCAATAATCGCCAGGAGCTCAAAATCCAGCTGACACACTCTAGAGAGGCAAACTAGATCTGAGGTCATTTGGGGTTGGCGGGGGATTATGGGTGAGGGGAGGAGCTAGGAGCTCGGATCCATAGCTTAAATAGTTGCCGGCTCAGATCCGATATCGGATCCAAGACCCACAGGTTGCTGACAAATGAAGTCCCTACTCCAGATGTCTTATTATGCCTGTTGTTCTAAGTGTCTTTGTTCTGGTTTAAGTTATTTTACATTAGGAAGATTTGTGGTTTAAACTCTTGTGGCAGGACAGGATAGCCTACACCATTCTAAGCTGGGAATTGCTGGTTGAAGGCTCATTGTGTCTGTTATTCTGAAAGTATCTTAGTTCTGGTTTAAGTACCTGGGCTCCAAACCAGTTATTTTACATTAAGAGGCTTGAAGTCTAGGCTCTTGTGACAGCAGAGTGTAGGCAACATCCTTCTAAGATGGGAATTGTTGGTGAAGGCTTACTGTGCCTGTTATTCTAAGTGTCTTTATTCTGGTTTAAGCACGTGGACTCCAAACCAGTTATTTACATTAGGATGGTTGAGGTCTAGACTCTTGTGGCAAGACAGTGTGGCCTACATCCTTTTAAGCTGGGAATTGCTGGTGAAGACTTATTCTGCCTGTTATTCTCAGTGCCTTTATTCTGGTTTAAACACTTGGGTTCTAAACCAGTTACTTTACATTAGGAAGATTTGTGGTATAAACTCTTGTGACAGGAGAGAATAGTCTACACCCTTCTAAACTGGAAATTGCTGATGAAAGGTCTATTGTGTCTGTTATTCTGAAGTGTCTGACTTAAGCACTTGGGCTCCAAAACCAGTTGTTTTACATTAAGAGGGTTTGTGGTCTAGACTCTTGTGGTAGGACTGTGTGGCCTACACCCTTCCCAGCTGGGAATTGCAGGTGAATTGCTGTTTATTTAAACTGTTTTTGCTGGTGTGACTGTGATTTTATGTACTTTGAATTTCTAGTACTTCTGCATTTTACAGTATAAGCCAGATTCAGACTTGCTGAATCTAGATTGTTTGGTATCACTTGAGCATTAAAACCATCTAGTTACTGAGATACAGACAAGTATGAGCAGCTGTTCTTTCCAACTAATTTTAAGTGCCTGTTTTTGCTCTTATATGGCAGTTTTAATTTGTATTTGCATTCTACTGTCTGTTTGAACTGTCTGAACTGTTTTTTGTCACATTTTACTGTATACTGTACTAGTTCAGCTGTAGTATAGCCCAGTTCCAGGTTTGCTGTTTCTGGGTCTGTTCTGTAACTTCTGAGCATCAACTTCAAGCCATCTTTGTTGGTGAAGGCCTTTCTGTAACCTTGTGGGAGGAGAGTGCTGCCTGGGTCACATCTAATCTAGGGTGATTGGAATAGAGCTGAGAGAGAGAGTGTCCTTATTGGCTAGTTTGAGTTAAAGGGGTTATTTCTTGTTTTATTTTAGCCCCACATCTGTGCTTGTTAGCGTGTAGTACAATGTCGTGCACTGCCATGTAGCAGTGGATACAGCTGGTGGCTACAGACGCAAATGTTTTGCTTGTTAAATTTTCCCTTAGCACTTTGCTTGTGGTTCTCCAGAGTTTTTTTTGCGGCCCTGTCTACTGTCAGGTGGAACATAAAGCCTAGCCTCAGAGGTATCACACCTCTCACCCACTAACCATTCCTAAGTGTGAACTCTTTTCTTGACCATATAAGTTTACCTAACACCATGCACAGACAATTTCCCACAGTTTCTTCAACCAGATTGGGTGACACGGGCATCCTGAGGCAGTGTAGCAATTGTCTGATGTTCACCAAAAACCCTCTATTCCTAGTCCACACAAACTCAACATGTGAGAGATGTAACTATATTATGAACCTTGAATCCATGCTCTCTCACACACCAGTAAGTACATTTGACAAATGTTGTCAGCATGCACCCCTCATCTCCTACTCCACCCAAACACACATCACACATACAAACCTACGTGCGGGGGTTCTCACCAGAAACATACCTAAACACCAGAAACCTCACAAACACAAGCACACTACACATAATACTTTCTCTGCAGAACACTACACACAATAGCTCACGCACCACTGTCTCATCTGTCAAGCCCTGAAGGCAAAACACAAAGCCAAACATATTATTTATAGGTGATTCCATCGTGAGACACACACAGATGTCCCTCTCACCAGGCTGGATAAGGAAAAGGTCAGGGTCAGCTGTCTGTTGGGTGCTAGGATCCGCCATATCACACATGCACTCAAGTCTCTCAACAACAGGTAGCGTTGTGACGCCATCACAGTCTACGTTGGTGTGAATAACTTGAGGTGTACCTCTCTAGATTATATGAAGAGACATGACTGAGTTCTCGGATTATGTGTCTCAGGCAGGTATGTCCCTAGCCTTAAGCAGCATTTTGCCTTCACCTAGGATGATGCCTCACTACAAACAGAAAATGATTGACTTCAATAATTGGCTTACTTTCTGGTGTCATTCTAAAGGGATCCAGTATCTGCCAGCCTGGGATGACACGACCAACAAACCTCAATGCTTTTCCAGAGATGGTCTTCATCTGTCACCCCTGGAATTTCGGCTACTGGCTAAGACTCTTGCCACCCCCATAGTGGCTTTTTAGGTAGTGTCTCAAGGACAAAATTCCCAATGTAGAAACTCCATCTAAAAACAACCTCAAGGTTATGCTGCTAAATGTTAGGAGTCTTAACATGAAACTGCACTCACTGAAAGCAGTCTTCACCTTGGAAGATGCAGACATTTGTGCAGTCACAGAGACCTGGTTCAAGGTTGTGGACAGCACCTCAGCCATACCAGGTTACACCTCCTTCCATGCATTCAGACCACAAACTGAAGGTGTGAAAACTAAAGGAGGCAGTGTATCAATATTTATTAAAGATAAATACACCTCCAGATTGGTTAAACAGTATTATTCCCTGGAGATACTTCAGGTGCAATTAACTGTTGGTAGGACACCTATTCAAGTCATTGCCAGCTACAGGACCCCCTCCATGAATCAGGACATCCACTCTGCTTATTTGGATCTACTTGAGTCTATGAAGATAAATCCAAACACCATGGTTTTGGGTGACTTTAACTACTCATCCACTGACTGGGTAAATTACTTATGATCAAACTCACTTGCCCAAAGGTTCCTCGACTTTGTTAACTCCAATGCCCTGGATCAGCTGGTTCCCACCCCCACAAGGGGTGCCAACATCTTGGATCTAGTGCTTACCAACATGGGGGAGCACTGTAGCACCCCAATGTGAGGTCTTCCCTGGTGAGATCTGACCACAGATCAGTCTCATACGAAGTAACAACACATGACCCCCCCGAACTTAGCAGCAACTAAACTTAGAAACCTCCAAAGCAGATTATAACCTCTTATGGGATGGTATAAACAGATTCACTGCACCTCCCCCCTCAGATGGTACTGGCAACTATGCTGAGTTCTGCACCAATGCTTTATAAACACCTTTATAACTGCATTGACTCAGCCATACCCAATAGGACCAATACAAGCTCCTCAGGGAAGAGCAAACCCACCTGGTGGACAACTGCAATTAACAGGCTTTACAATAAGAGGAAAAAAATTGCTGTCTAAGAGTAAGAGGGAGCGAGCACTAAACTGGAAACACTCCCTCCTCAGCTTAAACAAGCAAATAAGACTTCTTGTGAAGTCCTCGAAAGCAAACTATGAATCCAAATTAGCTTCCTCAACTAAGGACAACCATAAGGCATTCTTTAGTTACATCTGTAACCTAAAGGAAAAACCCAGATTTGTGCCGTACTGGTAGTTAATGATATCACATAAACTGAGCCTGTGGGCATAACTAACCTGCTGGCCAACAGGTTCTGTGAAAACTTCACTTCTCTATCCCCGCCAAATATACCCCATGACATCCCTACCACCTATCCCCTACCTTGTATCTATAAAGAGCAGGTCATAAACACCCTCTCTAAGGACAAGAACACAGCATCTATTGGACCTGATAGCATCCCAGGCTACATGCTACATGGGCTCCAACAAGAATTAGCAACACCATTGGGTATTCTTTTCAGTCACACTGTAAGCACTGGCTTCATCCCAGCTGAATGGAAAATGGTCACCGTTATTCCCTTGCACAAAGGTGGTGCTTCCACTGACCCCGGGAACTATAAACCTATTAGCTTGATTACCCATATCTGCAAGGCCATGGATCAAATCATCATGGACCTTATCAACAAAGATATAGGTAATTTCCAAACCCTTGACCCTACTCATTTTGGATTTGTCAAAGGGAGTTCATGCCTATTAAACCTGGTGGACTTCTTCAAGACAGTCGCTAAAGGCCTGGATGCGGGGAAATCTGTGCATGCAGCCTACCTAGACTCAGCCAAGGCTTTTGACACTATCCCTCACTCAGGCATCATTGACAAACTCACCCAGCTAGGTATCACCCCTTATATCATTACATGGGTTGCTAACTGGCTCAATTATAGAACACATACAGTCAGAATAGGAGAATCTACTTCCAACATCAGACCTGTATCCAAGGATCAGTCCTGGAACCTCTAATGTTTGGAATCTATTTCTCTGAAGTACAAGCAAAAACTAAAGGTCTGTGACTGACAAAATTTGCTGATGACTGCAAACTGGGAGCAGTCTTACATAAGCAAATGATTGGTTCCAAAGTCATGGCCTTAAACTCAATACAAAATAAGAAGTTATGTACCTACCATAATGTTCCATGTTAGTTGGAACCGATCCCTCGGCTGCACTTGCTGGGCTGCTAGCTTCGAGAGTCACTTAGCAGCTCGAGGGCCCGAAGACAATCTAACATGGAGCGTTATGTAGGTACTGCATAACTTTTTAATGTTAAGTCAATGCTGCACAAATAGTGTCTAAAGGAAGTCTAGCTTGAAAGCTGTAGAAGTAGCTAAGCTTTTTGTTCTGTCCAAATAATATCTAAGTTGACGGTGGACATCGACTGTGGAAGAAGAGGCCGCCTGAAAAAAAAAATCTCTGCTAAGAGTCAGAACTGCCTGAGAACAGGCAGTAAAAGGATCGATTCTAACTGGGTTAGAGATCAAAGGAAGCCTGGCTAAGGAAGGTGGAGCCTCAAAACGTAGGCTTTCTGGATAACCTGAGGGGATCAGGAAATGGACGAGAGACCACTCGTGAGGCATGAGAATAGCTCTGCTCAATCTGTCCGCTAATGTGTTGGTTTTCCCAGGATATGCGCTGCTACCTTGCGACGAGAGAGATGAGATCGCTTCCATTCAGTCTGAGTGAGTCTCGAAGGGGTCTCGACAGGACTTGGTTCCGCCTGATTTGTTGATATACCAGACATGTTGTCATTTATGTGCAGATGGTACTCGAGCGGCTGCCCGTCCCCCACTATCCTGCTGCTGATAATGCCCCCCCCCCCATCAGGGGGGGATCGTGGTGAGTGGTGCTATCGGGATGGGGGGGCAAAAGTACCTGCCTTGGTGAAACCTTGAACCTGAGGTGATCCACCAAGCAAGATGCATTGTCATGTCTCTGTGTCCTGGTGACGGAACCATTCTGGCCTGTACTTTCTTGTTGGCCCAGAATGATCTTGACATGACTCTGAATGTCTGGAAACTCTTGATCAATTTGTGAAGGGCCTTGTTAAAGGGATCCTCATAATCACATCAGCGTGATCCAGGTGCTTACGCCCAGCCTAACCACCTGACCTGCTCTAGCCCATCCATGTATTATCATCCCTTTTGGTAAGAGCAATCTCCCTGCTAATTACCACATCAATAGCAACACCTTAAGTACACACTCAGTGGTGACAGACCTGGGCACACAGGTTGACAGCAACCTTACCTTTAATCATCATGTCTCCACAGTGGTAAGAAAGGCTTTCTATATTGCTCATCTCATAAGGGCATTGCCTCCAGAAAAAAAGAAGTTATAACCTCCCCGTACGTTTTCCTCATCGGGCCAATAACGGAGTACAACACCCCTTTTGGTATGTACCTTTCCAAGCACCTGCGACAATTAGAGACCACAAAGGTTCCTCACAAGGAAATTTCAAGGTCTTCAGCATATGTCCTATGTGGATCATCTGAAATCACCATCACTTTTTTTTTTGTTTCATACAGACTACTCGGAGACAATCTCTGCCTTGTATATAAGAATCTCTGACCCTGCTTTATTGGAAATGGCGCACATCTGCAAGTCAAATGGTATATGGACTACTTGGTCTAAAGACCTTAACCTGGTATATGACATTATTAGAACCTGCTGGAGGGACAGATTTGTCTCCCAGACTTTACCACACCTTTGGAACAGACTCCCACTTCATGTCAAACAGAGCACCTCATTGACCCTCTTCAAACCCAATCTGGACGACTGGATGGGTAACTGTAAATTCACCTTGGGGGTTCCACCTGGGTCCCTCTTGGACAGGAGCAACAGGTGCTGATCATGGAAATAAGGGTAGAACTTGGCTAGGCTTGTAAGAGCCCTAGGGCCATTAGCCTAGTAACTTCCTATGATCCTATAACTGTTGGCCGAACAAGGAAGATCCAGCAAAAGCAGCACCGATGAATGACACCTTGGAGGGCTCTGCAAAATCACACAACCGCATCCAGGCATGTCTCCTAATGGCTACGCCTAAACCAGGCACCAGTGAGGAACCTTCAGCTGCATGTTAGATTAACCTCATAGATGCATTAGTAATGGACTGCAGGGTGGCCAGTTGTGAGGAAAAAGGATTTTTGTTCCTCTGTGGATATAAACCCAGGGGTAGAGTTAGACAGTTCCATAACTAATTCCCTCTGTAACTTATGTGCCAGGTAATTCAGTGATCATAAGTGAAGGTCACTGATACATACACTCACTTCTCAAACCTGTCCAGCACTTTATACTCCCTATTAAGGAATGGACAGTGGAAATCTGTTCAGCCAGCTCCCTTTTTAGTGGTTGCCGCAACAACCATGGCATCTGCAGGATTTTCCTTGGTCCAGTGCTGTCTGTCGGTGGGAGCACTCAAATTCTTGTCCGGGCATTTGGAGATCAGTTCCATGGAGTCCAGTTCTTTCCATGCTCTGCAGGAGACAAGATCTATAAGCTTATGAGACATCTACAGGTGGAGATCTAGGGGACCCTTCCCCTTTATCAAAATCAGAGTCTTCTGTGAGGGATTTCTGCAGGAAATCCAAGTGCCTCTTCTAGCATGACCTCTTCCCAGGAAGTTCTTCAATGAGGTGTTCTGGAGAGGTGTCAGAAGATGTGGGCAGTTCCCCTGGCAGGAACTGCTTGGAAGCTCATACAAGCTGGCTGTCCCTGAGGTGTAAGATGAAAAGTCTCAGACATAGGATCCAATGAGGGAACAGGCATTGGCTCCAAAGACACAAGAGTCAAAACTGCTCTGAGGTGAGAGAAAACCCTTTCCGCCACCTTGAAGGCAGAAGGACCAGGAGAAACACAGAACAATCCAACCGGAGCCGAGACTCTCAGCGCAGACGATCCCAGGCTCTCCCCAACCCTCCACTCTAAGGGAAGAGTCAGAGCCAAGCTGTCCAGCACCAAAGCTCCAAGGGGAAGTGACAGCTCTGAAAACTTCAGAGTTAAAATCCAACGCCGACACTTTGGCTCCAAAAACCATTGTGCTGTAAGGGGATAGGAGCAGATCGATCAGAGACGTCATTGGAGTGGGAGAAAAACAATATTTAGATCAGACAGTTTGACTCCAGTCAGTCTCAGAGCTGAGGGCTCTGAAAAGGCAGATTGGATCAGAGAAGGAGCAGCAACAAGCTGAAAGGAAGGTGTAAGGCTCACAGATCTGGTGAGAGACGGAGACGACAAGACCCCCATCTGGATCTGTGTTCTGAGAAATTCTCATCATCCTATCCACCTCCGACTCAGAAAGACTTTGATAGGACCTAAATGAGGAAGAACTGGATGGTGGCCTGGAAGACTTTTTACACATCTCCTTAAGAAAGGGAAAACTTAACTTTGGGGATACTGGTTCTGGTGAAAATCTTGAGATATGGAGCTGAGGAGACTTTGCAATAGTAGGCGTCTGATCCAAGCTCTTAGAAACCTTAGGAGGTTCAGAAGAAGGTTCTGAATGAACAGACTATGTAAGGTAGCGTTTTCAATGTGCACTGGACTCCTTTGACTTATGAGAGAGGGTTTGAGCCCCTGATGAAGAAGTACCAGTGGAAGGAGCAGAAGCTGGAAGGAGGCATTTTAATGTAAGTTTGTTTCTCCTGTTGCTAATGGACCTGGTGTTAAATGCTGCACAAATGGAGCAGGAGGTGTCCACATGTGCTGGGCTCAGACAATAAACACACTCCCTGTGGGCATCAGAGTTGGGGATCTTACACCCACAGGAAGTGCACTTTTTGAACCCAGTAAGCTTATCAACTATACTGAAAAGTCACAAAAAAAGTAGCATCTAGAAAGAAGGAAAACATTTTTTTTTACACAACTACAACAGTAAAGTTGGAAAGGAGAAAGTCTGAATACCAGCTATGGTAAAAGCTACCTTAGACTGAGGTAATAGAGGGTGAAGTTACCAATAAAGGTAGCTAAGAATACCAAGAAATAAACCTTAATTTGTGATAAGAAAAGTTTGGAAAGGAGATAAGGTAAACTATAACAAAGAAGAAATTTTAAGGAGAAGAAAAAACAGTTGAATTCACTCACTAAATCGCAACCCGACCGATCTTGAAGAATGGCAAATGGGATCTGAGGTGACAAAGCAGTCTGAGGCATTATGGGTAAGGGAAGAACTTGAGAGTTGGATCCTAGAATCTAAAGTAAGTGTCTGAGTTGGATCCAAGGTTACATCTGAACCCATTCGTTGGGGAATGAATGAAAATGACAACATCAGATCAAAATAATCACAAGTAAATGTATGAAACAAAATAAAATAAGAATTAATCATCCATTAATAACAATTTAATCCATTTCCTGGTCATGTTTAGCTTATGTCCACCATAGAAACACATATAAGCCTGAAAACCTACTGTGAGAGATGCCAAGTCGGACCACTACAGATCATCAGTTACACAGAAACACAAACCAATGACAATTCAGACTAGCTAAATCTTTTTGGAGGTGTCTGGAAACTGGAGCACCTGGATGACATCAATATAAATAAAAGGAAAAGTATGCAAACTCTACATGGACTGTGGCCAAGGTTAAAACTTTACCCCAAGACCCCTGAACTATGATTAAATCCAAATATATTCTTCTGAAATTGACTGTATATAAACAGATACTATTTCTCAAACTCTGATCAAAAGAAAAAATGACCCAGCGGTGAGGTACTTCCCAGTGTACAAGCAAGAACATCTAGACATTTGTACCTGCCTTGAAAAAGAAAGTAACTCAGACTGAAAAATGAAACCAGTGAGAGGGCCGCAAATGAAAACTAAAGGAAAAAAAAAAAAAAAAAACATTAACAAAAATCTTACATGAGTCCTGGAGAACAATAAGAAAAAACTGTACCTCTAATGCCTCCTCAATTTTTTCATAGTCTGCTTTTATTCCATTGCTCTCTGCAGCAATCTAGAAATCAGTGGGAAACAAGAAGTTAGATTCTGGCAAATTAATTTTCATTCTGAAAAAACAAAAAATTATTAAGGATAGATACAATGCAAAAAGCATTCATATGATTATAAGCATATTCTGTACTGACAGTTGAACTTCCAAGAAAATAATATCAAAGACATCCAGTAGTCATGTCAGTAAAGACAGTACTTAAAAATAATTGTAGCTCTAGATTAGTAGTTGCATTTAAATAATGCTTAATGTTAGGATATGCAATGCAGGAAAATTCTTTAGAAAGGGCAATTCCATCCTCCAGCATAATCATCATTATTTCCATCCCAGAGATTTTTTTTCTTTTTTTAAATATATATCAGTTAGATGTAAATTGAGCATCGAGAAAATCTTCAGTATCCTTTAGTTCTTTCAGCTCATTTTTTCTTGTCACAGACCATGAAGGTCCCTCCACCTCTTTCCTATTCAGATCTTGAGCAGTTTCAGGAATGACCCTGTCTTAGCCTGTATGATTTGGGGAGTCATATTTACTGTAATCTTCTGTTTTGGTTGCTGCTCACAATCTAAAGCACATTTTGCTGAGATTAACACAAAATACTCAAACAGATATAAAATGAAACTCTTCCTAAACAGTTATCCACTGGTAAAATCTTTATATACAGAGTATGGCTCCATTTTACTGCTACATTTACATACACCACATTATGGTAAATTTTGGCCAGTCAAGAGTTGTTGCTATCCATGTAGAAAAATAAGGGCAGTATGAAATAATACAAGTTGTTTTAATTTGCTTTACTGAGTCTATGCAGCATCAGTGATCATTCAAATATTAAGTACATTTTAAGTTATGTACTCACCATAACTATGCATCTGTGTTGTCTGTTCTCATACTTCCTCAATGCATGGGATTTGGATCCGACTTGGCCAATCACTTTAGATTTTTGGATCTGTCTCTCGAGCTCCTCCCTTTACATATAATGCCCCTAATTTGCAAGAATACCTCAGATTGAGTTTGCTGCTGCTGCTGAACATGCCAGGAGGCATAAGTACTTATAATGAAAATTATAATCATAACTAGACGATAGGAAAGAAACATTGTGGGGACGTAGACTGGGAATGAGAAGTTATGTACCTACCATAACGTTCCATGTTAGTTGTCTTCTCTCGCCTTCTTTCTTGCTGGATGGGTTCGGAGCCGATCCCCGGCTCCAACTCGGCCACTTACTAAAGCTCGAGAGCTTATTTTACCGGCTCGAGGCAACCCTATATCCCATGATGCTAGGCGATAACTCCCCAGATCTCGTTTGGAAGCTGAAAAACCTAGCATAGGCCAATAAAACAAAATCCTCCAACTGGAAGGAGGAGGAGGAGGGATTAAAACCCCCAAAGATCATTATCTACACTATATATATCCTAGGACACCTAGATGGTGAATAAGGGAATATAAGGACCCTTCAAGGAAGGGAAGATCTTCCCGGTCTGTCCAGGCTGGGGGGATGGTGGGTGGGACGCAAGAAAAAAGGCGAGAGAAGACAACTAACATGGAACGTTATGGTAGGTACATAACTTCTCAATGTTAAGTTGTCAATCTCGCCTTCATTCTTGCTGGATGGCACCGCGTCCCTAGCACCTTCATCCTGGGTAGCTCATTGGAACAGACTCTTAAGAATGGTGGAACCAAATGTTGCTCTGTCCCTGGAGGCCATGTCCAATTTGTAATGCGAAACAAAGGTATGAGGAGGCCCATGTGGCTGCCGCACAGATAGTGTCTATTGGTAGTCTAGCTTGAAAAGCTGTAGATGTAGCTAGTGCTCTAGTTGAATGGGCTTTTGGCTTAGAAGTTAATTCCCTGCCTCTGAGTTGATAAATAGATGTAATCACAGAAGACAGCCACCTAGATAGGGTCACCTTTGAAACAGGAAGGCCTTTCTTATTTTCTGCATACGATAAAAACAGTTGATCAGACTTCCTTATTTGTTTGGTTCTATCCAAATAGTATCGGAGCTGGCAGTGAACATCTAGATAATGTAGCTTTTGCACCGCTCTACTAGTATAGTTTGGGAAAAAACTGGGAGATCAATTGATTGATTTAAATTTGTCTGCGAAGCCACCTTGGGTAAGAAGGATGGATTAGTCCTTAGAGAAACTCTGTCTTTATGGAAGATTAAGTAGGGAGGACGAACGCAGAGGGCGTGAAGCTCAGATACTCTCCTAGCAGAAGTAATGGCGACTAGGAAGAGTGTCTTCCAGGAAAGAAATTTCAATGAACAGGAGACCGCAGGTTCAAAGGGGGGAAGAATCAAGGATGTTAAGACTAAATTAAGATCCCACTGAGGTGGAGGGTCTTTGATCGGAGGCTTAAGTAAATATACACCTTTAAGGAAAGCTTTGCAAAGCTTATTGGACATGATGTTGTGGTCCGCTAAGCCTGTATGAAAATTCAATATGGCTGCCAACTGAACCTTTACTGTAGAGGCAGAAGACCCTGAATGAAAAATTTTGGCTAGGAAGTCTAAGACGGAATGAATTGGGGCAGTAAAGAGATCTATATTCCTTGCCTTTGCCCAGAAGGAGAAATATTTCCATTTACTAGTGTAAATCCTTCTGGTGGAAGATTTAAGGGAAGCTACTATGATATCCCGGACGGGATTAGAAATCATAGGAAGCCTGGCTAAGGATGGAAGTGGAGCAACCAAGCAGTGAGGTTGAGAGAATGTAGGGATTGGTGCAGCTGCCCCAACTGATGGGTCAACAGATCTGGAGCTGGGTCCAGATGCCAAGGCTGTACCAAGAGATAACGATGTAGGAACGGAAACCATATCTGTCGAGGCCAATAAGGGGCAATGAGAATCAACTTGGCTCTCAAGGCGGTTGCTTTCTGAATTACTTGTGGGATTAGAGGAAAGGGTGGAAAGGCATAGAGAAGTAGTCCCCGAGGCCAATCTTGGACTAGAGCGTCTCTGAGGGGATGGCCTGGAAGGGGGAAGTGGGTGAAGAAGTCGGGGCATTTGCTGTTTTGGTGTGTAGCAAAAAGATTGCAGCAAGGAAGGCCTCACTTCTGAAAAAGCTCTTCTG
The DNA here is from genome assembly GCF_019279795.1 of Protopterus annectens. Classification (NCBI taxonomy): domain Eukaryota; kingdom Metazoa; phylum Chordata; order Ceratodontiformes; family Protopteridae; genus Protopterus; species Protopterus annectens. The sequence continues at coordinate 1,065,136,020 of NC_056733.1, forward strand.
CCACAGATTGTTTGAGAGACCACTCGTGTGGCATGAGTATAGCTCTGCTCAACCTGTCCGCTATGATGTTGGACTTCCCGGGGATATGCGTTGCTATCAGAAACCGCTGAGAGGAGATTGCCCATTGCCAAAGTCTGAGTGCCTCTTGACACAGGGGATAGGACTTGGTTCCGCCTTGCTTGTTGATATACCACACTACAGACATATTGTCCGTTTGGATTGCAATAGTTCCTAAGGGAAGAGAATCGTGGAGGGCTTGCAACGTTAAAAGCACTGCTCTCATCTCTAGGACATTTATGTGCAGGTGGCGTTCGAAAGGTTGCCAAGTGCCATGGACCATCCTGCCCTGAAAATGCCCCCTCCACCCGATCAGGGAGGTGTCCAATGTCACCGTGGCGACCGGGGGAGGAGGAACAAAGGGTCTGCCTTGATGGACTTGAGGGGACAATATCCACCAGGACAGATGACTATTGCAAGTTGGAGTTATCATGATCTTGTGGTGCATGGGGAGTGGCTGAAAAGACCATTGGGCGAAAAGCATCCACTGTAGAAGACGCATGTAAAAACGTGCAAGGGGAAGAAGTGTTATGGAGGCCGCCATAAGACTCAATACTTTCAGGACATACCTGGCCTGAATTTTGTCGCTCTGAAGAAGAACATGGACATGGTTTTGAATATCCAAGACCCTTTGATCTGTTAACTTTGCTGAAAGTTGTACGGTGGTCAAGTTGGCACCTATAAAGGTAATAGACTGACAAGGCGACAAGGCAGACTTTTCGAAATTTATAGAGATTCCTAGCCCTTTGCAAATGTGAATGGTGTAAGCTCTGGCTTGGAGAAGTTGATGCCTGGTGGTGGCGGTGAGGAGCCAGTCGTCTAGATATGGAAACACCGGGAATCCTTGCCGTTTCAGGTGAGCCGTAACCGCTGCCATACATTTGGTGAACACTCTGGGGGCTGTAGTGAGACCAAAGGGCAGGGCTCTGAATTGGTAGTGACTGGTCCCCAGCTGAAAGCGGAGAAACCTTCTAGAGCGCCTGTGAATTTTGATGTGATAGTACGCATCCTGAAGGTCCACGGAGCACATCCAATTGTCCTTGCCCAGAAAGGGTAGAATGGACTGTAGCGTGACCATCTGGAATCTTGTTCTCTTTACAAACTTATTTAGTTTGCTGAGATCTAATATTGGTCTCCAGTCCCCTGTCTTTTTCGGTACCAAAAAGAACCTTGAGTAGATTCCGGATCCTAGTTGGTCTGCTGGGACTGGCTGGATGGATCTTTTGCTAGCAGTTTTGATATCTCTGATACTGCTAGTTCCCTTAGACCGGGTGGAATGTCTGGAAGGGTTCCCTTTTGCTGAATTGGGGTTTGGATAAAGGGAATTTTGTAACCCTCGGATATGATCGACTGTACCCATTTGTCTTGAGTAAGGGAAAGCCAGGCTATTGGGTACAGCGACAATCTTCCCCCGACTGCCTCCGAAGGTGGACAATCGGGCAACATCTCAGGGATGCTGGAAGGGTTTGTCAGAGAGAGGCTCCCTGCTACCCTGGTTCTGCGGACCCCCTCTGCTGTTGTTGTTGTTACCCCCCTCTGCCTCTGGGGGTAAACTGACCTCTTGCGTCAGGCGTGACTCCTTGAGATTTGCGGAACCACATTTTCCCACCCTTCTGACCCTTAGGGTATGGTCTTGAAGGGGTGGAGAAACGGACTCCTACGGCAGAAAGAGTCTTGCCATCTTGTTTGCATCTGGTCAAGGTGTCTTTCACTTGAGGTCCGAACAAAGCCGAACCATCAAAAGGGGAATTTGTGAAGGACGCCTTGAAAGGGTCCGCGAAATTGCACAGCCGCATCCAGGCGTGACGCCTTAAGGCCACTCCTGTGCCCGCGGCCCTACTCGCTCCATCGGCTGCATATGAAATTAGACGCATGGAGGAGTTAACAATCGAGTTCAGGGTTCCAAGCTGTGAGTTTATTTTATCCTGGGACCCAGCAGCTGATGGATCCTGTAAGACTTCTCCCAGCTCTTTGAGAATATCTCTCTGAAGGCAGGTGAAGTGACACAAGTAATTCAGCGACCGCATGGCAAAGGTCGCTGAAGAAAACATCCACTTACCGTACCTATCCATGGTCCTAGAATCCTTATTAGGAGGATGGATGGGTACTGAAGGATCAGCTAGTTCCTTCTTGTTGGCTGCAGCCACCACCATGGCATCTGCCGGTACACCTTTTGTCAGGAATTGTTTGTCAACTGGTGATGTGATGAATTTAGATGGCCTCCGAGTGGTGGGTTCCACCGAATCCGGGGCCGACCACGCCTTCCGAACCACTACTTCAATAAGGGGGTCGAAAGGCGGAGACACCCAGGAGGTGGAGGGTCGAGAACCAAATGCCTCCAGGTACACCGACTCGTCCTCGGAAGGATTAAGGGAAGACCAGTTCCCTCTCTGCTTTAGGATTTCTAGGATGTCTGAGAAAGAGACATCCCCAGAGGGGGACTTTGGGGATCCCTCCGACTCATCCAAGTCGGTGTCAGATATAATGGACTCAGGGGAGTCCACATGCTTCCTCTTACATGTCCCCTTACGCAGAGGTTCCGCTGACAGGTCAGGAGAAGCCTCGGAAGAGGAAGAAATTCCCAGTGGGGAAACCTGAGGCGTTGGATCTCTGGGTCCAGGAGCAAGAGAGTGGGAAGAGACATCAGCAGGCACTGTAGTGGGAGGAGCTGATGGAGCTGACCGTTGACTATGCCCTGGGGGCTAGTACACTCCTCATCACCTCGAAGGCTCCCCTATCAGAAAGGCCAGAGGGCTGCCGCTCCGAAGAGGTAGGAACCCCGGGCCGCACCAACAGGGAAGGCTCCGAGGCCGATGTCGGGGCCGGGCTCACCAGCGCCGATGCTCCGAGAGGGAGAACGGGGTCAGACAATGGTCCGATGCCACTCGCCCTCTCGGAGCCGATGAGAGAGACCAGGCGCCCGGATCCGTCCAATAAAGGCATCACGGAGGAGATCGGAGTGGAAGACGAAGGAGCCGAAGGGGGAGGTATCGGCTCCGATGCCACAACAGTCACAGCTCCGAACTCTGAGGGAGAGTCGAAGGAGGAAAAATAGGTGGAGTCATAATAGCTACTGTCTGATGAGACGGGCTACAGATCATCTGGGCCAATGCCTGAGACTAACAGTCTACTTACAACTCTCTCAAGGTCGTGATCCGAGAGCCTGGACGACCGAGAAGATCGGCTCCGATGGCTCCGCTCCGAGAGCAGGGGAGATCTCAGAGCCGAATGGATGGACTCCAATGAAGGGGATCTTGACCTCTTCTTAGATATGGATGGAGCCAAAGGAGCCGAGGACACGGCTCCAGCCGGAGCCGACAGTGAATGCATGGACTCAGAGGTATCGGTACCGAGTGGTGTCGAGACCGGAACCTGTGACTCGGAGGGATTGGCTCCAGTCGGAGCCGATCTAGGCACAGACGAAGAGCCAGCAGCCGAAGGCTTAGTACTTGGAGTTGACGGTTTTGCTGGTTTCGAAGGCCTCCCCAATGCAGACTTAGTCGGGGAGCTCTCGGGCTTTAACAAGCCCCTCAGTATAAGTTTGTTCCTGTGCTCCTGCAGGACTCTTGGACTGAATGCATGACACACAGAATAAGAGCCCTGCAGGTGCAGGGGTCCCAGGCAGTAAACACAAGAAGTGTGATCGTCTGTCAGAGACATTTTCTGACAGCACGAGTCACACTTCTTAAAGCCTGAGACCTTAGTTTCCTTTGGCTCCTTTGACATAACAGTGTCGAGGGATCACAAAAGGAAAGAAAAAACACACACACACACACAACACTCAAAAAACTATAAAAAACAATAAAAATATTAATTAGGATAATGACACACCCAAACACTCCACAGGATCCCTAAGAAAAAATTAGGAAAGGGGCAGGCTTAAGGCCTAACCTAAGAGTGGAGGGGAGGGGATATAAGGGATAAAAAGGGAAGGTATAAACAGGAATAGAATTAGAGGTAGTCGCTAACTACTGAAAAACAACTGAGTGAAAAATTAACCAAAAAGGGTGACTGAACACTATATATTTAAAGACTTACCAGGAGCCGGTAAAATACGCACCTCGCAAGCGAAAACGGCAAACAAGATCTGGGGAGTTATCGCCTAGCATCATGGGATATAGGGTTGCCTCGAGCCGGCAAAATAAGCTCTCGAGCTTTAGTAAGTGGCCAAGTCGGAGCCGAGGATCGGCTCCGAACCCATCCAGCAAGAATGAAGGCGAGATTGACAACTTAACATCAGTGGTTTCCATATACCTCACCAGGTCACTCCCAAGGGATAAGGACAGTAGGAAGGAGGGTGGTGAGTTGAGGAAGAATGAAAACAGACAATATGGATGCATAGTTATGGTGAGTACATAACTTAAATATCTGATGTCATTTTCATTGATTCCTCAATGTATGGGACAGAGTCCCCAGCTACAGTAATCCTGGGTGGCCCACATAGCAGGATATTCCTGAGAACCGTGGAGCCAAAGGCAGCTCTGTTCCTGGATATGATGTCCAACTTATAATGAGCAATAAAAGTATGGGAACTGGACCAAGTGGTCACAGCACAAATGTCATCAATTGAAGCTCTAGCCCAAAAAGCAGATGATGTAGCCATGGATCGAGTGGAATGAGCCTTTGGGGATCTAGGTAAGGACAAACCTCTTAGAGAATATACAAAAAATGTAGTCTTATCCATTTAGCTAAAGTAACTTTAGAAACTGGTTTTCCCAATTTGTTTTTGGAAAAGACAAACAGCTGATCAGTTTTTTTAAATCATTTTGTTCTATGTAGGTGGAAAAGAAGCTGTCTATGCACATCTAAAAGATGTGACATGTATTCTCCCTTATTGTCAAAATTTGGAAATAATAGAATAAACTAAAACATGAATTTATTTATTTAGCCAGATCATTGTGCGAAAATTAAATTACTCATATAAAGTTGAGAACAAAGAATTTAACACACAAACTAATTGCTTGGGAAAGGTTGCATTCTTTACTGCAGAAATGTTAGCTGATTTCCTGATTATACTTGTAAATATTATTATGTTATGGACCTTGTATATAGTTTCTTTGTTGTTATGATTGTAAATATAATGTTGATTTATTGTTCTTAATAAAATAAAAAAAATTGTTTAATAAACAAAAATTGGAAATAAAACTGGTAAATTGATTACTTGATTCATGTTTGACTAAGAAACAACTTTTGGCAGGAAGGAAGGGTTTGTATGTAAGCTCACTCTGTCTTTGTAAAAAAAACAAATACGGTGATTTTGAAGAAAGTGTTGGAGTTCAGAAACTCGCCTGGCTGATGTAATAGCAAGAACAATTGTCTCCCAAGAAAGAAATTTCAGGTCTGGCATGGCTGAAGGTTCAAAGGGATTGAGTTCAAGTTTTAACAAAACTGTAAGATCCCAGGGTGGAGTAGGGTCTCTTACTGGAGGTCAAAGCCAAAGAGTCCCCTTCAGAAAAGCCTTACAAATTTTTGAAGAAACTATGTGGAAAGGCATTATTGTCCCATAATCTAATACAGCAGGAATTGGGGCTGTGAAGGCATCCAGCTTTCTTTGTTCTGACCAACATGAGAATGTCTTCCATTTACTCCTGTAAATCTTACTGGTAGAAGGTTTTTGAGATGAGGATAAAATCTGACTAACTGGTAAGGAAAACCTCGCTGTCTAGCCATCACTGGAACTAGAGAAAACATGCGGTTAACCTGAAGTCATGAATGCCTGGATGAATCATCCACGAAAAGTGCGATAGTAGGTCTGGACTGGGGTCCGGTGTCCAAGGCAGACATCAAAGATGAGACTATAGGAATGGGAAACACACCTGCCGAGGCCAAAAAGGAGCAATGAGGATTACCTTGCTCTTCAAATGTTGTGCTTTCTGGAGAGATTTGGGTATTAAGGGAAGCGGAGGATAAGCATACAGCAGACTGGGAGGCCAAACATGGACTAGAGCATCTCTTGGTGAGTCCTCTTGGGGAGGAATTAGGGCAAAGAACCTGCTGCACTTGTTGTTGAGGGGAGAGGCAAAGAGGTCACAGCAAGGTTGACCTCAGTGATGAAAAATCATTTAAGTCACTACAGGATTGAGAAACCGCTCGTGCGGCACGAGGATGGATCTACTGAACTTGTCAGCTAAGACACTGGAGTTCCCCAAAATATGCATTGCTACAATGGTTAGAGAAGACTGCCCACTGCCAAACTCTCATTGCTTCTTGGCAAAGGGAATAAGATCTGTTTTCTCCTGTTTGTTGATGTACCAAACAACTGTGATATTGTCTGTATGGATAGCAATGGTATCTACAGAGAGGGAGTTCTGAAAGGCCTGCAACACTAATAGGACCACTCTCATATCTAAGGCATTGGTCTCTTCTGGGGACCAAATACACTGAACAGTCCATCCCAAAAAATGCCCCCCTCACCCCATCCCAATTAGGAGGTGTCAATGATCAGAGGGGTGTATGGGGGAGGAAAGATAAATGGGCGTACCTGACAAAGCTCATTGGACTGGATCACCAAAGTAGGGAATCATTTCAGGCTCGCAAAATCTTTATAGGGTACTTCAACTAATGTCAAATCATCAACCATTGTACTGACAGGGTCCATGAGAGAATTCTCATGTGAAATCGAGCCATGGGTAATAGGATGATTGATGCAGCCATCAAATCTAAGGCTAGAAGAACCAATCTCACAGGAGGATAGGGATGATCTAGAATCTGTCTGACATGCAGTCTTAGTGAATTAATTCTGCTCTGAGGTAAGAATATGAACTGTCTGACTGTGCCCATGTGAGCTCCTATAAACTCTAAGACTTGAACTCATTAAAGTTGGGACTTGGAAAGATTTACTGTGATCCCTGGGAATGGACACAAATGTGATCTCCTGGCTCTTCTAGGAGATGCTTTGTTGGTGCAGAAAGGAGCCAGTCTAAATAAGGAAACATTCTGAATCCAAGCAGTCTGAGATGAGCTGCCACCACTGCCATACATTTGGTGAACACCCTAAGACTGTGGTGAGACCAAAGGGCAGGGCTCTGAACTGGTAAGGACTGCCTCCCAGCTAAAAGTGTAGATTTCTTCTAGAGCGCCTGTTTATTTTGATGTGATAGTACACATATTTAAAATGTATAGAGTACATCCAGTCGTCCTTCTGTAGAAGAGGCAGAACGAACTGAACCATGACCATTCGGAACTTTTAGTTATGTACTCACCATAACTTCAGATGTTTGGGATCCATCTCGCCTACATTCTGACTGATGGGTTCGGAGCCGATCCCTCGGCTCCGACTCGGCACGCTTATGCCAAAGAGCGAAGTCTCTTATTGGCTGAGCTTATTATATCCCAGGATGCACCACTACCAGTCCCCCAGATCTAGTTTGTCCGCATACATGCACACATGCACGCACTGATTATATAACATCGTCAGATGAAACAAGATAAAAACAGTAGAACTCAAACCGTTCAATCTCTTCTGATCTCCAAGGCAGGGGAAGGAGGGTGGGTATTAGGAATGTAGGCGAGATGGATCCCAAACATCTGAAGTTATGGTGAGTACATAACTAAAAGATGTTATGTGATCCTATCTCGCCTACATTCTGACTGATGGGACAGCGTCCCTAGCACCTGAATCCTGGGTGGCTCACTGGAAAACACTCCTGAGTACCGTGGAACCAAATGATGCTCGCCCTTTAGATGCCACATCCAATTTATAGTGGGAAATGAAAGTGTGCGGATTGGACCAAGTAGCGGCAGCACAAATCTCAGAAATAGCGAGCTTGGAATGAAAAGCTATAGAAGTCACCATAGCTCTGGTAGAGTGAGCTTTGATAGATGTTGTAAGTTGCTTATTCGAACAGGAATAAGCCTGAGTTATACAATCTCTAATCCATTTGGAGATAGTAGCTTTTGTGATGGTTTTACCCAATTTATTGTCTGAGAAGGACACAAACAACTGGTCTGATTTACGAATTTGCTGAGTCCTGTCTAAATAGAAACGCAATTGCCTGTGAACATCCAATTTATGGAGAGTGTATTCTGCTTCATTGGAGAATTTTGGAAAGAAAACTGGTAGCTCTAGAGATTGTTGGAGACAGAGATTAGAACAGACCTTTGGGACAAAAGATGGATTAGGCCTAAGTGATACTCTATCCTTGTGAAAAATCAAGTACGGTGGTTTGATAGATAGGGCTTGAAGCTCTGAAACTCTTCTTGCAGAGGTAATTGCAACTAAGAAGGCAGTTTTCCAAGACAGATATTTTAACTCACATGTAGCAGCCGGTTCGAAGGGGAAGATGTTAATGCACGGGCACCAAATCAAGATCCCACGGAGGCGCAGGATGAAAACTGGGGGTCTTAACAGGCCCGCACCTTTAATGAAAGTTTTGCATAATCTGCTGCTCATCAATGGAGGATCCATGGATTCGTGAAATTTAGAGATAGCCGCTAGTTGGACTTTAATAGTAGAGACAGAAGATCCTTGATTAAACAGGGATGTTAAGAATTTCAAAACCTCTGTGATTGGAGCAGTGATAGGGTCTAAGCCCCTGAGTTGAGCCCAGATAGCAAACCTCTTCCACTTACTGAGGTACAATTTCTTAGTGGTGGGTTTGTGGGCCGAAGATAAAATGTGAATAACTTCCGGTCTAAAGTGTGATTTCTCACTAAAGTCGGAAGTGTAGGAGCCAAGCTGTCAAGTTCAAGGAGTGAAGGTACTGATGTTGTCCCGACTGATGAATTAGCAGATCCGAGTTAGATCTAAAGTCCAAGGATCGTCCACATGTTTCTTCAGGTAGGAAACCATACCTGACGAGGCCAGTGCGGAGAAATTAGTATCATTGTGGACCCCAATTGAGAAGCTTTCTGAATGACTTTGAGAGAAGTGGAATCGGAGGAAAGGCATAAAGTAGCCCTGTTGGCCAAGGTTGTGCTAGAGCATCCATTGCTGCTTCCCTGATGTGGAGTCAAGGAGAAGAACCTTTTGCACTTTGTATTTTGTGGTGTTGCAAACAGGTCGCAACACGGCGCCCCCATCTCCTGAAAACCTGAGCTGCTACTGTTTCGCTTAGGGACCACTCGTGAGGAGAGAGAATTGTCCTGCTTAATCTGTCTGCCAATATATTTGATTTCCGAATGTGGGTCGCTACCAAGAACGGCTGGTAGCTACCGCCCATTCCCACACCCTCATGGCCTCTCTGCAAAGGGGGTAAGATCTGGTCCCTCCTTGTTTGTTTAGATACCAGACCACCGACATGTTGTCTGTGTGGATGGCGACATAATGCCCTGAGGGAGAAACTTGTGTAAGGCCTGTAAGGACAGAAGTACAGCCCTCATCTCCAATACATTGATGTGGAGAAAAGTTTCGTCTGGAAGCCAGGAGCCCTGAACTAACCTGCCCAGACAATGCCCCCCCCACCCTGTCTGGGAGGCATCTGTCGTCAGGGTGACCACTGGAGAGGGAATAACAAAAGGACTTCCCTGATTTAGATTGGATGTCTGAAGCCACCAGCGAAGGTCCCGTTTGCATGTTTCTGTAATCATAATGGGGTGATTGAGGGGAAGATCCTGAAAGGACCATTGAGTCGATAATAGCCACTGAAGAATCCTCATGTGCAATCTTGCCAGAGGAACTAGAAGAACCATGGCACACATCGAACCTAAAACTTGTAGGACCATCCTGGCTGGGGCCTTGGATCTTGAAATCAGGGCTTGAACTTGGCCTTGTAAAGTTTGGATCCTTTCGGTAGGAAGAAAACGCATCAATTTTGAGTCTATCTCTGCTCCTATGAACCTTATGCGCTGAGAGGGCAGCAAGACAGACTTTGACCAATTGAATGTAATTCCCAGGGTAGCACCCAGGGAGATGGTGGGCCTGCCACCGCCCTCTCGGAGCAGAGAGAGACCAGGCGCCGGATCCGTCCAATAAAGGCATCATGGAGGAGATCGGTGGAAGACGAAGGAGCCGAAGGCGGAGGTATCGGCTCCGACGCCACAACAGTCACAGCTCCGAACTCTGAGGGAGAGTCGAAGGAGGAAAAATAGGTGGAGTCGTAATAGCTACTGTCTGATGAGACGGGCTACAGATCATCTGGGCCAATGCCTGAGACTAACAGTCTACTTACAACTCTCTCAAGGTCGTGATCCGAGAGCCTGGACGACCGAGAAGATCGGCTCCGATGGCTCCGCTCCGAGAACAGGGGAGATCTCAGAGCCGAATGGATGGACTCCAATGAAGGGGATCTTGACCTCTTCTTAGATATGGAGGGAGCAAAAGGACCCGAGGACACGGCTCCAGCCGGAGCCGACAGTGAATGCATGGACTCAGAGGTATCGGTGCAGTGGTGTCGAGACCGGAACCTGTGACTGGAGGATCGGCTCCAGTCGGAGCCGATCTAGGCACAGACGAAGAGCCAGCAGCCGAAGGCTTAGTACTTGGAGTTGACGGTTTTGCTGGTTTCGAAGGCCTCCCCAATGCAGACTTAGTCGGAGCTCTCGGGCTTTAACAAGCCCCTCAGTATAAGTTTGTTCCTGCGCTCCTGCAGGACTCTTGGACTGAATGCATGACACACAGAATAAGAGCCCTGCAGGTGCAGGGGTCCCAGGCAGTAAACACAAGAAGTGTGATCGTCTGTCAGAGACATTTTCTGACAGCACGAGTCACACTTCTTAAAGCCTGAGACCTTAGTTTCCTTTGGCTCCTTTGACATAACAGTGTCGAGGATCACAAAAGGAAAGAAAACACACACACACACACAACACTCAAAAAACTATAAAAAACAATAAAAATATTAATTAGGATACTGACACACCCAAACACTCCACAGGATCCCTAAGAAAAAATTAGGAAAGGGGCAGGCTTAAGGCCTAACCTAAGAGTGGAGGGGAGGGGATATAAGGGATAAAGGGAATGTATAAACAGGAATAGAATTAGAGGTAGTCGCTAACTACTGAAAAACAACTGAGTGAAAAATTAACCAAAAAGGGTGACTGAACACTATATATTTAAAGACTTACCAGGAGCCGGTAAAATATGCACCTCGCAAGCGAAAACGGCAAACAAGATCTGGGGAGTTATCGCCTAGCATCATGGGATATAGGGTTGCCTCGAGCCGGCAAAATAAGCTCTCGAGCTTTAGTAAGTGGCCAAGTCGGAGCCGAGGATCGCTCCGAACCCATCCAGCAAGAATGAAGGCGAGATTGACAACTTAACATCAGTGGTTTCCATATACCTCACCAGGTCACTCCCAAGGGATAAGGACAGTAGGAAGGAGGGTGGTGAGTTGAGGAAGAATGAAAACAGACAATATGGATGCATAGTTATGGTGAGTACATAACTTAAATATCTGATGTCATTTTCATTGATTCCTCAATGTATGGGACAGAGTCCCCAGCTACAGTAATCCTGGGTGGCCCACATAGCAGGATATTCCTGAGAACCGTGGAGCCAAAGGCAGCTCTGTTCCTGGATATGATGTCCAACTTATAATGAGCAATAAAAGTATGGGAACTGGACCAAGTGGTCACAGCACAAATGTCATCAATTGAAGCTCTAGCCCAAAAAGCAGATGATGTAGCCATGGATCGAGTGGAATGAGCCTTTGGGGATCTAGGTAAGGACAAACCTCTTAGAGAATATACAAAAAATGTAGTCTTATCCATTTAGCTAAAGTAACTTTAGAAACTGGTTTTCCCAATTTGTTTTTGGAAAAGACAAACAGCTGATCAGTTTTTTGAAATCATTTTGTTCTATGTAGGTGGAAAAGAAGCTGTCTATGCACATCTAAAAGATGTGACATGTATTCTCCCTTATTGTCAAAATTTGGAAATAATAGAATAAACTAAAACATGAATTTATTTATTTAGCCAGATCATTGTGTGAAAATTAAATTACTCATATAAAGTTGAGAACAAAGAATTTAACACACAAACTAATTGCTTGGGAAAGGTTGCATTCTTTACTGCAGAAATGTTAGCTGATTTCCTGATTATACTTGTAAATATTATTATGTTATGGACCTTGTATATAGTTTCTTTGTTGTTATGATTGTAAATATAATGTTGATTTATTGTTCTTAATAAAATAAAAAAATTGTTTAATAAACAAAAATTGGAAATAAAACTGGTAAATTGATTACTTGATTCATGTTTGACTAAGAAACAACTTTTGGCAGGAAGGAAGGGTTTGTATGTAAGCTCACTCTGTCTTTGTAAAAAAAACAAATACGGTGATTTTGAAGAAAGTGTTGGAGTTCAGAAACTCGCCTGGCTGATGTAATAGCAAGAACAATTGTCTCCCAAGAAAGAAATTTCAGGTCTGGCATGGCTGAAGGTTCAAAAGGGGATTGAGTTCAAGTTTTAACAAAACTGTAAGATCCCAGGGTGGAGTAGGGTCTCTTACTGGAGGTCAAAGCCAAAGAGTCCCCTTCAGAAAAGCCTTACAAATTTTTGAAGAAACTATGTGGAAAGGCATTATTGTCCCATAATCTAATACAGCAGGAATTGGGGCTGTGAAGGCATCCAGCTTTCTTTGTTCTGACCAACATGAGAATGTCTTCCATTTACTCCTGTAAATCTTACTGGTAGAAGGTTTTTGAGATGTGGATAAAATCTGACTAACTGGTAAGGAAAACCTGCGCTGTCTAGCCATCACTGGAACTAGAGAAAACATGCGGTTAACCTGAAGTCATGAATGCCTGGATGAATCATCCACGAAAAGTGCGATAGTAGGTCTGGACTGGGGTCCGGTGTCCAAGGCAGACATCAAAGATGAGACTATAGGAATGGGAAACACACCTGCCGAGGCCAAAAAGGAGCAATGAGGATTACCTTGCTCTTCAACTGTTGTGCTTTCTTAGAGAAATTTGGGTATTAAGGGAAGAGGAGGATAAGCATACAGGAGACCGGGGGGCCAAACATGGACTAGAGCATCTCTTGGTGAGTCCTCTTGGGGAGGAATTAGGGCAAAGAACCTGCTGCACTTGTTGTTGAGGGGAGAGGCAAAGAGGTCACAGCAAGGTTGACCTCAGTGATGAAAAATCATTTAAGTCACTACAGGATTGGGAAACCGCTCGTGCGGCACGAGGATGGATCTACTGAACTTGTCAGCTAAGACACTGGAGTTCCCCAAAATATGCATTGCTACAATGGTTAGAGAAGACTGCCCACTGCCAAACTCTCATTGCTTCTTGGCAAAGGGAATAAGATCTGTTTTCTCCTGTTTGTTGATGTACCAAACAACTGTGATATTGTCTGTATGGATAGCAATGGTATCTACAGAGAGGGAGTTCTGAAAGGCCTGCAACACTAATAGGACCACTCTCATATCTAAGGCATTGGTCTCTTCTGGGGACCAGGTACACTGAACAGTCCGTCCCAAGAAATGCCCCCCTCACCCCATCCCAATTAGGAGGTGTCAATGATCAGAGGGGTGTATGGGGGAGGAAAGATAAATGGGCGTACCTGACAAAGCTCATTGGACTGGATCACCAAAGTAGGGAATCATTTCAGGCTCGCAAAATCTTTATAGGGTACTTCAACTAATGTCAAATCATCAACCATTGTACTGACAGGGTCCATGAGAGAATTCTCATGTGAAATCGAGCCATGGGTAATAGGATGATTGATGCAGCCATCAAATCTAAGGCTAGAAGAACCAATCTCACAGGAGGATAGGGATGATCTAGAATCTGTCTGACATGCAGTCTTAGTGAATTAATTCTGCTCTGAGGTAAGAATATGAACTGTCTGACTGTGCCCATGTGAGTTCCTATAAACTCTAAGACTTGAACTCATTAAAGTTGGGACTTGGAAAGATTTACTGTGATCCCTGGGAATGGACACAAATGTGATCTCCTGGCTCTTCTAGGAGATGCTTTGTTGGTGCAGAAAGGAGCCAATCTAAATAAGGAAACATTCTGAATCCAAGCAGTCTGAGATGAGCTGCCACCACTGCCATACATTTGGTGAACACCCTAAGACTGTGGTGAGACCAAAGGGCAGGGCTCTGAACTGGTAAGGACTGCCTCCCAGCTAAAAGTGTAGATTTCTTCTAGAACGCCTGTTTATTTTGATGTGATAGTACACATATTTAAAATGTATAGAGTACATCCAGTCGTCCTTCTGTAGAAGAGGCAGAACGAACTGAACCATGACCATTCGGAACTTGGAGTTCTTCACATACCAGTTTAGATGACTGAGATCCAGAATAGGTCTCAGGTCCCCTGCTTTCTTTGGCACTAAAAAGAACCTTGAGTAAATTATGGATACTGTTTGGTCTGGTGGGACCTGTTGGATGACTCTGTTTTCTGGCAGCTTTTGGATTTCTAATGGTGCTAACTCCCTCTGACTGGGTGGAACATAGGGGAGATATTTCTTTTGTGAGGAATTTTGTGAAAAGGGAATGAAGTATCCTCTGGATATGATCATTTGCACCCAAGAATCTCTTGTTATGGCTGTCCAGGCATCTAAGTGCAAGTAAAAACACCTCCTGACTGCCTCAAGAGAGGAACAGTCAGGCCACCTTTCAGGAGCATTGAAAAGGCCTATCTGAGAAACAATCTCATGACCCTTGGTTCTGCGGACCCCCTCTGACATGACATTGGCGTCTTCCTTTATTCCCCCCCTGCCTCTGGTAGAAAATTACCATGTGAGTCCTGAAAAGATCCTTGAGATTTTCAGAACCAAATCTTCTTACCATCACGCTGATTCCTAGAGAATTATCTTTGTGGGGTAGAGAAATGAATTCCAACATCAGACAAGTTCTTTTCATCCTTCTCACTGCAGGAAAGTGTGTCTTTAACTGTGGGCCCAAACAGGGGCGATCCACCAAAAGCAGCATTGATGAAAAAGGATTTAAAGGGCTCTGCAAAATCACACAGTCTCATCTAGGCATGTTTCCTTATGGCTATGCCTGAACGGCCCATGAGGAACCTTTAGCAGCATGAGATATTAACCTCATGGACAAGTTGGATATAGATTGGATAGACAGTTGGAAGGAATATATTTTTTCTTCCTCTGCCAACATGGACCCTGGGGTAGACTTAGAGAGTTCCTTGATCAAGTCCCTCTGTAATCTAGTAAAATGTGCCAGGTAGTTGAGCAACCATAAGGCAAAGGTCGCTTTTCCAAATCTATCCAATGGCCTAGACTCCCTGTTAGGAGGATGGAAAAAGGAACTATGTTCATCCACTTCCATTTTGGTGGCTGCTGCCACAATCATAGCATCTACATGAATACCCTTAGTCCACTGCTGCCTGTCTTTGGGGACTCCTAAAATCTTCACCAGACAGCGAGGGATATGCTCCACAGAATCTGGTTCCTTCCATGTTGGGAGATAAGATCTATAAGGTAATCTGCCAAAGGGATAACTCAAGATGTAGATGGACCAGACCTAAAGGCTTCCAAGAAACACCAACTCCTCTTGGCAAGGGCTTAGGGAGGATCAACCACCTTTCTGGCGCAGGATCTCTAAAATGTCTCTGAAGAAGACATCTTCAGGTGGAGAGCTAGATTCACTTAACTCTCCATCTGAGGATGTCTCCGAAGAAGACATCCTCAGGTGGAGAGCTAGGTGACTCTTCCCCCTCATCAAAATGAGTTCCCTAGATTAAAGATTCCTGACAGGAATCTAAGTGCCTCATCTTGCACTTTCTCTTACTGTGTACCTCTTCAGTGGGGTGTTCTGGAGAGGTATCAGAAGAGATGGGGAGTTCCTGAACAGGAACTGCCTGGAAGCTCTTATGGGTTGGCTGTCCCTGTGGAAAAGGGTGATGAGACTTAAAGCTCAAATCATTTGGGGGAAACAGGTATAGCATCGCAGGAAGTGAGAGTCAAAGTTTCCCTGGAATGGGTGAACATCCTTTACATTCCCTCAAAGTAAGAGTGTCCAGGAGAGGTAGAAACCAACCTCACTACAGCCAAAGCTCTTGGCTCAACAAGTCCTCCACCCCTACCGGATTTCCCCTTTGAGGAGGGAACTAGACCAACCAGAATTGTCCAGCAACAAGGCTCTAAAGAGAAGCGAGATCTCTGAAAACCTCTGAGTCGAAGTTAAACCCCCGGATCTGACGCAGACGCTTTTGCTCACAGACTCGTCCTGCTCAGTAGGTATCTGTGCCAAACGTATCAAGGACAAAGTCAGATCTGAACAAGAAAGTAGTATCCCTGGATTCAACACCTCAACTTGCAGCGCTCTCAGATCTGACAGCTCCCAAACTATGGGTCAGACCTGAAAAGGAGTTATTATGGGGTGTGAAGATAGCTGAAGGCTCACAGATCTGATGTGAGATGGAGCTGGCAACACCTCCATCTGGATTTGTGCTTTAAGAAATTTTCTCATCATCCTGTCCACATCTGCGTCGGAAAGACTATGGGAGGACCTGAGTGAAGAAGTTGTGGAAGGAGGATAAGATGACTTCCTAGCAGTTTTCTGCCAAAATAAAGACCTAAGTCTGGGGAAGGCAGGTTCCAGAGAAAATCTCAGGCTCAGGATCTGAGGAGACCTACCCACAGAGGTTGTAGGGCATGAAGGTGGTCGGATCCACCACTTTTTGGATTTTGGAGGATGGCTTTGAATTCGAAGCAAATACAGGAGACCACACTGGTGAATACTTCCTGTGTTCCTTCGGCTCTGCTAGCTTTTGCTTTTTACAGGAGGTTTAAGCCCCCAAAGTAGAAACAACAGAGGTGGAAGAAGATAGTAAAAGGCCCTTCAGGACCAACTTATTCTGCCTATCACTAATTGCCCTTGAATTAAAGCCTGCACAGACCTCACATGAAACTTGTAGGTGAGAAGGGCCTAAACAATATACATACTCCCTGTAGGCATCAGAATTGGGCATCTTATACCTACAGGAAGTCATTATCATCTTCTTTTGACTGTTCCCATTAGTGGTCGCCACAGCGGATCATCTGTTTCCATTTCTTCCTGTCCTCTGCATCTTGCTCTGTCACACCAACCACCTGCATGTCCTCTCTCACCACATCCATAAACCTTATCTTAGGCCTTCCTCTTTTCCTGTTACCTGGTAGCTTCATCCTTAGCATCTTTTTCCCAATATACTCAGCATTCCTCCTCAGCACATGTCCAAACCAACGTAATCTTGCCTCTCTAGCTTTGTCTCCAAACCTTCCAACCTGGGCTGACCCTCTAATATATTTATTCCTAATCCTGTCCACCCTTGTCACACCCAGTGCAAATCTTAACATCTTTAACTCTGCCACATCCAGCTCAAACTCCTGCCTTTTTGTCAATGTCACTGTCTCCAACCCATATAACATAGCTGGTCTCACTACCCTCTTGTAGACCTTCCCTTTCACTCTTACTGGTACTCTTATGTCACAAATCACTCCTGACACTCTTCTCCTCCCACTCCATCCTGCCTGTACTCTCTTCACCTATCTTCCACACCCACACTCACTGTTACTCTGAACTATTGATCCCAAGTATTTAAACTCATCCACCTTCGCCACCTCTACTCCTTGCATCCTCACCATTCCTCTATCCTCCCTCTCATTCACACACATATATTCTGTCTTGGTCTTGCTGACCTTCATTCCTCTTCTCTCTAGAGCATATCTCCATCTCTCCAGGGTCTTCTCCACCTGTTCCCTACTCTCACTACAGATCACAATGTCATCTGCAAACATCATAGTCCATGGGGACTCCTGTCTGATCTTGTCTGTCAACCTGTCCATCACCATTGCAAATAAGAAAGGGCTCAGAGCTGATCCTTGATGTAACCTCACCTCCACCTTAAACGCATCCGTCACTGCCGCCGCAGACCTCACCGCTGTCGCACTACCCTCGTACATATCCTGTACCACTCTTACATACTTCTCTGACACTCCCGACTTCCTCATACAATACCACAACTCCTCTCTAGGCACCCTGTCATATGCTTTCTCTAAGTCTACAAAAACACAATGCAACTCCTTCTGACCTTCTCTGTACTTCTCCATCAACACTCTCAGAGCAACCATCGCATCTGTAGTGCTCTTTCCCGGCATGAAACCATACTGCTGATCACTAATCATCACCTCCCTTCTTAAACTAGCTTCCATTAATCTTTCCCATAACTTCATGCTGTGACTGATCAATTTAATCCCTCTGTAGTTACTACTGCTCTGCACATCACCCTTATTCTTAAAAATCGGTACCAAAACACTTTTTCTCCATTCCTCAGGCATCCTCTCACTTTCCAAGATTTCATTAAACAATCTGGTTAAAAACCCCACTGCCATTTCACCTAAACACCTCCATGCATCCACAGGTATGTCATCTGGACCAACAGCCTTTCCATTCTTCATCCTCTTCATAGCTATCCTTACTTCCTCCTTGCTACTCCATTGTACTTCATGATTCACTATGCCCACATCATCCAACCTTCTCTCCCTCTCATTCTCTTCATTCATCTACCCCTCAAAGTACAGGAAGTGCACTTCTTAAAACCAGTTGGCTTGTCAGCCATATCAGCAACCAAATGCTAGCCAACCACAAAAAGGACAAGAAAAGGAGAAGAGAGAAAAGAAAAACTCAAGCAGAAATTTTATCCAAAGTCTTTTTTTTTTTTTTTTTGGAAAGACTAAGGAAAAGGCAAACTAACAACAATGGTAGAAAAATGTACTTACAGTAATGTTCTCTGTGTGTTGTCCATCTCCACCTTTATTCTCACTTGTGGGTTGGATCAGATCCAATGGATCCATCTTGGTCTTTTACAAAAGCTTAAGGCCTTCAGCAAAGCTCGTGGGCATTCTACCTTACTTATAATAAAGTTCCCTAACTCTTTCAGATATTGTTTTCCCATGATAAATAATCTTAGAGATAAAGCTATGCATAGCTTAAAACGAAGGTGGTTTTTTGACCTATAGATACCAATGATAACCAATTAGTATTACCCGGTCTCCTAAGAGTATAGGCAGGGGGTGTGGTGGGTGGGTTGTGAGAATAAAGGTGGAGATGGACAACAACACGTGGGACGTTATGTGATGTTGTCAATCTTGCCTTTATTCTCACTTGTGGGACCGCATCCCAAGCTACCTGATTCTTGGGTGGCTCATGGGAGAATATTCCTCAGAACCATAGAACCAAAGGATGCTCTACTTTTGGAGGACAAATCTACATTGTAATGAGTAATAAAGGTATGAGGGTTTGCCCATGTGGCTGCAGCACAGATATTCTCCCGAGACAGCCTAGCTTGAAGAGTTGGAGAAGTAGCTATCGCCCTGGCGGAATAAGCTTTGACAGGTGCAGTGAGAGTTTTGTTCTTAGAATTATAAATGAAGGAAATGCATTCAGAAAGACATTTTGATAAGGTAACTTTAGATACTGGTAGGTCTTTCCTGGTCTTAGAGTAAGAAACAAACAGATGGTCTGATTGTCTGAGTTCCGCAGTTCTATGTAGGTAAAAATGTAACTGTCTATGAGCATGCATTAGCTGTAACGAGTCTCTTTCGGCTTTTCCTGGTTAGGGGTCACCACAGCGGATCACGAGTACTCTCCTTTATTCTGAAAATTTGGAAAGAATACCAGTAACTCAATAGACTAACTGAGGTTACTTTCAGATACAACTTTGGAAAGAAAGGAGAGGTTGGTGTGTAAAGAAACTCTGTCTTTATGAAATATCAGATATGGTGGCTTGGTAGATAAAGCTTGCAATTCTGAAACTCTCCTTGCTGAGGTAATAGCTATTAAGAGGAGCATCTTCTAGGGAAGATACTTCAAGCTACAAGTAGCAGAAGGTTCCAAAGGAGGATAGATAATATTCAACAAAATAAAATTCAGATCCCAAGGTGGGGATGGGTCTTTGTATGGGGGTCTTAGCGTTGCAGTTCCCTTCAAGAATGCTTTACAAAGTCTGTTTGAAATGATTCCATATCCATATTCTCCTATATGAAAGTTTGAAATTGCTGCCAACTGAACTCTAATAGTAGCTGCGGAAGCACCTTCATTGAACAACTTAGCCAGAAATTCTGGCATAGAATGAATGGGAGCAGTAAAGGGATCAATCTGATTAGTGTTAGCCCATGAAACAAATCTTTTCCATTTTTCTTTGTACAGATTACTTGTAGATGACTTATCAGAAGACACCAAAATGTGTCCGACAGGCGAGAAAAGGGAAGGAAATCTGGCTATTGGGGGAATAGGAGCAGCCAAGCTCTCAGTTTGAAATTGTTTAGAATGGGATGACCCATCCTTGATGGGTGAGTCAGAAGGTCTGGAACAGGGTCCAGAATAAAAAGTTAAGTACTCGCCATAACGTTCCATCTGAGTAGGTAAACTTCATTTGGCAGTAACCTATGGGGTCTTCAGATCCATATCAGATCCGAGCCGGCAGTTTCCAACAGCTGAGATCCGAGCTCCAAGCTCCTCCCCTACCCATAATCCCCTGCCATCCCTACCTGCCCTCAGATCGAGTTTGCCTAATGCAAGACCTGGACCAAACAGCCAGTCTATGATCTGACCTGGACACAATCAGATGACAAAGAGTAATATAAACATCCGACGGTCAGGGGGAAGGAGGGGGGACGGTTGCTGCCAAATAAAGTTTACCTACTCAGATGGAACGTTATGGTGAGTACATAACTTCTTAATCTGAAGTAGTTAACTTCATTTGGGCATCAACCAATGCTACCTAAATCTTGGGAGGTCCTTATGGAAGGATGTTCTGGAGCACTGCAGAGCCAAAGGATGCTCTCCCTCTGGAGACCAGATCCAACTTATAATGATTTATAAAGGTATGAGATGAAGCCCAAGTGGCTGCCGAACAAATTTCATCCAATGAGACTCTAGAACGAAAGGCAGCAGTGGTGGAAATTGACCTAGTAGAATGGGCGTGGACTCCTTGGGGGTGCAGGCCAGCCAGAACTTTCATATGCCAGTAGAATACACTGTGAAATCCACCTGGACAGTGTGACTTTTCAAACTGATTTCCCAAAATTAGATTTAGCAAATGAAATAAACAGCTGGTCTGATTGCCTATGACCAGCTGTTCTATGTAAGTAGAAACGTAGTTGTCTATGAACATCCAATGAGTGTAACTTGTATTCACCTTTGTTTTGGTAATTGGGAAAAAAGACAGGTAAATTAATAGTTTGATTGATATTTGATTTGGAAGCAATCTTAGGAAGAAAAGAGGGATTGGTCCTGAGGGATACTCTTTCTTTATGAAAGGTCAAATACGGTGGCTTGGCGGAAAGGGCTTGAAGTTCAGAAACCCTTCTGGCTGAAGTGATAGCGACGAGAAAGGCTGTTTTCCAGGATAATAGTTTAAGATCCACTGAAGCTGCAGGCTCAAAGGGAGGAGCTGTCAAAGCCTGGAGGGACAACATCCTTCACCGGGGGTCTTAGTAGGAAGGTACCCTTCAAAAAGGCCTTACACAATCTGGTTGAGATCAAAGGGCCTAGGTCACTCCCCACATGATAATGTGAAATTGCTGTTAGCTGAACTCTGACCGTGGAACAGCTGGCTCCTTGGTCAAAAAGTCCTGACAAAAAGTCTAACACCGCAGGCAACGGAGCCGTAAAGGGGTCTAAGCTTTGTTGCTCCACCCAAACAGAGAACCGTTTCCATTTGCTATCATAAAGCCTCTAGTAGATGGCTTGTGTGCCGCCACTAAGACAGCTTTGACTGGGGAAGAGATACCGGGAATCCTATCTAGGAGTGGAACTGGAGCAACCAAGCCGTGAGCTTCAGATTGTCCAGATTCGGGATCGGAAGGTCTAACGGGTGCGAGATCAGGTCCGGGATGGGATCCAGAATCCAGGGAGGATTCACTAGATGAGACCGTAGATAAGGGAACCAAGCCTGACGAGGCCAGAATGGGGCAATGAGGATTATTCTGCTCCCCAGCTGTCTGTCTTTCTGTAAGAACTTCAACATTAGAGGAAGAGGAGGGTAAGCATAGAGGAGACCGGGCGGCCAAGCATGTACCAGAGCGTCTCGAGGGGATTCCCCAGGTGGGGGAATTAGAGCGAAGTAGTCGTTGCACTTCGTGTTTGAGGGAGAAGCGGAAAGATCACAACAAGGTTGACCCCATTTGGGGAATATTTGTTTCGCTACTTCAAGATTCAGAGACCACTCGTACGGCAAGAGAATTGTGCGACTCAGTCTGTCCGCTAGGATGTCGGACCGTCCCGGAATGTGCATTGCTATGAGAAAGCAGTTGGTGGAGATTGCTCATTCCCCCACTCTCATGGCCTCTCGGCAAAGTGGATAGGACCTGGTTCCCCCTTGTTTGTTGATATACCAGACTACCGACATGTTGTCCGTCTGGACCGCAATAGTCCCAACGGGAAGAAGGCTCTGAAGTGCTTGCAACGCCAACAGCACTGCCCTCATCTCTAGGACATTGATATGCAGCGAGGTCTTCGTGTGGTCCCACGTGCCTTGGACTGTCCTGCCTAGACAATGCCCCCCCCATCCAAGGCGAGAGGCGTCCGTGGTCACCGTGGTTAGGGGATGGGGCATAGCAAAGGGCCGACCTGTGAGGAGGTCAGGGGACTGGAGCCACCACAGGAGAACCTTCCTGCAAACCCTGCTGAGGCGAATGGGATGGTTTAGAGGATAATGCAGGAAGGACCACTGGATTTGGAGGGTCCACTGCAGGACCCTCATGTGTAAACGCGCCATAGGCAGCAGGTTGATGGCAGCTGCCATCGACCCTAGGGCCCTCAGGACCAGAGCTGCTGAAGGAGCTGGGGACTGAAGAATGGCCTGCACATGGAGTCTCAGGGCTTGAAGTCGGTCCGAAGTCAGGAAGGCTAGGAGCCGGCTTATATCCAATCTGGCTCCGATGAAGTCTATGATTTGTGTGGGCAGAAGGGAAGAATTTTCTACATTGACTGTGATTCCCAGCTGGGGAGCTAGACGGAGGAAAGAGTCCCTGGCCGCGCAGAGTAGATGCCTTGTGGGGGTGGTCAGGAGCCAGTCGTCCAGGTAGGGGAAGACCTGAATTCCCTGGAGTCTCAGGTGGGCCGCTATCACTGACAAAACCTTGGTAAACACCCTGGGGGCTGTGGTGAGACCAAAGGGAAGGACCCTGAATTGGTAATGACTGGCTCCTAGCCGGAAGCAGAGGAACCTCCTGGAGCGTCTGCCCATCAAGATGCAGTAGTACGCATCCTTGAGGTCTGTAGAGCACGTCCAGTCGTTCTCCTGCAAGAGGGGGAGAATGGATTGAAGTGTGACCATATGGAACTTTTCCTTGGTTACTGACAGGTTCAAGAGGGATAGATCGAGGATTGTCCTTAAGTCCCCCATCTTTTTTGGCACCAAGAAGAACCTGGAGTAAAAGCTCGATCCGAACTGGTCTGGGGGGACGCGCTAAATGGCTACTTTTTTCTAGCAGCTGCTGGATTTCCGCAGCCGCGGCCTCCCTCTGATCGGGGGGGGACATCGGGGAGGAATCTGGGATTGCAAGGGGGATGAAGAAACGGGATTTGGTAACCTCTGGATATGATACGAAGCACCCAGCAATCTGCCGTGATGGACTCCCAAGCTGCCAGGTGCCTCGAAAAATGCCCCCCGACTGCCTCCAGAGTGGATCAGTCGGGTAACCCCTCAGTGTTGCTGCGTGGGTGAACTAGTCCGTTACTTTAAAATCTGAGGTTAATACAGGAGTAGAAATGACACAAGACACCAAGGCTCAAACTTAACAATTTATTAAGCAAAATCTTTCTAAATAAACAGTAAAACTAATACTAAATAAACAGAAAAACTAATAGGTCATGTACTTACAAGCATATGCATAAACAAAATCATCTTTGCCACTGATAGGGAGACTTCAATCCCATCCAGTGCAGCTATCTGTTCAGTCAAGGCAAGGCCGACACTGGCAAAATGTCTCTAAGCTCAGTTCAGGCTGGTGCCATGATCAAATCCGGATGATGATGATTTCCACTTTAGCCTTTGAGCTTTTATAGTCTTCATGAGTTGATGGAATATTGTAGAAAAATCTGACATTACAAGCTCATCATGAGTTGATGGAATATTTTAGAAAATTACAGATCATTTCCTAAGTTGTAAACAAGCCTCGTAATGTCTGGTCTTGTGCCCTACTTCCCTTTTTCAAAGAACAGTTAGCTCACAAACTTGTGATATAGTTCCTCTTTGAAATCCCCACATTCTGGTAAACATCTTTTAAGCTGATAAACAACTTATGGGTTAACAAAAGTTCAGTAATACCAGTAATCAGTGAGCAAGGCCTGCTCTTAAGCATATTGTATTGTTACAATATTAGCAGCATATAGTGAGGTAGTGGCATATCAAGATCTAGCAATAATCAATCTAGCAATAATTAAACATACACAGTGATATGTGGCTCGAGGCATAGCAAAAACTGGTAGACTGTGTGGATCCGTCACAGGCCACCCCTTGCATCGAGCAACGTACGCTGTGTATCCCTTATAAGAGTTAAAACTGACAACATCAGTTTGTACCTTCTCATCACTTTACAATAAATGCAGCATGATATTAAGCAAAATAACACTGAAACTATTGTGGTCAAAAGTAAAGGATGCAATAACAAATTAAACCACACTGAAGCCTTAGATGACCACATAAAAATATCATACCAATGCGAAACAGTTATATCCTGTATTTCATTTGCAATTTTTACAATGGTACCTTTGTCTTCAATCATTTTAATCACTGTTTGATGTGCGTCGTTTAGTGTTTTATTTAAAAGTTGCAACACTATTTGTCCTTTCTGCTTAATCTGTTGAAAGTCCGGGTGGACTAGAGATGGCCATTTAAAAGTGTGTAATGGTTCTATGCTAGCATTAAATGTGACGTCCATCCATCTAGTCAGTCTAATCAGTTCTCCAGTACAAAAATCAATAATTGCATGGATATTACTTTTACAGTATGCTCCACCAGTTGTGATTATCCCATCGCTCCAGGTTAATTTACAGGAGGATATCACACAAACAGTGGTATCATTTAGCTGGTAGATGTCTGTACCATTTGCTACATATCTGTGCCAGGTGCATTCCCCAGTTCCATTATGTAAGCATGGGTAAGGCTTCCTTTTCACCATCATGCAAACCCACCCCTGGGGCCAGGTTTCACAATCTGCCACATCAATGGGTACATCATTATAATCAATCAGAGTAGATTCAATTTGAGGTACCCAAGTCTGATTTACTTCTGTTGTGAGGTTATTTAAAATCTGTTCTGTATATGTATTTGTATGTTCAATCCACCTCCACAAGACAGTTTGAGTTAAAATACCGTCTACAGTTCTTTGCCCCAGCTCGGGATCATGGTCTGCTAGTAGCTTAAAGGCCATATTTAGGTCAGTGCCCAAACAGCTTAATTTGCTACGTAGGGTATCTATATCTACACTGTTTAGGAATCCAGTCCCTGTTCCGACTGCACCTTGTGCAGTACCAAGAATACCTGTGACATCACGTTTACTTCTTTTATATTTGTAATGTCTGTATTTGATATGCAAGGAATTAACCTGCCATAATTGTACAATTTTACAATGTGGATACCTGGTGGTAATATCAACTGCTGACATGTTAACTATCATTTTAATACGCTGTATAACTCTAGCTCTACTTACAGTTTTACATCCTCTGGTATACCTTACCACATGTCCCAAACCATCAAATACAGTTGAACTATTGTCCATGGCATATATTTCCAAATCCGGAGATAGGGTTTCCTGCGGTGTAATTTTCCCTTTGAAATTCAGCTATGCAGGAGGAATCTAATGGAGACTTGGCTAGTGGAAATCCCGACTCATTTAGCCTTTGGTACAGTCCTCCAAAAGGGTTGGAAACACATTTTTTAGGATGTCTATCACAGTTCAGTCTACATACAGTTGTAATGTTTTCCGTCTGAGTGATGTTCCAAGTTAAGGTAGGTTTGGGTGTCACTGCATATAGATGGTCTCCCAATTTCCAATAAAAGTCACAGTCAGCTGTTAAATTTGCAACATCTTCCCCTTCGAATAGAGGGATAGGATCAAGACAGTCATATGGCCCATCTAAGTGTTGTCGTCGTGAAAGATTGGCTCCTTCCCAAACAGTGGCAATAATCTATGGAGAGGAAAGTATAATGGTTGTTTAGCAGAATCAGGTAATACTAAAACAGTATCATCAGGTCCATCACAAATTACAGTCCCATGTTCATTTGGCTGATTGGGTGTGGTCACTATAACTTTCATTCCCAGCCATTTGCTTGGTTTAGTATCACAGTCTTGTAGTAAAATAACAGCATCTTGATGCATACAAATTTCTACTAAAGGTTGTCCTTTTTGAATCATCTGTGCCTTGTTATCTAAATTGATAGCCTTCACTATCACTTCTCGTTCTGGCTCCCATAATGCAAAAACCTCCCAACTTTCTCCTAATAGTCCTTTTTGCCCCCAGTGCCAATTCTCTGGGAGAAAGAGTTTCCAACCTGTCTCAACTAATACTACATTTTGTGCTGGCACTCTTTGTTCAGTCAATGCACATAGCCAGAACCGAGTTTGATCAGTATTTGCCAAAAGAGAGTATATGGCATTTGAGTTCAGCTTTTCTATTTTCAAAACACAGCAGTTGGACCGAATGTCATTCATATGCATTTGCAAGGGAGTTCCTTGATGCTTCCGAGGTCTATTATTCAGCTGGCTCACAGCTAATTCTAATACTTTTGCCCAGCCTCGTAACGTTCCATCATTCGTATTCTTTCGAATTTGTTCTTTAAGGAGCCCATTATACCTTTCAATTAAACCAGCAGCTTGAGGATGATATGGGATATGCAGCACCCATCGAACTCCATTTTCCTTTGCCCATTCTTGAACCTCTGCCCCGGTAAAGTGGCTGCCTTGGTCACTTTGGATTTCAGTGGGAATCCCATATGTCATACATAATTTAGTCAGTCCTTTTAACACTGCTTGCTGGTTTGCCTTTTTGCATGGGGACACCATTAGTAATCCTGAATAAGTGTCCACCATCGTCAGGCAGTATTGCTGATTTTGATCCAGTGGTAAAGGACCAATAAAGTCTATTTGCCAGATTTGTGCTGGACGACTGCCTCTGAGAATGTGTCCGCATGCTTCTGCTCGCAGTTGCTTTTGTTTATTTCTTTGACAGATTTCACACTGCTTTATAACATCTGTAGTTATTTCCTTATTCAACTGCATACCATGCCTTCGTGCCCATTCTCTTGTCGCATCTCTTCCCAAATGCCCACTCCGATCATGGGCCCATCTTGCCATACTAGCTCTTTTGGCTTTCTCTTCAGCAACACATACTGCGGCCATCTTATCTACCTGCTGGTTATGCCTCCTTTCATTTGTTACAAGTGATGCATGGGCATCTACATGTCCAACACTGATTTTGCATTGTTGAGCTTTTTCCCAAATCCGTTGCCAGTCTTCTGAACCTCCCCATACAGGTCTGCCATGGATCTTCCAATCCTGTTGTTGCCAGGCAGGTAACCAGGCTTTCAATCCCTTAAAGACTGCCCAGCTGTCAGTATAGATGTATGCTTCATCTCTAGGTGATAAACTATCGATGACCAGGGCAACAGCTCGTAATTCTGCCTGATTATTTGAACCAGCAGTACCTTCGTCAAATAACACAGTTTCTGTTCGTGGGCAATAAGCCACTGCAGTCCAGGTCCTACCATTTGATCCAATTTTGGCAGAACCATCAGTAAACCATGCAAATTTCTGTTTTTCTGCATCTAAATTATCAAATGGTAATGCTTCAGTAATTGGAGACTTTGGAAGCTCATGTCGCTGCTGTTCTATCGCATCAGCATCATCCAGAATTACCAGTCCAGCCAACTGTTGTTGTACTTGAGACACTCCAGGCACGATGTTGGCCCTTTCCTGTAAATACCACTTCCACTTCTGTACTGTCGAAGATTGTGCTATCAGGGTTTTCATCAAAGTATTGTCTCGTAACCACCCCTGGATTGGGTAGTCTATCTTAACTGTCACTGTTTGTTTAGTTATTCCTTACACATGAATCAATGCTGTGTACACTGCTAGTACATGCTGCTCAAGGGGGCTATATCTCACCTGCGCTCCAGTCAGGGATTTGGACCAAAATCCCAAGGGTCTCATTTTTCCAGTGTCATTCTTCTGCCACAGCCCCCAAGACATAACATTATTGGCAACTGTTACTTCAAGGATAAAAGGCTGCTGTGGATCAAATGGGCCCAGTCCTACACTTTGCTGTAGAGCCTTTTTTGCTTCTTCAAAAGCCGTCTGTTGCTTGGGACCCCACTGAAAGTCACTCTTTTTCCTTGTTACATAATGAATGGGTCGCAAAATCAGTCCGAGGTGAGGTACAAATGCTCTCCAAAAGCCCATCGCTCCCAAGAAGGCCTGTGCCTGCTGTTTCGTTTTTGGGACTGCAATTTTCTGAATACTCTCTAGTGCTGCTGCAGGAATTTCCCTTTTCGCTCCATTCCAAATCATACCAAGGAATTTTACTGATGTCCCTTGTTGTGTTTTATTCTCATTTATAGCCCACCCTCTGTTCTGAAGGTGCTGAATTACAATTTTTAGTTCGATATCCACATCAGATTTTTCTCCAGTAATCATTATGTCATCAATGTTATAGAAAATAGTCACTTTGTCCAGCTGTAAAGTACAGTTTTGTACCGACCATAAATGTAGATGTTCGAGTGCTAATACAGCTGCAGTCATAACAGATGGGTTCTCCTGCCATCAGGCGGGTCCTCGGTCAGCCGAATTCCAAAGTCTAGGTCCGGCGTCGGTTGTCGTCGCTTCTTCCCTGACGTCAGAGCGACAGGGGTATAAAGGAACCAGCCGATGCCATTTTCTTCAGTTTTTCTTGCCCCAGATGTCAGGTGCCCCCAGAAGGAAGGCAATACATAAATTTGTGTAATAATGCAGTGCAATATAATCAAAGTACAGTAGTTGCAAGCAAATACATCATAAATGAATACCCCAATCAGGTTGTATGAGGATGTGTTAGCCTATAGGCCTGTCCCAAGAGGGGAAGGAGGGAGGGAAACCTGGACTGCAGCTGTATTAGCACTCGAACATCTACATTTATGGTAGGTACAAAACTGTACTATGTTCATCGTGCATACAGCTGCAGTCATAACAGATGGGTAGAATCCCAAAGCTAAGAAAGGGGTGGTAGGCACTAGGTGGAACTAGGAGGAGCCAAAATGCCTTGCAAGACTGCAGTGGCAAAGCCTGCTCTAGATTTGGAGTATAATGGTAGGTTGTAGTGCTTGGAGAAGGTATGCACAGAACTCCAAGTGGCTGCTTCCAAAATATCCTTGGTAGGAACTCCTCTGAGGAAGGCTGCAGAGGTGGCTGTGGCCCTGGTGGAATGAGTTCTAATGCCTGTAGGTACAGTTTTGCCATGAAAGGAATAGCAAAAGCGTATGCATTGGGCTATCCATTTTGAGACAGTCTGTTTGGAAATTGGCTTTCCTTGAGCTCCTACCGCATAGGCCACAAAGAGCTGTTCTGATTTTCTGAAAGGCTTTGTTCTGTCCAAATAATAACGCAGTTGTCTGTGGATGTCCAAGGAATGTAGTAATCTCTCCCCTTTGTTTTGAGGATGAGGATAAAAAGTAGGTAAATGTATGGCCTGATTTAAAGCTACCCTGGATACCACTTTAGGCATAAAGGACGAGTTGGTTCGTAATGAAACTCTGTCCTGATGGAACATGATAAAAGGCTGGACAGCCATGAGAGCCTGTAGTTCTGAAACTCTACGAGCTGAAGTGATAGCCAGAAGGAAAGCTGTTTTCCAGGACAAATATTGCAAATCTGATGAGGCAGCTGGCTCAAAGGGAGGCAAGGTCAGTTTTTCCAGAATGAAATTAAGATCCCAAGCAGGTATTGGTTGTTTCCTTAGAGGTCTTAAATTCTTAGCCCCTCTGAGGAACTGTCTTAAGAGAGGGTGAGAGAATAAAGGTGGATCAGTGTTGTATTCTGCAGAAATGGCCGAGGCATGGATTTTGATGGAGGAGAAAGAAAGTCCACTGCTTAGCAGTTCAGCCAAATATTGTAGTATTTGAGGTAAATTCAGTTTCAGGATCCTGGCCCTTTTTCTCATTCCAGACACAAAAACGTTTCCATTTTGCGAAGTAAGCTTTTCTAGTTGATGGCCTTCTGGCCTCCAAAATGACATCCTGCACCTCCTTGGAGAGTAGGGCCTGTTGTGATGCTAAGGAATCTTCCATGCGGCTAGATTGAGTGTTTTTAGCTGGCTGTAAAGAGTTTTGAAGCTGTGCTGAGTCAGAAGAAGAGGCATTAGAGGCAGGGTCCATGGTGGGGAATGCGTCAGGCTCCTCAGGAGTGGGTACCAGTGTTGCCTTGGCCAGTCCGGAGCAATGAGGATCATCTTTGGTCTGTCTGCTCTGGTCTTCAATAGAACTTTGGGCAGCAGAGGAAGAGGTGGGAAGGCATAAACTGTCATTGATGTCCAACTGAAAGAGAGAGCGTCCACTCTTCAGGCCTTTGGATGGAAGATCCTTGAGCAGAATTTTGTCAATTGATGATTTTTGTGGGAGGCAAAGAGATCTATGTCTGGCCTTCCCCATTCTTGGATTATTTCTGTAAAAACTTTTGGATGCAATTTCCATTTGTGTGGATCTGTCATATTCCTGCTTAGGTTGTCTGCCAGCGT
Organism: Protopterus annectens; assembly: GCF_019279795.1. Lineage (NCBI taxonomy): Eukaryota > Metazoa > Chordata > Ceratodontiformes > Protopteridae > Protopterus > Protopterus annectens. The sequence continues at coordinate 1,065,166,684 of NC_056733.1, forward strand.
GTTTTCCTTGCCTGGCAAGTACTGTGCTTGTAGTTCCATTTGTAAGTTCATGGCCATGTTCCAAAGTGACATGGCCAGTCTGCATAGGGGGTATGGATGTGTTCCTCCCTATTTGTTTATGTACCACATAACTGTGATACTGTCCGTTCTTATCAATAGTTGACCTGGTTGTAGAAGGTCCTTGAAAGCTATAATAGCATTTATTACTGCTAGCATTTCTTTTTGATTGATGTGAAGGTGCTTTTCTTTTTGTGACCATTTGCCCTGAATGCACCGATCTGTCATGTGCGCCCCCCAGGCGTAGTCCGAGGCGTCTGTTGTGATGACTTGATTTGCTTGAGGCTTGCTGAATGGAAGACCTGTGTTTGTTTGACATGCTTGAGCCCACCACAGAAATTCCTTTTGCAGACATGGAATTAGTGGTATTATTGTTTCCAAACTGTGGCTGTGTTGAGACCATATGTTTTCAGGTACCATTGTAGTTTCCTCATATGCAGCTTTGCACATGGGATTAGTAAGATGCAAGATGCCATGAATCCCAGAGCCTGCAGGATTTTCCTTGCAGTCAGCCTGGTGCAATTTGCTAGTGTTCTGAAGTATTGAATTAGTTTCCCCTGCTTCTCTGGCATGAGGTAGGCCATCTGGGTGTTTGTGTCCAAATTGGCACCCAGGAAAATTATCTTCCGAGAGGGTATTAGCCTTGATTTCATTTTGTTGACTGTGTATCCCAGAGAGTTCAATAACATTATTACATAAGCCAGATGTTTCAGAAGAATGTGCTTGCTGTCCGCTTGGATCAGGCAGTCGTCCAAATAGGGGTATATTTGTATCCCTTGAAGTCTGCAGTAGGCAATTACTGATGCCAGGCATTTCGTGAATACTCTGGGCGCAGTAGATAAGCCAAAGGGCAATGCAGAGAATTGATAATGGGTTGAACTTGCAAGAAATCTGAGGTACCTTCTGCAATTTTGTCTGATTGGGACATGCAGGTATGCCTCCTTGAGGTCCAATGTTACCAGCCAAGACTCCTTGCCCAGCATGGGAAGAAGTTGCTGTAGAGTGAGCATCTTGAATTTTGGTGCAGTAGAAATGTGTTTAGGATGGATAGATCCAAAATAGGTCTCTAATCTTTTCCCTTCCTTGGCACCAGAAATAACCTGGAATAAAAACTTTGACCTTGTTCGTGCATAGGTACCTCTTGAATAGCTTTCATGTTTATGAGATCTGTAATTTGCCTTTGTGCCTCTGCCCTTTGATTGTGTGGCAGGTTTGGCATGCCTCTCATTTTTGGAAGGGTGTGAAAATGGAATTTGTAGCCTATGTTTATAATGTCCAGGATCCATTTGTCCTTTGTGACAATATGCCAATTTTTTGAAAATAATGCCAGCTTTCCTCCTAAGGGGGCTGCCATTTGAGACCTGGTTGGCATGCAAAGGGGAAAGTCATTGGGTTTGCTTTCTGAAAGATTGCGAGTTGTCCTCACCACCTCTTTGTGTGGGTGCTTGCCATTGTCTGCCTCTAAACGATCCTTGGGATTGTCCTCTGCCCCTCGGGCGCCTGTATCTGCCTCTTTGGGGTCTGTCTGTGGCAGGAAAGGACCAGTTTTTGGAAGGCCAATTTCTACTAAAACGTGGGGGTTGAACCTGTAGATGCCTACGTATGACTGATCCTGTAACAGCAGCTCTACATGAGGCCTCTAGAGCATCAAAACCACATTGTAAGGCATGCTTACCCACTTGTTCTGCACTATGCATCAAATCCTGCAACTCCTTCAAGTCTGGTTGTTCAGGTTGTGACATTTTACTTTTCAATTGTGATAACAAAAAATGTTGGTATTTAAGCATATGAAAGTGACAGTTTAAGGCCCTCATGGATAAGGTAGCCGAGGTATATACCTTTTTTCCCCACCTTTCTAAGGATCTGGAATCTCTCTTGGAAGGCAATGAATTTTTAGCAATGGAGGCCTTAACTCCCTTGGGGCCCTGTGAGATGGTTTCTGGGTCAGCAGCATGGCTTTTGTATAGAAATTGGTGTGAGTCAGGGACCCTGTAGTACCTGTCAGTCTTAACTGGAGCTGGAGGTAGAGAGTCCGGGTTAAGGCAGGCCTCCGAGTAAACATCATCTAGGATGTCCAAGACAGGAGGTATAGCCAGAGGCCTGTGCTGAGGAAGCAAGAGAAATTCCCTGAGCCTTTTCTTGGAATCTGAATAATCCTGGCCTTCCCAGTGGAAGTGTTCCCTTAAGGTATGCAAAGTTTCCCCAAATGAGTAATCCTCAGGGGGGGATACAGAAGGGATGGACTCCTCTGCATCAGAGTCTTCAAAAGGGGAGTAAGAATGTTCCTGATCATCAGAGTGCTCTGAAATAATGGAGCCCTGATCAGAGGAGGGGGAATCTTCCTCCACTCTAGGCCTTTTGTCCGGAGGGGGCTGAGAACCTCTGATAAGAGTAATTAAATCCTCAGCGATTTTAAGCATCTGTTTCTTAGGCATGGGGCCTGGAGATGGGCCCTGTGCAGCTGGTCTCTTAAGAGTGCATGGCTGCTTTAGACTTTGTGAAAGCCTTGATGGAGAAAAAAGAAGAAGGTCTGTAGACACCTTGAGTGGAGGTGGATCTGTCCACATTCTGAGTTTCAACGCCAAGAGTGGCTTTGGTATCTGTAGTTGGGGTGTGGGCCGAGGAGCCTGCGACCTCGGGCACAGGAGACACCGTCAAAGAAATGTCGTCGTTAGTCAGAGGCTGCGTAGGTGCCTCGCTGAGAACCGGACCACGTGTAGTCGGCTTTGGCGTGGTGTCAGTAGAGGCCGCGGACCTCGTGTGTCGGTCCTTGTCTTTGCGTTTTTAGACAAAACCGGAGTTGGAGTATCCGACGACATAGTATAGTTAAATACTTTCCCAAAATAATGCTGGGCGAACTCCGCCCGACGCTTAATAGTGCGTTTGTTGAATGTAGCACAAAAGCGACAGACCGAGACGTCGTGGTCTGGGCCTAAACAAGGTATACAGAGGGAATGGAAATCCTTATGCGGTATTTGCTTCCCACCAGAAATACAATTATTAACTTTGTCTGACATCGGTCTGAGGCAAGAAAAGTTTCCCCAACGGGGTACTTAGCTTTTAAGAAGACTTCGGTTTCCAAATTTTCGTAATATCAGGAGCTGGCCGACCGGCACTTGCAAACTGCTTCTGCTTCGGGCACCGCGCAGCAAGAAAGACTGAAGAAAATGGCGTCGGCTGGTTCCTTTATACCCCTGTCAGCCTGACGTCAGGGAAGAAGTGACGACAACCGACGCCGGACCTAGACTTTGGAATTCGGCCAACCGAGGACCCGCCTGATGGCAGGAGAACCCATCTGTTATGACTGCAGCTGTATGCACGATGAACATCTTGGTTAGGTCTCTAGCCACTAGTCCATGACACAGGGTAGGGCTGTGCAGATATCCCTGTGGTAACACTTGGAAGGTATACTGCCTCCCCTCCCAGGTAAAAGCAAATTGGGCTCTGCTTTCTTCTGCTATCGGAATGGAGAAGAATGCAGTTGCTAAATCCAAAACTGCATGATATGGTCCAGCAGATGAAGACAATATTTCCACGATCGTAACAATGTCTGGAACAGCTGCCGCTAAGGGTGAGGCCACCTTGTTCAGACCTCGATAATCTACAGTCATTCGCCATGATCCATCAGGTTTCTTTACCGGCCATACCGGACTGTTGAATGGACTCACTGCTGGCTCAAGTATGCCAACCCGAAGCAGCTCTTGGATCGTCTCAGTGATCTCAGCGTGCCCACCTGGGATACGATATTGTTTGATGTTCACTATTGTTTTAGGTGTGGGAATATACAGCGGTTCCCACTTAGCATTGCCTTGAACTACAGCCTTAACTGCGTTGACTGAACAATGCCGCACTCCAAACCTAAATGGCCCTACAGTGGTTTCCAAAGTTCTACCCTTTAACACATCTATTCCTAAAATGTGTTCAGGTACTGGAGCTATTACTGCTTCAATGTAAATAAGAATACCATCCCCAAAACCTATCTTAATCTTGGTTTTGGTACCCAGTGTCTTTGCTCCTCCATAACCATCAATTTCTACATACTGTCCACGAAATCTGCGGGGGTTGCCTGCAAAAATAGTTACTTCTGATCCTGTGTCTACTAGAGCCATCACATGCTGTGGCCCTCCCCTCCAAAATCTTACTTACTCCAACCCTATCGCACTACCAGACCACTAAGATCCAGCAGCAAAAATCACTTGCAGATCACTAAAGCCAATAACTCTGCTGGTGAAGCACTGTTCTCTTGCGCCATAGCCAAATTATGGAACTCACTCCCACCCACAATTACCTCCATACCATCATGCACCCACTTCAAAACTTTACTAAAAGCGCAACTAAAAACATGCTGGCTATGCCCTTGCAACTCCCACTCTAATATCATCCACCCCATCCAACCGCTACCTTTCTTTCCACTCCACTAACTACCTTGATTATAGCAAGCTCAGATGCTCATAAGCCAGTACTTATTATACAGCATGAACTACTTCTTCTTGTAACATTTGTTAATGTCTGGTATGCACTTCACAGATAAAGATTCTAGTTGTCTACTGATGTACTATGTTCTTCATCTGTAAATATGTTGTAAGTAATTGCTATGTAAATTGTTAATCACTATGTAATCCAATGTAAAGACTGTCTGTTTATTTTAACTGTGGCGCTTTTCTCCCCGGGCCTCCGCTGAAAATGGACCTACGTCCAGTCGGACACTCCCGGTCAACAAATTTAAATAAATAAATAAATAAATTTAAAAAAAAAATGGTAAGGGGCACGTAAAGGCATCGGTCCCCAGGTGTAATTGCTCTTACTGTACCCCTAGCTACTGGGGGCCCGCCTACTAGTCAATTTGCCTCTGTTTTTTCAACCAGGGTTCTCCATTCCTTTCCTCCCCAATCTCTCTCATAATTAAATTCCCCCTCTTACCACTGTGCTAGCTCCTCATCAGTAGGGATGTCAGGATATAATTGATTCCATCCTACCTTCCCTTCAGTGGTACTTCTGGTTGGACTTTTTGTAGGGGTTTGCTTTTTACTCTCATAACTTGAACCTTTTTCTTTTTGTTTTTGCTTCCACTTTTTATATAATTCTTCAGTAGCTATCCCATCTATTTCCGCAGCTTTAACCTCCCACCTTAACAGATCCAGAAACATTTGCTTTCTTGTAACTTTTTCTCCGGATTTATCTTTTGATTTCTCCACATTTGCCTTTCTAGCTCTTCTCTGTTCTTTTTCTTCCACTAGTTCTGCCATTTGATTTAGAGTGGCTATTACATCCCATATCTGCTGACCTACACAGCCTGCCAGGGCAGTAATCAGCTGCCCTTTCCACCACTGTGGTGTGTTTTTGATCAATTTGCTCCTCATATTGCTAGTCATAATTTGTGCATCTGGTCCTTTCAGAAGCACTAATGTCCCATTCCTTAATTCCAGTGAATAAATGGTAGCCAACATAGCCATTTCTCTTAACTGCTGTATTGCCTCTGCTATTGTTTTCCAAGGCTTATGTTCGTCAGCTACTGCTGTAGCATCAGGCCAAGTAGCGCAGAAAGCCAAGGCTAACCACACCACCAGTGTATTCACCTGGGGATTATCATGATTCACATTGTTTACTACTTGCTTTAAATGTGGGCGAAACACCAAACATGCACATTGGTGCATCTCTTCAGCATTTAGAGACACTGCTTCTCCCCCTGTGTCCCAAACCCGAAGAAACCATGCTAAAACAGTTTCCCCTGGCTTTTGCTTATAGATTTGGATTATATTCAATAATTCAGCTTGAGTATAACTCCGCACCTCAACCCATTGTTGTGGCACTGCCCCCCCAGTATACCGTCCTTTCTTTTCAATAACTGGGCGTGCCTCCACTGATGGGGAATTTACTATTTCAAAATCACTATCACCCTCATCCGTTGAGGGGAGATCACCTTCCCACTTCTCAGGATCAAACTCTGCCTTACACAGCAAAGCACGAACCCAAGGCCTTGAGGGCGGATGGCGTAATTTTCTCCCATTTCATTGTCTACGCTGTTGAATTATTCGAGTAGCTAGAGTCACTGAATTAGATTTCCAGTGTTCAGCTTCCTCCCCTACTTTAACAAGTGCCATGTTTGCCTTCTCCAAGGCATCTCTATCCAATCTATATGTATCTTTACATTGCTCTTCTAATTCTAAAACTTTTTCATTTAGTTTCTCTACATCTCTGTCTAATTCCTGAATTGCTTCAAAGAACAGCCATCCAGCTGTTCCCACCCCTTCCTTCACCTTTTTCCCCTTATCATCCAATTTTAGCTCCGATAAAGCTCTAGCTAGACTATCACGGTTTGCCTTAGGTCTTCCTGCAAAGGATTTGGGGAAGGAGGGGGTGAAACTTGACTTAATACTTTAGCAAGAGGATCCCACTTCCCAAATAATGCTGGCAACATAGTGTCAACGCCCAACTTATTTGGGGTGCCTGACACAGCATCCTTCTTACCTATGCCTATATGTTTTAAAGGAAAAAACATTGGTTGTTGTTGTGACATTTCCACTGTAAACCTCAGATCCTGCCGACTACGCCAAGTGAACTAGTCCGTTACTTTAAAATCTGAGGTTAATACAGGAGTAGAAATGACACAAGAACACCAAGGCTCAAACTTAACAATTTATTAAGCAAACCCTTTCTAAATAAACAGTAAAACTAATACTAAATAAACAGAAAAACTAATAGATCATGTACTTACAAGCATATGCATAAACAAAATCATCTTTGCCACTGATAGGGAGACTTCAGTCCCATCCAGTGCAGCTATCTGTTCAGTCAAGGCAAGGCCGACACTGGCATAATGTCTCTAAGCTCAGTTCAGGCTGGTGCCGTGATCAAATCCGGATGATGATGATTTCCACTTTAGCCTTTGAGCTTTTATAGTCTTCATGAGTTGATGGAATATTGTAGAAAAATCTGACATTACAAGCTCATCATGAGTTGATGGAATATTTTAGAAAATTACAGATCATTTCCTAAGTTGTAACCAAGCCTCGTAATGTCTGGTCTTGTGCCCTACTTCCCTTTTTCAAAGAACAGTTAGCTCACAAACTTGTGATATAGTTCCTCTTTGAAATCCCCACATTCTGGTAAACATCTTTTAAGCTGATAAACAACTTATGAGTTAACAAAAGTTCAGTAATACCAGTAATCAGTGAGCAAGGCCTGCTCTTAAGCATATTGTATTGTTACAATATTAGCAGCATATAGTGAGGTAGTGGCATATCAAGATCTAACAATAATCAATCTAGCAATAATTAAACATACACAGTGATATGTGGCTCGAGGCATAGCAAAAACTGGTGGACTGTGTGGATCCGTCACAGTGGGCCGATCAGAGAACAGCTCTCTGGACCCAAAACTCCTTGGACCCCCTCTGCCCCTAGGGCGGTGTCCATCCTGTCCCCCTCTGCCTCGGAAGGACTGGGTGTCCGGAGCGTCACAGGACTGTTGCGACTTCCAGAACCACATCTTCTTCTGTCCCTTTTGGTTCTTGGAGAAAGACCACTGGGGAGCAGAGAAGCGGACTCCGACGGCAGACAACGTCTTCCCGTCCTTCTCGCTCTGGGCTAAAGTTTCGCGTACGGTTTTGCCAAAGAGGGCAGAACCATCAAATGGGGCATTAGCGAACGACGCCTTAAAGGGTTCCGCGAAATCACAGTGGCAGAGCCACGCCTGTCACCTCATGATGACGCCCGCTCCACTAGCTCTAGCGGCTCCTTCCATAGCATGGGATAGTAGCCGCATAGAGGTATTAGAAATAGACCTTAGAGTGGCCATTCGGGCAGAGTACACCTGCTTGTCCTCTGCCGACATGGACTCCACGGGCGACCCAGTGTACTCTTTAATAAGGTCTCGCTGGAGCTGTATGACATGTGCCATGTAGTTCAATGACCTTATCGAGAAGGTAGCTGAACTGAAGACTCACTTCCCAAGGCGGTCCATCGCCCGAGACTCCTTGCTAGGAGGATGGACCGTGGGACTTTCTTGGGCCAGTTCCCTCTTGGTGGCTGCCGCCACCAACATGGCATCTAATGGGTTCCCTTACTCCAGTGCACTCTGTCGGAGGGGGGACTAGGTCTCTTCGGGACGGGCTCCACAGTGTCCAGGTCCTTCCACGCCCTGGTAGTGATCAGGTCTACCAGGGGGTCAGCTGGAGGGGACACCCAAGTGGTAGACGGGCCTGCTTCAAATGCCTTCAGGAACACAGACTCATCCGAGGTAGGCTTTGGGGCGGACCACCCTCCGTTTATTCTGAGCATCTCCATGATGTCTCCAAAGGAGATGTCTTCGGGCGGGGTGATCTTGGGGAGCCTTCCCCTTCCTCCAAATCTGTGTCCTCGATCAAGGGCTCAGGGGAGTCCAAGTGCCTCCTTTTGCACTTACGCTTGTGAGGAACCTCCTCGGGGGGGGGGGCTGTCCGAGGAGGCCTCACCAGGCTCATCATGTCCCAACAAGGGAACTACCTGGGACGTTAGAGCAGGCTGTCCCTGGGGCCGGGTGGTAGAAGTCAGAACCAACTGAGAGGGAGTGCGGGGTGGAGCCGTAGCTGTGGCCGGGGGGCCTGGAATCCCTCGACAGAGCCCTCTCCACCACGTCGAAAGCGGAAGGAGAGCTGCTCTCTCTGGGATCAGAGAGCAAACCCTCCCTCGGATCCCATGAGCAGATCGGGGCCGGAGCCGATGCTATCGGATCTGACGGGCCAGTATGCTCCGACCTGGACGGAGCCGAAGGCACACTGACACCCTTGGATCCAAAGCTCAGCTCTCGGCTTCGAGAGCTCGGATCCGCCGAAAAGGGACCAGACAGACTCGAGGGCGCTGTCGGTGATGAAGTACCCGATACTATCGGCACCGACACGCCCCCGGCTCCAACGCCACTCGGTTCTGAGAACTCCAAACCCAGGAAGTAGGTTGGAGAAGGAGCGATTGGGGCGAAAAAGGGGGTCGAGCTCTCCCCCTGGGGGGAGGGCAGGAGCACTCCCATCTGCAGTTGGGCCTGCAGGAATCTTCTCATCATCCGGTCCAAATCTGCATCCGTTAAGCTTTTGGTCGACCTAGAGGAGGCCACCGAGGCGGGACGGGAGTGCCGCCTCGATCGAGGGAGACTGGGCCTCGTCCTCCTCCGGTCCCGGTGAGAAGCTAGGTGACCGGAGCCGAGAAGGAGAAGGCTTGGAGGTCTTGGAGGGAGAATCCCGCTTAGCTGGCGGGGCCGATGTAGAGGCCTCGGCCCGCTGCTTGTGGTGCTTCTCCCTGCGCTTCTCTTTTCTGGCTTCCCTATCCTCCTGGCCCACGGTGGGAGGTTGAGTCCCGGCCAGGGGAAGGGAAGCAATCATGGGTACTGTCACGGCTGCGGCAGGCACCACGGGGGAACCGGAGGTCGGAGCCGAGTCTGGGGGCAGAAGTCCTGCCAGAATCAACTTCGACCTCCGGTCCTTAAGTGCCCTGGGGTTGAACACCGCACAAATAGTGCAGCCAGAGGAGAGGTGTTCAACCCCAAGGCACAACACGCACCGAGTGTGGCAATCCGCTGGGGATAGCTTACGGCCACACTCGGTACATTTAGAAAAAAATGTCTTTGGGGCCTCAGACATTATACTAAGAAAAGGACACACACACACTAGGCCCCAATCACACACAGACACACGCCCTAACGCTGTCACGAGGGGGTGGTAAGCTAAAATAAAACCTGTAGAGAGAAAAACTACGAGGGGATGCTAAACACTCACAACACACTTTTCTGACAGGAGAGTAAAAGAAAAAAGATGAAATTTTCTCACAAAGTCTGCTAAGAAACAACCGACGCCTGGAACTCAAGGATCAAGCTGCTGGCTTCAACCGCGGAAAACTAGATCTGAGGTCAGGTAGGGATGGCAGGGGATTATGGGTAGGGGGAGGAGCTTGGAGCTCGGATCTCAGCTGTTGGAAACTGCTGGCTCGGATCCGATATGGATCCGAAGACCCCATAGGTTGATGCCCAAATTAAGTTAACTACTCCAGATTTTATGGTTTGTCCTGAACATGAGGCCGAAAGAAAGGAAACCAAATCTGTCAAGGCCAATAGGTGGTAATTAGGATCATTGTCATCTTCAACAAACTTGCTTTCTTTAGAAATTTGTGAAATACAGGAATTGTTGGAAAGGCATAAAGAAGTCCCAGGAGCCAATCATGAACAACTGCATCCCTTGGGGACTCCCCTGGAGGGGGGATCAGGGGAAAGTATTTGTGCACTTGGTATTGGTGGATGAAGCAAAATGATTGCAAGAAGGCTGGCCCCATTTCTGGAAGATCTCTCCTGCAACTTTTTGATTGAGGGACCATTCATGAGACCATAGTATGGCTGTGCTCAATTTATCTGCTATTATGTTGGACCTCCTTGGAATATGCGTTGCTATAAGCAGTAGCCCATTGCCAGACCCTCAGAGCTTCCTGACAAAGGGAGTAAGATCTGGTTCCCCCTTGCTTGTTTATGTACCAGACCACAGACATGTTGTCTTAACTACTATCATTCCCAGAAGGAGGGTATCTTAAAATGCTTGCAACGCTAAAAGTACCGCCCACATCTCCAGGACTTTTATGTGCAAATGGGTCTCATGTTGATGCCAGATACCTTAAACTGTCTTCCCCAGATGTCCCCCCACCATCTCTGGGAAGCATCCGTGGTCAACATGGCTTGGGGTTGGGGAGGAATAAAGGGATGGCCTTGAGCCACAATAAGAGAGTGCATCCACCATTGAAGATCCTTCTTGCATGAATTCATTATCATGATCTTGTGTGTCACTGGAAGTTCGAGAATTGACCACTACGTGAAAAGTAACCATTGAAGAATTCTCATGTGGAGATGAGCTAAAGGAATGAGGACAAATGAGGTGGCCATTTTGCCCAGTACTTGGAAAACCTAGCTTGGCAGAAACTCATTTCTTTCTGATCAACATTCTTACATAATACTGAATTTCATCTACTCTGTCTTGTGGAAGTTTTGCTATCATCCTTGCTGTGTTTATTTCTGCTCCTATGAAGACCAAGTTTTGACATGGCTCTAAAGCAGATTTTTTCAAATTTATGGTAATTCCTAGGGAGGAACAGAGTTGTAGGGTGTAGTCCTTGGCCTGTACTAGAAGATGCCTGGTCACGGCGGTTATGAGACAGCTGCCTATATATGGAAACACCAGGAATCCTTGGAGTCTCATGTGAGCCGCAACTACTTTGGGGGCTGTAGTGATATCAAAGGGCAGAGTTCGAATTGGAAGTTACTGGCTACTTGCCAGAAGTGCAAGTGCTTTATGGACCACCTTTCCATCTGTATATGGTAGTACGTATCCTGAGGGTCTATACACCACATCCAATTGTCTTTCTCCAAAAATGGAAGTATTGACTGCTGTGTCACCATCCAGAACTTGTTTTTTTCACAGATTTGTTTAGAATGATGAGATCCAAGATGGGTCTCCAGTCCCCTGTTTTCTTTGCAACTAAAAGGAACCTTGAGTAAGTTCCGAATCCTCTCTGGTCTGTGGGGACTTCTTGGATGACTCTTTTTTCTTAGCAACTTTTGAATTTCTAAGGTTGCTTGCTCCTTTTGACTGGGTGGAACGTCTGGAACTGATTTGTTTATGGGAGTGGGGAGGAGAAGGGAATGACATAACCAGTGAATATTATGTTCTGCACCCATCTGTCATTTGTTATTTTTAGCCAGGTATAAAGGTGCAGAGACAATCATCCCCTGACTGCGTCCAGAGGCGGACAATTGGGCACCCCTTCAGGAGTGCTGAAAGGGCCTACCAAAGAAAGATTCTCTGGAGCCCTGATTCTGCAGGCCTCCCCTGCCAAGAGGGTGGCATCTTCCATTACTGTCCCCCCCGCCTCTAGGGAAACTTTCACCTTGTGCGTCTTGGAAAGACCTTTGTGATTTTATGAACCACATCTTTCCACTACCTCTTTGACCTTTGGGAAAGGGTCTAGTGGGTGTGGAAAAACATACTCCAGGGTGTGGAAAAATGTACTCCAACGGCAGATAAGGTCTTGCCTTCCTGTTTACACCTGGTGAGCATTTCTTTTACATTTTGCCCAAAAAGAGAGGAGCCATCAAAAGGGGCGTTAATGAAGGAAGACTTGAAGGGCTCCTCGAAATCGCAAAGGCACATCCAGAACTGCCTCTTAAGAGAGATGACTGAACCTTCTGCCCTACTTGTTCTATCTGCTACATATGAAATGAGGCTCATGGAGGAGTTTACAACTGAAATGAGGGTGGCAAGCTGAGTGGTTACTTTGTCTGCCATTGCATCAGCTACATCTCCTTGGACAGGGTCTCACAGTTCTTTCAACAGGTCCCTCTGCAACCTAGTAAAATGAGTCAGTTTTTCAGCGACCATAAGGCAAAGGTTGCTGAAAAACAAATGTGCTTCCCATGCCTATCCATGGTCCTAGAATCCTTACTTGGGGGATGGATAGAGGAATTGGTCTCAGATAGTTCCTTTTTAGTGGCCGCCATCATGACCATGGAATCAACTGCTACACCTTTAGTAAGGAAAGGCTTGTCCACAGGGGCAGTAATATATTTATTTGGCCTCCTAGGAGTGGGCCCTAACATCTTCAGGAGGTGACCATGGGGACCCTTCTGCATCATCAAGGTCAGTATCAGATGAGATTGACTCTTCTGGGGAGTCAAGATGCTTCCTCTTGCAAGTTCTCTTCTGAGGGACTTCCTCAGTGGGGTAATCAGTGGAAGTTTCAGAAGAGGGGGGGTCCCTTGCTGAACTTCCTGAGGCCTGGGGTCTCTGCGGTACTGTGGAGGGGGGTACATGAGAAGGTAAAGTCACTGGCCCAGAACTGGAAGGAAGATCCTGGATAGACTGTGTCTGAGACTGGGATGTAGTCATTACCTTCCTCATAACCTCAAAGGAACTCCGTTCCTGATCTGAAGAATATCCTGGATCCAACAAAAAATGTTGGAGCCAAGGGAATCTCCAGTGCAGAAGACAGAAGCTCCGAGGCAGAGACAGGATCTGAACTCACCTGCACAGAAGCCCTCAGACGCAGGGTCAGATCCAGTGATATTTGAACCCGCTCTTCAGGCCCAATCGGGGAGTGTCAGCTCCTAGAGGTCTCCCTCTTCGACTGAGCAGAAGCACTCAGGGCAGACGTCAAATCCAAGGAATCCATGGGTTTAGGATCTGAGACAGACACCAGTTGGACATCTGAATATTCCGGCTCCAAAACCAGGGGACAGATCAGAAGAAGAGTAGGTGCCGATGGGGAGGACTTTGTTGGATCTGATGACTTTGGGCTCAGATCTAGTAATAATTTGGCCAAGGCTAGTATCTTTAAAAGCCTCTGCACTACCCTATCCACATCATCATCAGACAAATTCCTGGCAGACAAGGTAGATAAGGTAGGAGACCTAGACTTAATCAAAAAAGGAGATGGGAGCTGAGAAGGATTCAGCTCCAATGATGGAGAACAGCTCCAGTATCTAAATTCGGTAGGAGCCAAAGAGGTTAGTGCCGAATGCTCAAGTTGCTCCAAAGACCTCTCAGATCTTGTAGTGACTGGCTACTCCAAATAATCTGTAGGAACAGACAGCTTAGGAATTTTTTATTTCAGTTCCGAAGACAACTTTGGAGTCAAAGAAGGTCGTTTTTGTGACCTGTCAGATTTAGAAGATTTAGATGAAACTACGGATTCTACAGAAATAGCCTCAGAAAAGGGAGTTTTAAGCAATCCTTTTAAGATGAGTTTATTTTTACACTCCATAAGACCCCTTTGATTAAATCCATGACAAATGGAGCATGATTCTTGTAGATGTAAAGGCCCCAAGCAATACACACAAATTGTGTGCATCACTTAGGGACATCTTCTTTCCACACTGTTCACATTTCATAAACCCCAAGGGTTTTCCTTGTTGTTTTTGAGACATAGTTCAGAAAGTATAACTAGCTACAGAAAATGAACAAAGCATGCAAGTTAAGGGAAATATAACACGCACACACAAAGGAACGTCCTCTAACTTAAACGGACGTTAAAGGAGTTGAAGAAAAGATCATTTTTTTTGTAAACTAAGGAAAAGAATGTCCTCCAATTTAAATGGACATTGAAAGGGATAGATGGAGAGAGCAACACTTGAGCAGCAAACATCCTCTAACTTAAAAATGGTTAAACAGACATGGGGAGGGGAAAGTATGAAAGGGGAACAACACTCACACTCAGAAGATTGTTCTCTAACTAAAACAGACGTAAAAAGGGTAAGGAATTTGTTAAATTAAATTCTAGAGAAAATTTAAGTGAGAAAATAGTAAAAGTATATAATAAATTGTCACTTAGCCCAGAACTTCCTGAGAGGACCATGTCTTTTGCTGAGTGATAAGCATGATCTGGGGGAGTTAGGGAACTGCATTATGGGTAAGGTAGAATGCCCACAAGCTTTGCTGAAGGCATTGAGCTTTTGTAAAAGGCCGAGACGGATCCAATGGATCCGACCCAGAAGTGAAAATAAAGACGAGACTGACAACATCACATCACATGAACACCTAAACGTTAGAAGAAGACCTAGTACCAACAATGGCACAAAAAGTTACCTAAACGAAAATCCAAAGGTAAGAAACAGTAAAGGTAGGAAGGCTAGCTAGAAATATAAGAAAATGGAAAGAAAAAATAAATTCTGTCTACTCACAAAACCTAACAAGGCACTCTAGAGCTCGACAGAACACAATCCCAACCAAATCGTTGGAGCAGCAAACAAGATCTGAGGTAATCTGGCAAGTTAGGGGCATTATGGGTAAAGGAAGGAGCACGAGAGTCAGATCAAGAATCTAAAGAGATTTGGCTAGTTGAAGCCAAGACCTATACATTGAGTAATGAATGAAAATGCCAACATCAGATGCAATGTTGCAGTTCCTGATGCTTCCCCTATGATCAATCAACCACCAACCTCCAAAAAAGGTAAGTAGGTGATCACAATCAACTACATAACTACTCATAAAACCAAACCAAACAGAAAATGGTACCCCCCCACATACACACACATGGGAGGGGGCAAAAGTACTTTCTTTACTTAAATACACTAACTTGATAGTCATATAATCATGAGAAAAGAAGAGACATCTTGCAATGGTGAATACAGAAGCCACACAAATTGTGATTTTAGTGTTCACCGTACTAAAGATAGGAAATACAGTCAGGGAAAAACATAATCAGGGAATTATGAACAGGGAAATAACATCTAAACAGATATCCAGATGGACATATAACAACATAAGGTAACTATTACTAATACTTAAATAAGATAGTGTGGGTCAATACAACCCCACAGTCTAGTCATCAACCCCAGGGAACTACAACACTGACAATACACTCCTAAGAGTTGACCCACTTGACCCAGTTTTAAAGGATTTGGAAATTTATGTGGACAGTGACATAACTTTTGACCAACATGTGTCCTTTATTGTAAGAAAGTCCTTTTATATTGCTCAGCTTATAAAAAAGGGATTTTGCCTTGATCTAGGGATGCCATTGTCCCCCTTTACTCAGCCCTCGTTAGGTTAGTCATTGGCATATATCTGTCCAGACACATGCAACAACCCACCAAGATGCCTTACTTAAAGGATGCAAGGCCTAAACAACATTTCCTACTTGGAACAACTCAAAGCCCTGTCATTACATTTTGTATCCCACAGACTGCGAAGAGGTGACCTGTGTCTGGCATAAGAGGCATCCTCCATCTCAATACTGATGGATTTTACTTCACATCAGCAAGTCAAATGGCATCAGAAATACTTGGTTTAGGGATCTAAACCTCTTTTGCAACATCAAGAGAACAGTTTGAAGGAACAGCAGAGGATACCGCTGCTCTGGAATAGACTCCCCACCACATGAAACAAATTTCACCTCTGTCTATATTCAAGCTCAACTTGGATCAACGGATGGGAAATGGGAAACAGAAAATACCCCAGGACTGCCCCCTATGCTACTAATGGACAATGGTAGCTCCTAAATGGTTTATCCCATGCATGGGTACCCTCAGATTATCTATGACATGATCCTAGTTATTCTCTTCGGGGGTAATATATAATTATTGACCATGGGATGGGTAAGGCCAATCTCTAACCAAAATAAGATAGGTTCATTCGAGCACAAAAAGGGAAACTGGCTAGACTTAAAAATGGGCAGCAACAGCAGCTAGCCTAATATCTATCTACGAATCTATAATACAGAAGCTTAAGAACTTCAGCTCTGAGTACCTAACAAAAATCTGCTTCTGTTAACAAGATTTAAGCATACAGTGGAAGGCTTTTTAGCATTCACTGTGGAAAAGAAACACTGGCACTCTTTTCAGCGATACCCTAAGAAGCCAGTGATTCACAGCTCTGTTATTATTTCTAAAGGCAGAAACAAAATTGCTTCAATTCCCTGTCTAGGCTGCATCATATTATGGGAACACAAATTGTAATGTTGAAACAAGACTGACGAAAATCAAAATTATATCAGTATAACAGTTCTCATCATGACAAATTTGAAGTATACTAAATTAGAAAATACAGGTCTCAGTGATGTTGGGATATTAGCACTACACAGCAGCAGTTTCAACTGAGATGCAAAACACTTTTCATTTCCTGGGTACAGTTTCATATAAGTTAACAGTCCAAAACAAACTTGCTAGCAGCTGAAGGTGTTCCGTGAAAGAAAAGGCAATGCAGTGAATAAAAAAACGAACGAACCACCATGGACATCCAAAAACTCTTGAAATCCTTTATTAAAATGAACCCTCAATAAAAAGGAAATATTTGTAGCAAAATCCTTGTAGAAAAATATATAAAAACACAAAAAAGTGCACCATTCAGGATGGATAAGCATTGTCGGGATTTCTCTTCCTCAGATCCTGTTGCAACTGAAAAAAAAAGTTCAATTTAAAGAAGGCTTAACCAATCAAGAAGTTCACACAAACTGACACCTCCAGTGTAAGCCAGAGGTAAAACATCCTCTCAGGACTTGATGGTAAAGTTACATCTTCCCTAAAATCCAGTCAGTGGAAAAACTTTAATTGTAAGTTAAAACATTACTCCATTAGGTGTTCATTTGCTTTCGAAAGAAATGCTGCTCTGCTAGAGCAGATACCAGTCTTCTTTCTTCATATTCTTTCTTCATATGGATTCAAGAAAATAATGCAACACCTTAGTTAAAAATAAAACATGATGTAGTAAATTGGCACTCTGTTTCAATGAGGTGAATATTGTCAGATAAAAGGCTGTTATTCACAGTGCATGAACCATAATGGAACAGCCTAAAACAATCACAGTGCATATATCAGCCAATCCCTCCACTTCATGGCAATAAAATTTTTCTATACAAGAAATAGCGAAGAAAGAGGTGTGTGGGGGGGGCATGTTTTTCCTTGACTCAAAGCGAGCTGAGAAAATCAGTGGCAGGTTTTGAAACGTTTGGTCTTTAGAATAGGTTTTAATGGTACCACACCATTAAGTCCAGGTTCACGATCAGCTCGTAAGTTGATAATCCAATCAATTTCAGCAACTTCAGTGCAATTCTGCACATTGCCTCCCCTTATGTTTTCAGGAATCAACTGTAGCACCTTTGGAAAAGGTCTGGCCATAAACTGGATGGCGAACAAACTGGAAACATTGATGTACTGACAAGCCTTCCATTTTCCACATTTAATACTCCCTTTTCTACCTTCAGTGTATTGAGATCTCCTAGCAGTTCCATCTTTATGACAAAAGAGTTGCTTGATGTGCGAGCCAACTGCAACAGCAAGCATTTAATATATGTGGCTGATTGCCAGGATTGCAATGCCTTCTATACAGGGAAAACAGATTGCCAATTTAAAGACAGAATTCTTGCCATATACGTGACATTGCCTATTTTGACAAGACCTATGCTTTAGCACAACATGTTAAAATGCATCCTGCACACTCCTTTAAGTTTATGGTGCTACTGTTGATTCCTGAAAACATAAGGGGAGGCGATGTGCAGAATCGCACTGAAGTTGTTGAAATTGATTGGATTATCAACTTACAAGCTAATCATGAACCTGGACTTAATGGTGTGATACCATTAAAAACTATTCTAAAGACCAAACATTTCATAACCTGCCACTGATTTTCTCAGCTCGCTTTGAATCAAGGAAAAGCATGACCCCACCCCCCCCACCCCCACCCTCTTTCTTCGCTATTTCTTTTATAGAAAAAAAATATTGGCATGAACTGGAGGGATTGACTCATATATGCACTGTGATTGTTTTAGGTTGTTCCATTATGGTTCATGAACTGTGAATAGCAGCCTTTTATGTGATAATATTCACCTCATTGAAACAGAGTGTCAATTTACTACAGCATGTTTTATTTTTAACTAAGGTGTTGCATTAGTTTTTGAATCCATCTAAAGAAAGAGGACTGGTAACTGCTCTAGCAGAGCAGTGTTTATTTCGAAAGCAAATGCACACCTAATGGACTGATGTTTTAACTTACACACAAAGTTTTTCCACTGACTGGATTCTAGGGAGGGTGGAACTTTACCATCATGCCCTGATAGGATGTTTTACCTCTGGCTTACACTGGAGGTGTCAGTTTATGTGAACTTCTTGATTGGTTAAGCCTTCCTTAAATGGAACATTTTTTTCAGTTGCAACAGGATCTGAGGAAGGGAAATCCCGAAAGCACTTATCCATCCTGAATGGTGCACCTTTTTGTGTTTTTATATATTTTTCTACAAGGATTTTACTACAAATATTTCCTTTTTATTGAGGGTTCATTTCAATAAAGGATTTCAAGAGTTTTTGGATGTCCATGGTGGTTCGTTCGTGATTTATTCACTGCACAGTTTCCTATAACTTGGTGAAAAAAAAAAGAAGTTATGTACTCACCATAATGTTTCAATGTCCCATCTGTGTTGTATATCTTCATTCATCCTTGACAAATGGGTTCAGTTCCAATACTGAAACTGACTTGGGTGTTAATACAGCTTGCGCCAGCCAAAAACTCTCATGCTTTAGCTCTACCCACAATGCCTCTCTCTCAATTACCTCAGATCGAGTTTGCAGAAAAAATATAGAACCATGTAAACTGTGTGTGTGTGTGTGTGTGTGTATGTGCATATAGATATATATATATATATATATATATATATATATATACACACACACACACATACATGGATCTAAGACTGTTGAACGAAAGTTCAACAGGCCGAATCCACTATCACCGAACACAATTAAACGAAAGTGCTTTCACTGAAAAAGCGCTTTTGCTAAAGTGTGTTAAAAAAACATTAAATCTACTTTTACGCAGGGTACAAGCACCCCCCACACCCTCCCTACTTAAATATTCTCACTCCGAGATTGCACTACAGTGGGGAAAAGGGAATTTTCCGTTATCTGCACCATAGTACGACCGGCACAACAGGCATACTTACGTGAAAATGCTGCTTCGGTGAAAAGCATTTTCGTGTAAGTATGCCCGCTCATTCGCGATTCGGTAAAAAGTGCGTTCGTGCAAGAGTCCTAGACCCATATACACATAGATATATATACATATACATACATACATAAATACACTTCTATATGGAAACTTTATATACCATGCTTATTTATTTTACATTTGTTTACCACGGAAGTCTGACTGGGCATAGCTGCCCATTTCACCAGAGGCCGAAGGAGAAAAGCTCCACACAATATATCAGTGTATCAAAAATACGTTAACAAATTAGAAAATAAACTTTTGGAAAAGTAAACATTCAAAATTGTCAGAGAACATCACATGATTATAAGCTGTACAAAGTATAAGTTCTGAGTGTGCTATGCATTGTTGTACATATCAACATTATGATAAAGAATTACTTCATACACAATACAATAACTGTGATGAGAAGAATAAGTTCAGAATATGCATACAATGCTGTACATAATGACATTATGTAGAAGACGTACTTCATATACAATTAAAAGGAATTAACTGAGTATGAAGTTATAAAAGGACACTATAACAAATATAGTAATAGTACCAGACAGAGAGGAGATATAAAAATATAGTGGTCTACGATGAGTTAGCCAGGGTTTTAGCTTAGGTCAGGTAAAAATTATATGGATTCAAATAAATTAGTCCACTCCACCAAAAAAAGTCGGAGATGGAGGGTGGTTAAGTCAAGGATGAATGAAGATATGCAACATAGATGGAATGCTATGGTGAGTATATAACTTCATTATCTGATGCTGTCTATCTTCATTCCATCCTTGACAGATGGGACAGAGTCCCCAGCTGAGTAAAAACTTGGGTGGCATTATGGAAGAATGTTCCTTAGCACCATTGAACCAAAGGACAATCGTCCCCTCGAGACCAGATCCAACTTGCAATGAGTAATAAAGGTATGGGGAGTAGCCCAAATAGCTGCTGCACATGTATCATCCATCTGGCTTGAAAGACAGCTGAAGTGGCTATAGACCTTGTTGAATGATCTTTGACTGGTTTTGTCAAAGTCAAATTATTCTTATCATAGGAGAATGAAATGCAGTCTTTCAACCATTTCGAAAGAGTAGTCTTGCTGACTTCCTTGCCAATTTTGATTTAGAGAAAGAAACAAATAATTGATTAGACTGTATTGAGCTTTTTGTTCTATGGAGATAGAATTGTAATTGTCTTTGTACATCTAGTAAATGTAACGTGTACTCTCCTTTGTTAGAATAGTTAGGGAAGAAAACTGGCAAATGAATTGTCTGGTTAATGTTTCTTTCTGAGACAACCTTGGGTAAAAAGGAGGAGTTGGTTCGCAAGGATACCCTAGCCTTATGGAAAATAAGATAAGGCAGTTCTGATGATAAAGCTTGGATCTCTGAAATCCTTCAGGCAGAGGTAATGGCTACCAAGAAGAGTGTCTTCCATGATAAAAATGTTAGGTCACATTCTGCAGAGGGTTCGAAGGGAGGATGTATCATAGCCTGCAAAACTAAGTTCAATTCTCAAGGAGATGTGGGGTCTTTGTACGGGGGTTTTAACAGAATAGTACCTCTTAGGAAGGATTTATAAAGTCTATAACAGGCTAAGGATTGTTCATCCAAACCATTATGGAAATTTTAAATAGCAGCTAACTGAACTTTGATAATGGAAGGAGAAGCTCCCATATTGAACAGATTGGCTAAAAAAATCTAGAACTTGTTCTATGAATGCTGAAAAAGTTTCTATTTGTTTTTCAAAGGGCCAAATGGTAATTTTTTCCACTTACTCATGTAAAGCTTTCTAATGGAAAGTTTGTGAGCTGACAAGAGGATTTTTCATACTGGAGAAAAAGAAGTTATGTCTTACCATAACGTTCCATCTGTGTTGTAGATCTTTATTCATTCATTACTGATAAGACTTCGGTTCCGACATGGCCGTTTCCGAGCTCGCTCCAGCCAAAAACTCTCAGCTAAGAGCTACCCATAATGTCCCTCTCATAGTCTCTTCAGATCGAGTTTGTCCGCCCTTATTTTATAGAGATAATAAAAGACAGTAGGAGGCTCTGTCTGAGCAAATACCTTAACCTGGAGATCCTAAAGTCCACTAGGAGTCTAGGCAGGGGGAAGGAGTGTGTGAAGTAATGAATGAATAAAGATCTACAACACAGATGGCACATTATAGTAAGCCAACTTCTTTATCTGATGTTGTACATCTTTATTCATTCCTTACCAACAGGACCGAGTCCCCAGCTACTTCAGTCCTGGGTGGCCCTAAGGAAAGATATTCCTGAGCACCATAGAACCAAAAGATGCTTGTCCCTTGGAGGCCAAATCCAATTTGTAATGAGTGATAAAGGTATGAGGTCTTGCCCAAGTGGCTGCTGTGCAGATATCATCCATAGAGGCTCTAGAATGAAAAGCCACAGAAGTAGCCATCGATCTAGTGGAAAGAGCCTTTACTCTGGAAGGTAAAGAGAGTTTATTCTGATGGTAGATAAAGGTAATGATGTTTCTAAGCCAGGAGGATAGAGTCACTTTGGAGACAGGTTTACCCAACCTGGGTCCCGCAAAGGCCACAAACAATTGGTCTGTTTTTCTGAAAGATTTAGTTCTGTCCAAATAAAAATGAAGCTGCCTATGAACATCAAGGGTATGCAAAAGATACCCCCCTCTGTTTGAATGCTTAGGGAAGAAAACCGGCAGGTCAATAGATTGGTTAATTGAAAATCCAGAAATGACTTTGGGCAAGAAGGATGGGTCAGTACGCAAGGACACTCTATCCCTGTGGAAATTCAAGTAAGGTCTCTTGACACTCAAGGCCTGCAACTCAGATACTCTTCTCGCTGAGGTAAGGGCTACTAGAAGAAGAGTATTCCAAGACAAAAATTTTATATCGCATGAATTAGAAGGTTCGAAAGGAGGGCTTGTTAATGACTGAAGTACCAAAGTCAAGTCCCAAGGCTTTAAGGAGGGGCTTGACAGGAGGTTTAACATGTAATACTCCTTTCAAGAAAGTTTAGCACAGACGGTATGACATAACAGAAGAAATATCGAATCCATTGTGAAAATTTGCGATAGTTGCTAAATGTACAGTAACTGTCGATGCTGAAGCTCTTGCGTGTAGAAGAGTAGTCGAGTATTGTAGGATCTTCTGAATAGGCATAGAGAAAGGGTCTATGTCCTGATCTTTGGCCCATGTAGAGAACCTAGCCCACTTACTAGAATAAATTTTCCTGGTGGAAGGTTTGTGTGAAGCCAGAAGAATCTCAGGGACAGGAGATGAAATATCAGGCAGCCTGGCAATCATCAGAAGTGGAGGAACCAAGCTGTGAGCTTGAGGCTGTGGAGATTGGGTTGAATCAGTCCCTGAGGCTGAGACAGCAGACCTTGGGACTAATCCAGGATCCACTGGCTGTGAATCAGATGAGGCCATAGGAAAGGAAACCAGACTTGACGGGGCCAGTAAGGGGCAATGAGGATCACTTTGCTTCTCAACCTTTGAGCTTTCTGGAGGAATTTCGGGATGAGGGGAAATGGGGGAAAGGCATACAGTAGACCAGGGGGCCAATCGTGCTTTAGAGCATCTATCAGTGACTCCCCCTGAGGGGGGATCAGGGTAAAGTAGCTTCTGCATTTGTTGTTCAGAGTCGAAGAAAACAGGTCACAGGAAGGCCTGCCCCAATGGTGGAAGATCTGATCCGCTATTACAGGACTGAGGGACCACATGTGAGGCATCAGGATGCTCCTGCTCAGAATGTCCGCAATAAGGTTGGAACTCCCGGGAATGTGCATTGCTATAAGAAAGTGGTTGGAAGCTATCATCCAGTGCCAAATTCTCATGGCTTCCCAACACAGGGGGAAGACCTGGTTCCACCTTGTTTGTTTGTATAAGAGACGATTGACAAGTTGTCCGATTGAATTGCAATGATCCTGGAAGGGAGGGATGTATGGAACGCTTGCAAGACTAAGAGAACTGCCCTCAATTCCAGGACATTTATGTGCAAATTGGCCTCCATGGGGGACCAGTTGCCTTGGACGGTCTTTCCCTGGAAATGCCCCCCCACTCTAGCAGGGAAGCATCCGTGGTCACCATGGCCCTGGGCTGGGGGAGGCAGAACGGTCAACACCAAAGATTTGATTCTGGCTTCACCCACCAAAGCATTTCTTTCTTGCAAAGAAAGAGGTGTAAAGAAGTGGTTGTGTTGAGAGGAGTTAAGATCAACCATTGTGATGAAAGGAGCTAACTGTACTAGTCATCTGCAATTAGGAAATCAAACTAAGGTAATGGTTAAAGCCAATGGTTGCTGCCATAAAGCGAAGAAATTATGACACAGCACAAATGAGGAGGAGTAGGGGAAAACTTGAACTTGGCTTCTTATTTATTTTTGAGAGCCTGTGAGGAAAGCTGAGGGATGTTGTGTGTAGAATGTCCCTCCAATATATTCCAGTGTTTTGTTGGGACATTGATTTGTTTTTGTTGGATTTGTCCGTAATAATCGAAGCAGCAAGGCCTTGAGTGAGAGAGGGCTGTGGATGAGAAGATTCCTAAGGTGGTAGGTGAGCCAATCGCCTAGATACAGAAAACACCTGGAAATTGTAGTTGAAGATGAGCTTACCTGAACCTGGCATTTGGTGAATAATACTGGTCGAGAGACCGAATGGCAATACCCTGAACTGGTAGTGATTGGCTCCCAGCCGGAAGCGGAGAAATCTCAGAGAGTGCTAGTCCATCTTTATGTGGTAATACACATCCTGGAGATCTATAGTGCACATCCAGTTGTCCTTCCCTAGAAAAGGGAGGATGGACTGTACCGTGACCATCTTTGAGGTTTTACAAATTTGTTCAATAGGCTGAGATCCAGGATTGGTCTCCAGTCCCGTCTTTTTTGGCACTAAAAAGAACCTTGAGTAAATTGCTAACCCCCCCCCCCCTCTGATTGGGTGGAACATCGGGGACTCGTTTGACGGGTCTGGGAGTAAGATCGAATTGGATCTGGTAGCATCTGGATATTATTCTCTGCACCCATACGTCACAAGTAATAAGTTACCAGGCTGGTAGGTGCAGAGAAAAATGACCCCCAAATGCTTCCAGAGGCAAGCAATCTGGCCGCTGCTCAGGAGCGCTGGTAGGGTCACCTGGAGAAGGAATCTTTAGCACCCTGGTTATGCGGACTCCCTCTGCCACAAAAGGGACATCTTCCAGATGAGTTCCCCCCCTCTACTCAGGGGAGATTGCTCACCACGAGTGTCATGAAAAGATCCTTGGGACTTTTTGAATCACAATTTCCCTCCCCTCTGGTTTCTGGAATAGGATCTCTGGGGGGGGGGGGGGGTGGAAAAACGTATGCCCACAGCAGACAAGGTCTTTCCGTCTTTCTCACTTTGTGAAAGTGTGTCTCGTACTTTGGGACCAAAGAGTGAAGATTCATCAACAGGCGCGTTGACGAAGGAAGATTTAAAGGGGTCTACAAAATCACACAAACGCATCCAAGCATGCCGTCTCATGACGATGCCTGATGCGGCTGCTCGAGCTGCTCCCTCGGTGGTGTGAGATATCAATCGCATGGAGGAGTTCAAGATAGATTCCAGGGTAGCTAGCTGTGAGGCAACAATGTCACGCATCTCATCAGGCAGCACCCCCACCAAAGAGGTAGATATTTCAGAAATTAGGTCTCTTTGGAGGCGAGTGAAGCGTGCCAGATAGTTCAGTGACCGAATGGCAAAGGTTGCTGAAGCATAGGCCCGCTTCCCCAGTCTGTCCATGGCCCAAAATTCCCTGTTCAGGGGAAGAACAGTGGAACTATTTTCTGCCAGTTCCCTCTTGGTGGCTGCCACCATGACCATGGAATCAACTACTAACTGCTTGGACCAATTAGGCTGGTCTTTGGGGTGGATAAGATTTTGTCCAGACTCTGGGGGACAGGTTCTACATTGTCTGGGGCCTTCCAGACACGCTGCACGATCAACTTTACCAGCTCATCCGCAGGTGGGGTCACCTAGGAAGTAGATGGCTGGGCATGGAAGGCTTGCAAGAACACCGATTCCTCCAAAGGGTTAGAGGACTTCCAGTCTCCCCTCTGCTTGAGGATTTCGAGAATGCCTCCAAATGACACGTCTTCTGGGGGAGACCGTGGGGACCCTTCTCCCTCATTGCAGTCAGTGTCCTCAGTGATAGATTCCTCAGGGGAATCAAGGTGCTTCCTCTGGCATGGTTTCTTCAGGGGTGGCTCCCCAGTGGGATCTTCTGAGGAGGACTCCGGAGAAACAGTTCCCTTCAAGGGAATTTCTTGCGGCTCCCATGCCTGGGATCCCAGAGTAGGGGCTTGGGACAGCTGCATGCTAGAGGGGGTTCTGGTGTCAATGCCATTGGTGCTGACTGTGAGCCTGTTGAGGCAAGGACTCTCTCCATCACCTGAAAAGCAGGCTCGCCCAAAGAGGGATGGGAGCCCGGAACCAAGAAGGACCACCTTGGAACCAGGGTCACACCACGCCCTGAGGAGCCTGCCTCCAGGTGAGGAGCTCCGAGAGTACTGGTAGCTGTCAGTGGAGCCATGGACATAGATGGTGCCAGTAAAAAAATAGGAGCCAAAGTAGGAACCACGGTGCCGACAGCTCAAACACTGCTCCAAGAGTGCACCGGTTCCAACAGAGCTGATGTACCAAGGGTAGTCGGTGCCGACAGGGGAGACACTGCAGACAGAGCTGAGACAGTATGCACCAGGGTGGTCATCGGCACCGAAGTCTCCAGAGCCTGGGAAGAGGCCGGAGGAGGATATACTGGTGAGTATGCTGTGACTATATATTTTTCTACAAGGATTTTGCTACAAATATTTCCTTTTTATCGAGGGTTCGTTTTAATAAAGGATTTTAAGAGTTTTTGGATGTCCATGGTGGTTCGTTCGTGATTTATTCACTGTACAGTTTCCTATAACTTAGTAAAAAAAAAAAAAAGAAGTTATCTACTCACCATAATGTTTCAATGTTCCATCTGTGTTGTATATCTTCATTCATCCTTGACAAATGGGTTCAGTTCCGATATCGGAACTGACTTGGGCGTTAATACAGCTTGTGCCAGCCAAAAACTCTCATGCTTTAGCTCTACCCAGAATTCCTCTCTCTCAATTACCTCAGATCGAGTTTGCAAAAAAAATATAGAAACATGTAAACTATATATGTGTGTGTGTGTGTGTGTGTGTGTGTGTGTGTGTGTGTGTGTGTGTGTGTGTGTGTGTGTGTGTGTATGTGTGTGCGTGTGTGTATATATATATATACACATGGATCTAGGACTGTTGAACGAAAGTTCAACAGTCCAAATCCACTATCACCGAACACACTTAAATCAAAGTGCTTTTGCTAAAGTGTGTTAATATTCTCACTCCGAGATCGCACTACAGTGGGGAAAAGGGAATTTTCCCTTATCTGCACCATAGTACGACCTGCACAACAGGCATACTTACGTGAAAATGCTGCTTCGGTGAAAAGCATTTTCGTGTAAGTATGTCCGCCCATTCGCGATTCCAAAGTGGACGGAAGATCTAGCAGGGGTGAGCAATCCTTTAGCTGCCAGAAGCTGGTCCACAATCTGCACTACATCTTGTTCCGAAAGGCTCCTGGTGGCTCTATAGGAGGCTGGTGAAGGAGAGTCAGGTCTTTCAAGAAAGGGGCTAAACTGGTGCTCTGAAAAAGGGTCGTAAATTGGAGAATATCTGGTTCTGGGAAGGTGTTCAACCTTTGGAAGTGACAGGGTCATAGTATGTGGAGTCGTATAAGCTATCAGTACCGTGGCCAGGGATGGTGCCGGAGCAGGTATGGTTGTCAAAGCCGGTGTCAGAACCAAGACGGGCACCAAAGATGATGGTCCCGAAGCTGGTACAGTAATAGAAGTCAACATCAGAGGCGGCACCGAGGGGAAGACACAGAGCCTGGTGCAGAAGTTGTCTGCACCGAAGGCGCCAAAGAAGCTCGGTGTCGACTTGGTTCTGAAACGGACGGAGATGTAGGAACCGAGTGACTCCATTTCTCTTTGTGTTTTTTGGTCTTAGGAGGTGGTGAGACCTCCGTCCCACTGAGAGCCTCGAAAAAGGCATTTTCATTAAAACCTTTCAAAATCAATTTGTTTTTGTGCTCAGCTAGAGTGCGATTACTAAAACTGGAGCAGATGTCACACAAAGCATTTATATGGTCAACGCCCATACAATAAATGTACCAGGCATGACCGTCTCAGCTGGGCCTACACTTATCGCACTGCTTAAACCCAATTTAGCTTTTTCCGACATAATGACACTAATCAACGCTGACATAAAACAGTCAAGATAAGGAAACAACAACAGCAAGTTTTTTTTTAATATGTATATATATTTATATAGATATATGCACATATATATATATATATATATATATATATATATATATATATATATATATATATATATATATATAAAGGAAAGAGAAAAGTACCAACAATGCTACCTAGAAATACCACAAGCGGTAAAAGGAGGGCCTACCAAAGGTAGGAGAGAGGGACAGTACCAACAATGGTATAAGGGTAACTACCAAAGGCAGAGGGTAAGAAGTAGAAGACGTTTATAGGCGAGAAGAGAAATTAGTGAGAACTGACTAAAAGAGTAACGTTTTGAGAGAAATTACACAAGTTTTACACTTAGCTTTGAGAGAGAAGACTTGGCATGTCTGTCGAGGAACACGGCAAATGAGATCTGAAGATACTATGACAGGGGCATTATGGGTAGGTCTTAGCTGAGAGTTTTTGGCTGATGCGAGCTTGGAAACAGCCGTGTTGGTTCCGAGGATGGAACCAAAGTCCCATCAGTAAGGAATGAATAAAGATTTACAACATCAGATGAAATATTTGGACACCTGGCAACCAGTCATGGAACAGAGCATCTCTGGGTGAATTTCCAAGAAGGGGAATCAGAGCAAGTAGTTGCTGCACTTGTTGTTTAGGGGAGAAGTGAAAGGATCACAACAAGGCTGACCCCAATAGTGGAAGATCATCTTTGCCACAATTTGACCGAGAAACCACTCGTGAGGCTGAAGAATGCGTTGGAACTCCTTAGAATTTGCACTGTTACTAGAAAGTGGTTGGAAGATATCGCCCACTACTACACTCTGAGGGTTTCTCAACAAAGGGGGTAAGATCTGATTCCTTCTTGTTTGTTGATGTACCAAACCACTGACATATTGTCTGTTTGGATTGTACTCGTTCCTACAGGAAGAACTTTTTGAAATGCTTGCAACGCAAAATGCACTGCTCTTATCTCCAGGACACTGGTGTGTAAACTGGCATCAATTGGGGATCAAGTGCCTTGGACCTGCTTGCCCAGAAAATGCCTCCCCACCCCATCTGGGAGGCATCCATGGTCACTATAGCTGAGGGTTCCGGAAAGACAAAGGGGGTGATGTTGAAGAACCTGACTGGATTTTAGCCACCAAAGAAGGTCCTTTTTGCAACAGTTGATGATCAGAACTTGATTTGACAACATCTGAGGTTACCATCCATTGTAGAATACTCATATGTAATCTGGCTAGAAGTATTATGGTTGTGGAAGCTGCCATAGAGCCCAAGACTTGCATGGCTAAATGTGCTGGAACTTTCTTTCTGGAAAGTAATGGTTGTATCTGATTCAGAAGTCTTTGATATCTCTCAGGAGGAAGAGAAGCTATCAATATCTGAGTATTTAACAATGTTCCTATGAATTCCAAAGTCTGTGATGGGTTTAAGTGTGACTTTTGTAAATTTACTGAAATTCCCAGAAGGAAGCAGATATTGAGAGAGTAGTCCCTGGCTAATTCCAACTGATGCTTGGTCGAAGCGGTTATCCGCCAGTTGTCCATGTATGGAAACACATGGAATCCTTGCAGTGTCAAGTGAGCTGCTATGACTGCCATGCATTTGGTGAACACCCTGGGGGCTGTGATGAGTCCAAAGGGCAGTGCCCTGAATTGGTAATAACTGGCTACCAGCCATAGGCGGAGAAACTTTCTGGAGTGCTTGGCCATTTTTATGTGTTAATAAGCATCTTGAAGGTCTCTAGAGCACATCCAGTTATCTTTCTTTAGAAAGGGAAGGATAGACTGTACCATGACCATCCGGAACTTTGTTTGTTGAACTGATTTGTTCAGTACATAAATAAAGCACCACACTGTAGAACAAACCAGACCTCACACCACAAGTTCCAGGCCAGATGAATTCACTCAGTTTAGTACACAGACTGATTTATTAAAATAAAAAAAATAACTTCTGCAGTAAAAAATTAACAGCAAAACTTCAAACTCTAATACTATTAAGAGCAAATAACACTTCGCTGGCACCTCTTCTTTCATAAAAGCCTTTTCAGAGTACATCTTTCTGCTAGTAAGCATACACTTAAATACATACATTTAATCAATTAAATAATCATCCAATTAAGAATTCACTAAAAAGCCAACTAAAAAGGTTAACTTTTAATATTCTTTTTTTAACCTTCTTATGTTAAATGCTTCCAAGAGAATTCCCTATTCAAACCTCTTGGAAACATTGTATCCTATTTTAAAATAAATATTGCTTCCTTCCTTCTTAAGTGTTCCTTAGTTTTTTTCATCAGTACTAAAACTAGCATATTCACTTTTTCCAAAACAGTTTCCTGTAACCCCTGTGGGTTATCCATTATGGTGTTCCTTAAAGTGCATAGCTACAGGACTCTGAAATCTTTGCTTCTTGATGTCCCTTATATGCTCTTTTAATCTTACAGCAAAGCTCATCTTGCTTTCCCCAATATAAAA